>NC_133127.1:93880570-94187566 GCF_048418815.1 Hemitrygon akajei | reverse complement strand
CTACACCAGGGAGCAGATGTAGAAGGCCCGATCATTTGAATGAAAAGCTCTTAGTAGAGACAGACAAATCTAAAGTGCTTCTTTTTTTTGAATTACATACATTTGCTTTAAAAGTGTTCAATAATTTTTTAAAATTATATTTTATGCTTAATCATTCAGATGATGTTTCACAGTATTCAAAGTTTTTGAATTTGAATCAGAGACTAGGGTTGAGGCTCCACTGTTGCCAATGTTTTTCTTATCCATCTTGTGGCTGTGACTTGACTTACACAAGTGATCAAATAACCACACACAAGATCTTACCAGAATGCAGGGCATTAACATCTTAGATGTAGGATTTATTGACTAATAAGCTGGTAACACAGTCCTACAAAAAATAATTTATACATTTTCTGTGTTAGAAGCAAGTGTGGGCACCTGAGTGGTATTTTTCAATATCAAAGTCAATGCAAACCAATGGAAACACTTCCCCAACAATTTGTTTCCATTTCTACCTGAAAGGATGTCATGACGGATCCCTCTAACTTTGATGCGTGCTCCTTTAATTCTCCTTCCTCTCTCGTCCATTACAAGTCCTTTTATTCCTCGGTGCACCTGCAAGACCAACAAAGTACTGCAAATTAGTTTTTTCTCAGTAAGAATAATTCTCATGTGTCGGGAAGTCCATGTGGTCAAGTTATAAATGGGCACCTGTTATGCTTTGTAACTTCGAAATGGTAAACTAATTCAAAGAAAACGCCGGAGTCTGGGCTTGCAGGTCTTCTACTTTAAGCAAGGTGTGCACGTGTCATGTGGTAGCGTGATTTCAAAGGTAATTAACATTATTTTTACATATGACTCATAATTAATTATTTAAACTGACAAGAATGCTTAATCAACCAATATATATAAAGATTCCTCAAATATTATTGAAATATTAAATACATAACAATACCCACACAACATGACTGAGATATGGATGTTGGAAAACCAGGCCATAGCTTACACTCCAGTTTTGTACAACAGTGGACCACTGCAGAACCTTCAGTTCCATTTAAATTGAATTTATACATATGAGTGTCTTTCGATTTCAACTTGCGGCACGGTCATTTTGTGTTGGCTGCTGTAGCTGATGTTTCACTTTCTCAACAACATATCTGACTGAGCCTAAATTAGAATTTTGGTCAAACTTCAAGCATTAATGAGTTTGGCGCAGATCTCTGGCAGAAGTGCATTGTTATTCTTTGTGTTCGGGTTTTGGTGTTGCTGGTAAGGCCATTTCTACGTGCCCTTTCTTGGCTGGTAATAATCTATTTGAACCACTGAAGTTCTGCCACAGTGCTGTTAGGTATGGTATTCCAGGATTTAGAATCAATAACAGAAGGATTGGTGATGGATTTTCGAGTTAAGATGATCAGTGGCATGGAGGGAGAACTGCTCCCTCCAGTTATCCTGCCCATCTTGGTGATAATGGTCAGGGGTTTCAGAGGTGTTGTCAGAGTGGACAGCACAATAGTGTAACACTATTACAACACTGGTTCAATTCTGCTTCTGCCTGTAAGGAATTTGTACTTCCCTCCGTGACCTTGTGGGTTTCCTCCAGGTGCTCCGGTTTCCTTCTACATTCCAAAGATGCATGGGTTAGTAGGCTAATTGATCACATAGTGTAATTGGACAGTGTGGGCCTGATGAGCCATGAAGAGTATGCTACCAAGATGGATCTCAAAATAAAAATTAAAAAATTAAAGTTTGATAAATATTGCAGTATGACAGTACTGAAGTAAGTAAGTGGGTAGGGTGGTGGATGAGATATTAATTATCCAAGCAAGTGATGGGTATTCCACCACGCTTTTGACTTTTGCATTGAATATAGTGTTAAAGATTTGGGGTGCCAGGAGTAAATCACTAGCTGAAGAATATTTCACCTCTGATCTTCTCTAGTAACCACTGAGTTTATATGGCTAGTTCAGCTGATAATCAATAGAAATCCTGACATTATTGATACTGGGGAATGTATTAATAAGTTGCCATTGAATGTAAAAGGGAGGTGATTATACTCCCTGTTATTGGAAGAGGTTATTGGCTGGTACTTTAGGAGCACAATGTTAACGTTTGCTCAACAGCATATGCCCAACTATTATCTAGGTCTTGTTGCTTACAGGCATGGATATATGCATTTTCTGAGGGCTTGCAACAGAATTGACCACAGTCAATCAGTGAACATTTCCACTTCTGACCTTATGATGGAAGGATGGTTATCAGTGTAGCAATGAAGACTTGGAATCAAGTTTTGTATTAGAAGGGCAGAAACCCAGTCTAACTCAAGCAGCACACAATCCATAATTGTCTTTGGGTAGGCTCCATTAACCTTATTGGCAGGATCAGGATGATTACTATGCCTGCTACAATCGCGGCATTCTACCGAACGAGTAATATCTAGAGTCTCTAGTATTTCATTCAGGATCTCTGGATATATCCAATAACACCTTGGCACTTACTCCTCCTGTAGCTTTCTTTTCTTTTGTTTTTGTTAACTAATACACTTCACTATAATCAGTTTCGGTATGTATCTCTCTCCCAATACATTTATTTTGTAAATTGAAAGGAAAATTCATGGAATTTCCAAATTGAAGTGTTTATTAAACTGACAACTTGATGATCTTTCTAAATTATCAAAGACAATTCTACTCCTTTGCTAGTGCTGCTCAATGAATATTATAAAACCTCAGATCTGTTACCCTAGAATCTTTCCACAAAGCAATATGAAAAGCCATTGCTAACAGACTTCCTTCTCATACCCATTATTTCACCATGGCTAGAAATAAAGAGAAGATAGACAAGCAGAGCTTATAGGATATTATTACAAGTAAGTTAATAATGAAAAATAATATTTAAAAATAACTCACAAATAACACAGGTCAAGATTAAAAGCAAATAAAAATGATTGTTTAGTTTTGATACAATGCTAAACTTTTGGCAAATAATCCCTCAGTATCTTTGCAGTATCCTCTAATTAAACTATAAAAAAGTACCATTTCCATGTAGGTCAAGAGGGCTTCCTTGTTTTCATTCCACGCTGTAGGGAGATCCTCATCAGCAGGGAACTTCTCACAGCTGAGCTCCAGTGTAATCTCAAAACAGTTTGTGTGCAGGTAGCTAAAATCCTGCATCCCTGAAATTGTAAAGTTAATATGACTGCTTTAAAGACTCATTATCATACACAGAAGTTGCATCATTTTCTAAGAGTCCTATAACATTTACAGCGTGGCTACCCAAGAACAAATGTTTTACAGATTAATTAGGTGTGAATTCAGATGACAGAAGCTGAGGGTTAAGTTCAGTAGGACAAGTATTTTGATCATCTAATTGTTGAAGTTTGGGGAGTCCAGAGTGGTAGAGCTTCAGGCGTACTTCGTTTAGCATTCGTCACCAAAGAAGGGTTTTGTAACTTGCCTTCTTTGACTGCGGTGACCTCCCAACAGCTAAATCTGATGGGGTATTAGCAATAATTCCTTATTGGTACTGTTTTAAAATCACAGATACACTGGAAAGGGAGCTGTTCCATTTTAACTGTTCTTTCACTATTAATTTGGGATGGTGAACACCTTCCACTGAACTTCTGCTTTATTAAGCATCTGAGAAAAATACTGTACTTTGCTTTTCATGATAGTCAAAGGTTTTTCTGAGGTCAAAAAGTAGCCGGGTAGAATGATTGTACTGCTCACTGCATTTCTTTTGGAGTTATTATGTAGTAGAGATCATATTCACTCAGCCTCTAGATGGACACTGTGTTCTTTATTCCCCTGGAGAAATGACTAAGGCAGAAAAATAACTAGCTGCAGATATTCAAAATCTGAAATAAAAACAGAAAATGCTGAAGCCTTCAACAAGTCAGGAAAGAGAAACAGAGGTTTTTTTTTAGGTTGAAGGGCATTTGTCAGAACTAGGAAAGGAAGAAACCAAATGCTTTCAGTTGTTTTCTCTCCCAAGTTCAGGCGAAGGCTCAATATATGAGTTAACTTATTTTAACATATTTTCATTTTAATTGAAAATGGAACGAAACAGCTACCTAAATTGAAAGCAGAAAATAAGTGTGTTATTACTGGAGCAGATAAAACTGTGATACAATAAAATTCTAATCTTAAAATCTAAACAGTAATTGTGCTAATATAACTTACTGTCTAAGTTATTAATTCATAATGGAATGCGATAAACCTTTCTCATTCTGTTTTATACAAAGGCTTATGGAACTGTTCTACCTCCAGCAAAACTGTACCACTGTGCTCCATTTATAATGCCTCCTTCTTCAGCAAAGTTCCCTCCACATCTATCTTTTGACGTATCTGACATAACAGGATGCGAATCTGCATAGGCCTTTGCCAACAACTTGAACATCTGAAATCATAAATTTTAAGATAATAATGAATAGATTAAATCAATTTAGTTATCATCAAAGAACAGCTCAAATGTGGTAAATAATGCACCTGATCATCTGGAGTGGGTGAAGAATACTTGTCTTCTGGAAGTCTTGACATATCGAAAGGATAACTAGCCACTAAATCACCGCCATGCAAGCTTGCTGACAGAACAAAAGGTACTTTCTTCATCCACGTTAACACTGCTCGTGTTTCAGGTGCTACCTATACACATTACAAAGGAATAAAATCAGGCTTAATGCAAAATTTAAACATGTTTTTTCATTTCCATTAATATTATTCATAAATGGTCATAACTGCACCTATTGGAAAGAAAATAACTGCCAGCCTGGAGGAAGTGGCATAGGCTTGGATCTTCAAGTCACAGAGTCATACAGTACAGAGGCTCTTCGGTCCATTAAGCACATGCCAACCACCAAGTAACCATCTATACTAATCACGTTTAATTAACACTTTGTCTTTAAACTTCTATAGTTATAGTACTGATCTAGATGCCTCTTAAATGTTGTGACACAACTTGCCTCTTTAATCCTGTCATTCCAAATTTTAACCACTCTCTAAGTGAAAAAAATATTCCTTGCATCCCCTGTAAGCTTCGTATTGCATTTGCTTTACCTAATCCTCTGCTATGGGGAAAAGTTTACCATTGTCTTCCTCATCTCTGATCTTCATAGTTTCGAAAGTCTCCATCAGGTGTCCCCTCAGCCTTGCCTGCTCGAAAGAAAACAAGCCCAGCCTCTCCTTATAACTGAGAAACTCCATCCCAAGATACAAACTCTACATCCTTTCCACAGCAATCAGAAACTCTCCAGGCCGTAGAAACCAAAACTCTGTAAAATATCCCGATATGGCATCAACAATATTTTTTGTAAAGCCTGAGCAGAACCTCATTGCTCTTATGTTCAGTGCCCTGCTGATAAAGGTGAGCATCCCACGCATCTATTTTGCCATTCTGTTTGTCTATGCTGCCACCTACTGGAATCTTTGGACTTGCACATCAAGTTTCCTCTTAATGCTCCCTAAGGCTTTACTAATCACTGTGTATGACGTACTTAGTGGACCTCCTAAGATTACTTTGTACTTATCAGAATAAAATTCCATTTACGTTTGCTGTTAACATTGGATCAATATCTTTCAAAAGTCTTAGATTATCTTTCTCACTATCTCAACACCAACATTTTTGCTACCTACAAACTTACTAACCATACTTTCCACATTGACACCTATGTTGTTCATACATGTTCCTAATAGGAAGAGTCCCACCATCATTCACTATGGTGCACCTCACTAACAACCCTCCCTCTCATCAGGCCAAGTTTGGATCTAATTTGCCATGGCTCTAACTTTTTGAACCAGTCTTCCAGGTGACACTTCAAAGTTCAAAGTAAATTTGTTATCAAAGTACATATGTATATGTCACCATATATAACACTGAGATTCGAGTTGTTGTGGGTATAAATGGTAAATCCAAGGAACAATAGAAATCCTCAGCCAACAGGATGGACAAACAACCAATGTGGAAAATGCAGCAAACTGTGCAAATTCAAGATATAAATACAGTACATATGATAATAATAAATACATAAGCAATAAATATCATGAAAGTGAGATGAAAAGTCCTTGAAATTAAGTTGATAGGTTGTGGGAACATTTCAGTAAAGTTGAGTGAAGTTATCCCCTCTGGTTCCAGAGCCTGATGTTTGAGGGGTAATAACTGTTCCTGAACTTGATGGTGTGGGTCCTGAGGCTCCTGTACCTACTTCCTGAGGGCAGCAGTCAGAAGAGAGCATGGCCTGGATGGTGGGGTCCTCAATGATTGTTGTTGTTTTCCTGCGACTGCATGCTGAATAGATGTGCTCAGTGGTGGGGAAGGCTTTATTCAATGATGGATTGGGCCGTATCCACTACTTTCTGTAGGATTTGCTGTTCAACAGCATTGGTGTTTCCATACCAGGCTGTGATGCAGCCAGTCATATTACTCTCTACTACACATCTGTAGAAGTTTGTCAAAGTTTTAGGTGTCATACTATGTTGCTTCACAAACTTCTAAGGACATGGAGACACTGCTGTTCTTTCTTTGTAATTGTACTTAGGTGCTGCGCCCAGGACAGATCACACAAAATGATAACACTGTGGCAGCCCGCATACGCGGGACTCGAACTGCCATAGGGAGCCGCGGGCAGACTCGCGGTAGTGTGTTTGGAAGTACCTGCTCGGGACGGAACTTCCGGGGACAGTCTGAGGTCATGTTCGCCCCGTGGGTCACAGAGGCCCACGGGAGGGGAGATTTAAGCATGCAATTTTGAATCAGTAAGGGCATTCTGAGTTCAGATCTCTCTGCCTCTGTGTGTTTCTTTAGTAGCATGTTACACGTGACGACATTGGTGACCCCGACATTCTAGATGGCATCTGGAGCTGGCGACTCAGCGACCAGCCATGAGTTCGAGCAACTCGCACAGCGTGGTCGCTCTGAAGCTCCCGACTTTCTGGGCCACTCAGCCCCACGTTTGGTTCGAGCAGGTTGAGGCCCAGTTCAATATCAGAGACATTACAGCTGATGCCACACGGTACTACTACGTGGTCAGCATGCTCGACCAGGAGATGGCAGGCTGGATCATCGGCTTCCTATGCCAGCCACCAACAAAGGACAGGTACACTAAGCTTAAGGCGCTCCTGATCCGTACCTTCGGACTCTCCCACCGTGAACAGGCTGTGCGGCTCCTACACATGGACGGCCTGGGCGACCGCACGCCATCCGAGCTCATGAACGATATGCTGGCGCTCATGGACGGCCATAAGCCGTGCCTTATATTTGAACAGTTGTTCCTCAAGCAAATGTCAGAGGACATTCGCCTCCTCCTCGCGAGTGAGGATTTCAGCGACCCACACAGGGTCACGGCTAAAGCAGACGTCCTTTGGCAGAGCAAGCAACATGGAGCAGTCTCCATTGGCCTAGCCACAATTGCACGCCCCAAAGCCCAGGCCCCGCAACCGAAGCTGTTGAGACCCACAGGGGAGAAAGACGAAAGTTCGGAACAATGGTGTTTCTATCACCAAAGATGGGGCTCAGTCTTGCGCTGCTGCCATCCACCATGTGCTTTTCCGGGAAACACCAGGGCCAGCTGTCACTAATGGCTAAGATGGCTGGCCACCGAGACAGCCTCCTGTACCTCTGGGACCGACACTCTGGACAGTGCTTCCTGGTAGACACTGGGGCCGAAGTCAGCGTACTCCCCACCCCCCCTCGAACATGGACACTCGTAACGTGGTCCCAGGCCCCGAACTCATAGCTGCAAATTGCACCAGTATTCGGACATACTATCTCACTGCATTTCGGGTCCAGCCGTTTCACTTGGACTTTCACGTTGGCAGTGGTGTCACAGCCACTACTAGGGGCAGATTTCCTATGAGCCAACTGCCTCCTAAAAGGCCGGCGTTTGGTCCACGCTGAGATGTTCCAGACTTTCCAGCTCGGAGAAGCCAAGCTACCAGCCCTCCACCTGGATTCCGTGACCCTCTCGGGTAACAAATTTGCCAGGGTGTTGCCTGAATTCCCCTCCATAGTCACCACGCAGTTCTCCACGGCCGACCCCAAGCACGGCGTGCAGCACCACATCCCCACGCAAGGACCGCCGCTGAACGCCCGAGCTTGCAGGCTCCCACCCGACAAGCTCCACCTCGCCAAGGAGGAGTTCCGTAAGATGGAAGAGGTGGGAATCGTACGCCGCTCAAACAGCCCGTGGGCATTCCCGCTGCACATGGTGCCCACAGCCGCAGGAGGATGGAGGCCCTGCGGAGACTACAGAAGGCTCAACGATGCCACAACCGCTGACAGATACCCAG
Organism: Hemitrygon akajei; assembly: GCF_048418815.1. Lineage (NCBI taxonomy): Eukaryota > Metazoa > Chordata > Chondrichthyes > Myliobatiformes > Dasyatidae > Hemitrygon > Hemitrygon akajei. The sequence continues at coordinate 94,179,308 of NC_133127.1, read as the reverse complement.
TACCCCACATCCAGGACTTCACGGCGAACCTGCACAGAGCAACCATCTTCTTGAAAATCGATCTGGTCAGAGGATACCATCTGATCCCAGTGCACCCCGACGACGTGCCCAAGACAGCTCTCATCACCCCGTTCGGCTTGTTCGAATTCCTGAGGATGCCTTTCGGTCTCAAGAATGCAGCCCAAACTTTCCAAAGCCTCATGGACTCGGTGGGACTGGATTTTGTTTTCATTTACTTGGACGATATCCTGGTGGCCAGCAGTTTGCACTGTTAGGGGTCACCCTAGTTTGGGAAAGGGGTCCAGAAGAGACCCTATGAACTGTGCTGCTATTAAGAGAGAGAGAGGGAGGCGTCCAGTGCAATGAGAGAGAGACAGAAACTGCTCGAAAGAATGATGCTATGGTTCCTCTGTTGATTGTTAACCTTTCTCCAAGGTCACTTGCCTGCTTGTAGAGAATCTGCAGAAAGTGGTGGGTGGAGCAGGCTGATAGACAGTTGGTGTCCAACATGTGGAGATAAAAAGCAGATCCGCTGGGCCACAGACATACACACCATGAGACATACACAGTGTCAGACACTAAACAAGCTTTGTGCATCCACATGAAGGTGGGGTTTTGGAGGATCGATTCCGGGAAATTGATCAGTGGCTCACAGTGAGAAAAGGTGCGACCGGTGGGGAATTATTTGTGTGTCCACCCTTGCCTGGATGATAATTCCACCACTGAAGAACAGTCATATGTGCTATGGTCATAGTCAGTGACCACAACTGGATTTCGGAAGATATCCAACATTCGACGGCAACAGCTCACCTCTCACCTCCCTCTCTCTCTCCAACGTTACTCAACTACATACCACGAACTGAACTGAACTCTCTTCATCATATCATAAGACTGTACCCATTTACCCCTAGGATTGAAAGAGTCTAGTTTTGTTCCTATTTCCGTATATATATCATTGCTAACCTGTTCAAAATATTTGCATTTATATTACTGTATTGCTTAGTTACTAATAAAAACTATGAGTTTATAGTAATACCAGAGTCCGAAGTATTTTCCACTTCTGCTTGTTCTTTAATCCGGTCATGGGTTACGTAACAGAATTGGGGGCTCATCCGGGATTATGAACAAAATCGTGTGGACAGCTTGTTTGAATTGATTGGGGAAATTCCCTTATTTGATTTGGTTGTGTGGAAAAACAGCAAAAATGGATGTTGATAAATTTCTGGAGGAGCCAACCTCTGAGGCATTAGAGGATGCCAGAAAAGGGGAGCTGTTGAGTATTGCAAAGAAGTTGAAACTTACTAAGGTGAAATTGACAATGAGGATGTCACAGATGTAGAGGGTCATAGCCGATTATTTTGTATCTGAGGGGGTGTTTCAAGTAGAGGAGTTGGAGTTGTTTCCTGAAAGTAAACCTATCGGGGTTGAGACCCAGTTTCAGATGTAAAGATTAAGGCTTGAGGCTGAGGAGAAGCAAAGGGAGTTTGAGTTACGAGTAAACCAGCTGGAGGCTGAAGAAGCAAAGAAACAGAGAGAAGAAGCAGAAAGACAGAGATAGTTTGAGAGGGAGATGTGGCAGCTGGGAGGTCCAGTGTGGGACCCTGGTGATTTTTATAGCTTGAAAGAGCTAGTTGTAATTGAAGAATTTAAGAAATGTGTTCCCGATGATGTAAGGGCATTCCCAGATGAAACAGATGCCACTACCTTGCGGGAGTCTGCTGGGTTAGCAGACAAAGTTGTTTTAACCCACAAGGTTGAGTTTACTCCAGATAGGAGTTGCCCACAGAGTAGCTGGGAGGATCAGGGGAACCTGGAATTTGAAACTGGGACTGGTATTGAAAGCCTAGAAGAGGCAGCTGTCCTGTTTGCCTGTGTTCAGGTTGTTGAAGCTCCTGTGAATTTCCAGGGTGTTGAATCTTGTGTTAAAACTCAGTTAAGGTCTGAGGTGTCTCACTTGGTCAAAAAGGAATGCAGTTTTTTTTTATGTCAGATGGACTTGGTTCAATGAATAAAGGGTTAATCTTGGTGCCAGTGGAAATTGAGGATTCTCAGTCATTTGTGTTAGACAGTGTTCTAAAAGTTGGTGATGAGTTGAAAGCTGGTGATGTGAATTTTAAGGACAATAGTGAGAAAGGGGCTGTTTCTGGATTTTTAAATAAAGAACTTGTTAAGTTTGGGCTGGTTTCACGACCTTTGACCCTGCTTGCAGGACAATGGACTATTGAAGAATGTGTCAACTTGTTAAGTTCTGTTTTAGAAGTTGGAAGTAAACCACTCCAAGGTTATGAAGCTGTTGTTCATGATTACAATGTAGGGGAAAAAGATTGTTGTGGTTCTGAGAAGCCACCTGTCTGCATTACTAGGGAGAAGAATCGAAGTAAGGGTCAGAAAAACAGAATTGATGGATTGGGAACTTTCAAAATGTAAACATGGTCTTCACAAGCTTAATGATGGTATTGAGTTTGGTAAATATTAAATTGGCACCTAACCAGGGTGAAATTAAGTCAGCAGAACAGCTAACAAGCAAGCTTGTGGCTGCCGACCCACGGACAGATATTGACGCAGTTAGCAAAGACAGTGGTTTAATTTATGGAAGTTTGGCAGAGACTTTTCTACCTTTCATGCTACATCAGGATTTGGGAAGTAAAGCTGAGGAGAGGAAGAAGGATGAGAAAAGGTTGTCCTTGGTTAGGGATGGATTAATAGCAGAACAAAGTCAAGATTCTGATATTGCTGCATTAAAGGAGACAGCTCTCACAGAAGAGGAGGTTCAAAGAGAGTCAGTAGGGTATTAAGGACGGGGTGTTACTGAGGAAGTGGAGATCACCTACTGTGCCTACAAGTGAGGATTGGGCAACTGAACATCAAGTGGTGGTCCCGAAAGTTTACAGGGCTGAGATTTTAAATGTGGCTCATAGTATGTCTTTAGGTGGACACTTTGACGTGGGAAAGACAGTAAATGGAATTGTGAAGGAATTCTACTGGCCTAATTTAAGGGAGGATGTTGTGAACTTGTGCAGGACTTGCCATGCCTGTCAGGGTGCAGGAAAACCTAACAGGTGATACTAGCAGTACCACTTAGGCTGATACCTATTTTTGGTGAACCATTTTCCAGGGTCATAGTGGATTGTGTGGGCCCATTGCCAAAGACTGCAGTTGGCTCTGAGTATCTGTTAACCATCATGTGTGCTGCGTCTAGGTTCCATGGAATGGTGCCCCTCTGGAACATCAAGGCCAAGACTGTGGTAAAAGCACTTATCAAATTTTCCACACTGGTAGGTCTATCCAACAAAATCTAATCTGACCAGGGTAATAACTCTACTTTGAAAACATTCCAGGGGATAGTTAAAGAGTTGAGAGCTAAGCATATTGTGTCACCTTTGACCTTACTCAGAGAGCAATGGTCAGATCAGAATGTGAATATGATCAAGTGTTATCATGACCCCAGTCCCGCACCAGTGAGTACTGTTATGACAACGGAGGAGATTGTAATGTCTGGAATTGAAATACCAGATCATTTTAATGAACTCCCTGCAGTTTTCACAAGACGCCGAAAGTCTGATGTTTTGAAAAATATTGATGGGAAGATACAACATTTACAGTCAAAGCAGCAAAAACAACTGAAGAGCTTAATTAACAAGTATAAAGGTTTATTCCCTGACATTCTAAGGTCATGGACAGCTGCGCTGCATGATGTAATTGTAGATAAAGCTGATCCCATTAAACAGAATGAGCTTGGAGAAAAGCAAGTTGGTTGGAAAAGAAATTGAGTACATTCTAACAACTGGCATAATTAGGCCAACCACTTCAGACTGGGCGTCACTGTGCGTGATTGTCCCTATGTCGGATGGGAGCATGAGATTCTGTACAGGAAAGTCAATGGCATCACAAAGACAGATGCTTATCCTATCCCGAGAGTAGATGATTGCATTGATAAAGTGGGGACGGCTAAGTACCTTACAAAAATTGACTTGCTGAAAGGATATTGGAGTGTTCCTTTGACTGAAAGGGCGCGAGAAATCTCAGCATTTGTCACACACTCAGGGTTGTATGAATATAATGTTTTACCTTTCGGAATGATAAATGCTCCCGGGACATTTCAAAGGATGATTGACTTGGTAATTAGAGGTTTAGAAAACACAGGGGCTTATATCGATGATTTAGTGGTCTGGAGTGACGTGGGAAGAGCACATTGTGGCTGTGGAAAAACTGTTCAAACGGCTGTCTGAGGCCAATCTAACAGTGAACCTCACTAAAAGTGAGTTCAGCCACGCTACTGTCACGTATCTGGGGTACGTAGTAGGTCAAGGGCAGCTGGCTCCTGTACAAGCCAAAGTACAGGCTATTGCTGAGGTTCCCATTCCGACTGACAAGAAAGCTTTGAGAAGGTTTTTAGGAATGGTGGGGTGCTACCAAAAGTTCTGTAAAAACTTTGCAGATATCACTCTCCCCCTTACAAAGGCTCCTGGGGAAGAATGAGAGATTTGTATGGACTGACCTTTGCCAGGAGGCGTTTAAACGACTAAAAACTATGCTGTGTCATCATCCCGTACTCAGGGTACCTGACTTTTCAAAACCATTCTCCATAGCAACAGACGCTAGTGACAAGGCTGCTGGAGCAGTATTATTACGGTTGACATTGAGCACCCAGTGGCTTACTTCTCCAAGAAATTTAATGTGCACCAGAAAAACTATTCCACTGTGGAAAAAGAGTTACTATCACTTATTCTGGCTTTGCAACATTTCAAAGTTTATATTTGTCCTGCCCAGAAGCCACTCATAGTTTACACAGATCATAATCCATTAGTAATTCTGGCTAATATGAAAAATAAGAACAGAAGGTTGTTGAATTGGAGTCTGATATTGCAAGAATATGACCCAGAGATTAGTCATGTCAAAGGAACTGACATTATAGCTGATTGTTTATCTAGATGTTAAGTTTGAAATTGTACCGTTTTACTCTGTTATCTGATGATTCCTTATATATTGTTTTAAACTCTGTAATACACATTTAACCTGAAATGTTTCCTTCATAAAAATTTCTTAAAAGGAGGGGGGTGTTAGGGGGTCACCCTAGTTTTGGAAAGGGGTCCAGAAGAGACCCTAAGAACTGTGCTGCTATTGAGAGAGAGAGGGAGGCGTCCAGCGCAATGAGAGAGAGAGAGAGAGAGACAGAAACTACTTGAAAGAATGATGTTATGTTTCCTCTGCTGATTGTTTACCTTTCTCTGCGGTCACTTGCCTGCTTGCAGAGAGTCTGCAAAAAGCGGTGGGTGCAGCAGGTTGATGGACAGCTGGTGTCTAACATGTGGAGATAAAAAGCAGATCCGCTGGGCCACAGACAGACACACCATGAGACACACACAGTGTCGGACACTGAACAAACTTTGTGCACTCACAGTGTGAAAAGGTGCGCCTGGCGGGGAATTATTTGTGTGTCCACCCTCGCCTGGGTGATAATTCCACCACTGAAGAATGGTCGTACATGCTATGGTCATAGTCGGTGACCACTACAGGATTTCGGAAGACACGGGAAGATCGACGGCAACAGCTCACCTCTCACCTCTCTCTCTCTCTCTCCCCAACATTATTCAACTACATACCACGAACTGAACTGAACTCTCTTCATCATATCGTAAGACTGTACCCGTTTACCCCTAGGTTTGAAAGAACCTAGTTTTGTTCCTATTTCTACACACACACACATATATATCATTGCTAACCTGTTTGATATATTTGCATTTATATTACTGTATTGCTTAGTTACTAATAAACACCATTAGTTTAGAGCGATACCAGACTCCAAAGTGTTTTCCATTTCTGCTGGTTCTTTAACCAGGTCATGGGGTACGTGACGGCACCAAGAGCATGTGGCACATCTGTGCTGGCTCTGCCAACACCTGAGCGACCACAGACTGGCAATCAATCAATCCGGCGAAGTGCCAGTTCGGGCTGACGGAGATCGACTTCTTGGGCCACAGAGTCAACCGACATGGCGCAGTTCCCCTACCAGACAAGGTCCAGGCCATCCGCCAGTTCCCCAAGCCCAGCACGGTCAAGGGCCTGCAGGAGTTCGTAGGGATGGTCAACTTTTATCATCGGTTCGTGCCGGCGGCAACACACATCATGAGACCCTTGTTCAACCTGATGGTCGGCAAGGCCAAAGAAATGATATGGGACGTGGAGTCCACGGAGGCGTTCGCGCAGGCCAAGGGGGCGCTGGCAAAGGCGGCCCTCCTAGTGCACCCGAGAGTCGATGTACCCACGGCACTCACAGTCGATGCTTCCGACACGGCAGTCGGCGGAGTCCTGCAGCAGCTCGTCGAGGGCCAGTGGCGACCACTCGCTTTCTTCAGCCACCAGAGGTGAAGTACAGCGCCTTCGACAGAGAGTTGCTAGCGCCCTACCTGGCTGTCCGGCATTTCCGGTACTTCCTCGGGGGAAGGGAGTTCACTGTGTATATGGACCACGAGCCCCTCACCCTTGCACTGGCCAAGGTATCGGACCCATGGTCGGCTCGGCAGCAGAGGCACCTGTCCTTTATTCCAGAATTCACCACGGGCGTCCGCCACATCACAGGGAAGAACAACGTCGTTGCCGACACACTGTCTCACCCCTGCCTCCACTCAGTAGGCATATCGTCCTCAGGAATAGACTACGCAGCACTGGCGGAAGCACAACGGTCAGACCCCGATATCCCAGCCTACCGCACCGCCGTTTCGGGGCTCCAGTTGGAGGAAGTCTCCATTGACCCGGCAGTGGATCAACTCCTGTGCGACGTGTCTACCGGCAAACCCTGACCCGTGGTATCAGCAGCATGGAGGCACCAGGTGTTCGACACGCTGCACAACCTGGCCCGCCCGTCCATCCGGGCGTCCATAAAGCTGGTAAAGGACAGATTCGTCTGGCACAGTTTGCTCAAACAGGTCGGACACTGGGCCAGGACCAGCGTACACTGCCAGACCGCCAAAGTCCAGCGACACGTGAAGGCTCCCCTCCAGCAGTTCCAGCCGACGCAAAGGAGGTTCCAACACATCCACGTGGACATCGTCGGCCCCCTGCTAGTCTCCCGGGGCACCAGGTATATCTTTACCATGGTAGACAGGTTCACCAGATGGCCAGAAGCCGTACCGCTCACAGACACGTCCACTGAGTCCTGCACCAGGACGCTCATTGCAAACTGGATCGCCAGGTTCGGCCTCCCAACGGACATCACCTCCGACAGAGGGGCACAGTTCATGTCTGGTTTGTGGACAGCACTGGCGCAGCTCCTGGGCACCCAGCTGCATCACACCACAGTGTACCATCCCCAGTCCAATGGTTTGGTAGAGCGATTCCACCGGCATCTCAAGTCGGCCTGATGGCATGACTCAGGGGCCCCAACTGGACAGATGAGCTTCCCTGAGTCCTACTGGGCATCCGCTCAGCCCCCAAAGAGGACCTGGGCACCTCCTCAGTGGAATTGGTCTACGGCGCCCCCCTGATGGTCCCAGGCGAGTGCGTATCAGAGGCCCGAGGTTCGGAAGAAACTCTAGCAGCAGTGCAAATGGGCTGCAGGACAAGGTAGGGACCCTGGTACCAGTCCCGACCTCCAGGCATGGTCCCATGCTATCCTTCACCTCTAAAGACCTCCGAGACTGTGAGTATGTTTTTATTCACAGGGGCATGCACAGGTCACCTCTACAGCGGCCGTACGAGGGTCCCTTCAAGGTGATCCGGCACAAAGGAACCACGTGTGTCGTGGAGGTGGGTGGCTGGGAAGAGACTTTTACAGTGGACCGCCTCAAACTGGCGCACTTGGACATTGAGCAATCAGTGAGGGTACCCGCATCACAGCGGTGAGGCCGGCCACCCAGGCTACCACACAGACTGGGGGCTCCACTCCCCCGATGGACGTTTCTGGAGGGGGGTGGTGTGGCAGCCCACACATGTAGGACTTGAACCGCCATCAGGAGCTGTGGGCAGACATGCGGTAGCACATTTGGAACTACCCACTCGGGGCTGACCTTCCGGGTCGCAGGGGCCCATGCGAGGGGAGATTTAAGCGTGTGATTTTGAATCAGTAAAGGCATTCTGAGTTCAGCCCTCTCTGCCTCCGTGTGTTTCTTTAGTAGCGCATTGCGCGTGACTACAACACTAAGAAATTTAAGGTTGTTGACCCTCTCCATTTCTGATCCCCTGATGAGGACTGGCACATGGACCGAATTGACTTGTGTCTGCAAATCAGGAAATCGAAAATTGCACAAGCCAGTATTAAGGCCAGGACCTTGAAGCTTATTGATTAGTTTTGAGGACATGATAGTATTGAAACCTGAGCTGTAGCCGATATCGAGCATATTGTTCTACGCATCTATGCTGTCCAGATGTTCCAGGGTTGAGTGACAAGCCAATGAAATGGCATCTGCTGTGGACCTGGTCACTTTTCAGGCAGGAGTTGATATGTTTCATCACCAATCTCTCAAAGCATTTCATCACAGTGGGTGTAAGAGCTACTGGGCGATAGTCATTGAGGCATATACCATGTTCCTCTAGAGCACTGGTATAACTGAAGCCTGCTTGAAGCAGGTGGGCACCTCATATTGCCAAAGTGAAAGGCTACAGATATCAGTGAACACTCCAGCCAGCTGATCAGCACAGGTCTTTAGTACTCAGCCAGGTACCCCACCTGAGCTGGATGCTTTTCATGGATTCACCCTCCTGAACAATGCTTCTTCATCAACCTCAGAGTCTGAAATAACAGACTCATCAGGGACTGTGGGAATTTGAGAAAATTCCTCCATGTTTTGATAGTCAAAGTGAGCATAGAGGGCATTCTGTTCATTTGGAAGTGAAGCCTTGTTATCACCTATATCACATGTGAGATGGCTTTCTGGAAATTGTACCTTGACTTCTTGTATTGCAATTTAGCTAGATCTGGATACCACTGATCTGGCTCTCAGCAGATTGTGGATCTCATGGTTCCACCAGAGCTTCTGTTTGGTGAAAACGGAATGATTTTGTGCAGAAACACTCATCTATAGCTGTTTATAAAAATCACTGTGTAGTGTCATATTTCAAATGTCATCAGAAACGGGGATGGTGCCGGAGGATTGGCATATTGCTCATGTGATTCCATTGTTTAAAAAGGGTTCTAAGAGTAAACCTAGCAATTATAGGCCTGTCAGTTTGATGTCAGTGGTGGGTAAATTAATAGAAATTATTCTTAGAGATGGTATATATAATTTTCTGGATAGACAGGGTCTGATTAGGAACAGTCAATATGGATTTGTGTGTGGAAGGTCATGTTTGACAAATCTTATTGAATTTTTTGAAAGTTGAAATTGAGAAAAGTTGATGAGGGTAAAGCAGTGGATGTTGTTTATATGGACTTCAGTAAGGCCTTTGACAAAGTTCCACATGGAAGGTTAGTTAGGAAGGTTCAATTGTTAGGTATTAATATTGAAGTAGTAAAATAGATTCAACAGTGGCTGGATGGGAGATGCCAGAGAGTAGTGGTGGATAACTGTTTGTCAGGTTAGAGGCCGGTGACTAGTGGTGTGCCTCAGGGATCTGTACTGGGTCCAATGTTGTTTGTCATATACATTAATGATCTGGATGATGGGGTGGTAAATTGGATTAGTAAGTATGCAGATGATACTAAGGTAGGTGGCATTGTGGATAATGAAGTCGATTTTCAAAGTTTGCAGAGAGATTTAGGTCAGTTAGGAGAGCGGGCTGAACGATGGCAGTTGGAACTTAATGTTGATAAGTGTGAGGTGCTACATTTTGGTAGGAATAATCCAAATAGGATATACATGGTAAATGGTAGGGCATTGAAGAATGCAGTAGAACAGAGTGATCTAGGAATAATGGTGCATAGTTCCCTGAAGGTGTAATCTCATATGGATAGGGTGGTGAAGAAAGCTTTTGGTATGTTGGCCTTTATAAATCAGAGCATTGAGTATACGAGTTGGGATGTAATGTTAAAATTGTACAAGGCATTGGTAAGGCCAAATTTGGAGTATTATGTACAGTTCTGGTCACCGAATTATAGGAAAGATGTCAACAAAAGAGAGAGTACAGAGAAGATTTACTGGAATGTTACCTGGGTTTCAGCACCTAAGCTACAGGGAAAGATTGAACAAGTTAGGTCTTTATTCTTTGGAGCATAGAAGGTTGAAGGGGGACTTGATAGAGGAATTTAAAATTATGAGGGGGATAGATAAGAGTTGACATGGATAGGCTTTTTCCATTGAGAGTAGGGCAGATTCATACAAGAGCACATGAGTTGAAAGTTAGGGGGCAAAAGTTTAAGGGTAACACGAGGGGGAATTTCTTTACTCAGAGAGTGGTAGCTGTGTGGAACGAGCTTCCAGTAGAAGTAGTAGAGGCAGGGTCAGTATTGTCATTTAAAGTAAAATTGGATAGGTATATGGACAGGAAAGGAATAGATGGTTATGGGCTGAATGCAGGTCAGTGGGACTAGGTGAGAGTAAGCGTTCGGCACAGACTAGAAGGGCCAAGATGGCCTGTTTCCATGCTGTAATTGTTATATGGTTATAATCTTTCAGATCTCTAGTGAGTCCTTGAATTTGGCCCAGTCAACTGACTTAAAGGAATCCCATAGCCACTCATTTGCCTCCAACAATCACCTCTTTGTTGTCCCTAGCTCTGGAGCATTGCTCTTTAACATTTGCCTGTATGCAGGTAATCATGGAATGGTAGGCTTTCCTAATGGTGGTATAACAGTGTTCAAGTCTGCTGGGACCCTTGATGCTGCAGGTTAAATGCTGATGATAAATGGGAATTTCTTCAAACAAGCCTGATTGAATTCCCTGACTATGATTTGAAATGCGTCAGGGTAGGCTGTTTCTTATCTGGTGATAAGAAACTTCAACCTTTCGAGTCCTGATTAATTGGACTTTGGCCATTTATAAACTGCGGTCAGGATTACACCGGGGAATCCTCTTGGTAAGTAGAATGGTTGGCAAATAATCATTAGATGTTCAAGGTTTGGGAAAGAAGGGTGCGACAAAAATGCCACATCTGAGCACCACAGGAATTTCATTATGAAATGCAGATCCCACCTTTTACCTTCAGCAAGTCATCAGACCAGTCCATTCTGTGTATCGTGAAGCCCTTGCATCATATCAACATATCCAACTTGTCCAGTGTGAGCCATGTCTCCATGAAACACAGTTCACAGCAATTGCTCATTTCCCTCCAATACAGAAATCTTGCCCTTTGGTCCTCAATCTTGTTCTCCAGCTAGCAAGATGATGGATAGAGGAACTTACATTCCTTGGTGTGTCATTCTAGCTTGGAGTCCTCCCCTCTTCCCTCTCTTCCAACCATTGTGATATATCTTTGTTTTCTTAAAGGTGCTGCATGTACCTGAATGTTTGAGTTAATTCCACTGTGCCTTTCAGAAGATTATGAAATCGCTAGTTCATTAAGATGGATTAAGGTGAGTTGCTTAAAGGGAAATTACGGGCTGCAGATTGCAGTCAGAGAAGTTCAGCAGGGTATATTTAGAAGTTTTGTAAGCAGCCAACAACATGTCGCTATGGTTCACCAGCACTGTCTTGGCTGAAAAGTAAACTTGCCAAATACTGAAGTCTGTGTAGACTATCTCAAGCACACTGTCTTTATCTGTAACACATATAAAATGCTGCAGAAACTCAGCAGGCCAGGAAGCATCTATGGAAAAGAGTACATTTGATGTTTCAGGCTGAGACCCTTTAGATGCTGCCTGACCTGCTGAGTTCCTCAAGCATTTTGTGTGTGTTGCTTGGATTTCCAGCATCTGCAGATTTTCTCTTGTCTTCATCTGTAAACTTGGTTACATCTTGTGTAGTGTTAAATCTATCAGTCAGGTTTGTTTCCATTACAAAAATGACACTCCCCTCCATGGACTCTGTCAACATCTCTAACTCCCTTGGGAATCAGCTAACATAATCAAAGATCCCTCCAACCCCAGTCATTTTTATCTCTTCCACTGGTCAAAAAATACAAAAAGTTGAAAATATACACCACCAGCTTCAAGGACAGCTTCTATCTGCTGTTATAGAACACTTGTACAATAAAACTGAACTCTTGATCTTATAACTTACCTGGTTATGACTTTGTACCTTCCTGTCTACCGGCACTGTACTTTCTCTGTAACAGTAACACTATATTGTGCATTTTGTTATTGCTTTTCCCTTTTTACAACCTCAATGAACTAATGTTTTGAAATAATCTCTATAGAGTGCATTCAAAAAAAGTTTTTAATACTTGGTACATGTGACAATATGTACTGTACTACCAATGGAATAGATCGGTCAACAACTTCTGCCATTTGCACATATACAATAAGTCACAGGACTGCCAACCAGATGATCACAAATAGCAGAATGTCAATAGGTTGAAAGTTAAAGTTTCAATGTATATTTACTACCAAAGTATGTATGCCGTATATAACTTTGAGATTTGTCTTCTCCCGACAGCCACGTAACAAAGTAAACCATTGCAGACGTTACATGGTAGAGTGAGTAAAGACTTAATGCGTTGGTGGGGAATCAAACAAACAGTATGATGGATGTTATAATGTCTCCAGACAAGTCTCATGACCCAGGCATTAGTGGCTATTCCTTATCCTCAAGTAACAACCTTTTGGCCTGGCACAATAATACCAATTGGCTGATTAGTTCTAATTCCTAATCATTCCTAATTCACTGATATGTTAGGACAGAAATGTTCCTTATGTTTCCAGCAGCAATCTGGAAAATCATAGAGATTGTAGCCACTATTAACTTCAATCCTGCTCATTGTTTGTGTATGGCATGAGTTTAGCAAATGGCAAAAGTTTGAGCATTTCCTTCAAGAAATGGGTTCCTCCTCACTGCTTCACTCAGATAATTTGCATCAACCCACAGTGCTCCAAGTTAATCTTTATCTGCTCGGCTCTTTATTTGCCCATTCATCACAACCTCCTTCTCTCTGTTGCATAGCCGACCTTGCAATAATGAGGTACAAATTACAGAGAACAGAGATAAGAAGGAATTTTTTTAGCCAGGTGTTGAACTTGTGGAATTCATTGCCATGGGTGGCTGTGCAGGCTAGGTCATTGGGTATGTTCAAAGAGGAGGTTGATAGGGTCTTGATTAGTAAGGGTATCAAACATTACAGGGGGAAATCAAGAGAAGGGGGTTCAGAGGGATAATAATCGAGAGAAAATTCAAAAATCTGACGTGCAGAGTGACGTGAGAGTCCTCGTGCAGGATTCCGTAAAGACTAATTTGCAGTCGGTGATGAGGAAGCTAAATGCAATATTCACAATCATTTCAAGAGGACTAAGACATAAAGCAAAGATCTAATGTTGAGGCTTTATAAGGCACTGGTGAGGCCTCACTTGGAATATTGAGAGCAGTTTTGTGACCCTTAAGAAAGGATGTACTGACACTGGAGAGGATTCAAAGAAGGTACACAAAAATGATTCCCGGATTGATGAGGAATGTTTGATCCTCTGGGCCTGTACTCACTGGAATTCGGAAGAATGAGGGGGGATCTCGTTGAAACATATCAAATATTGAAAGGCCTCAATAGAGTGCAAGCGGAGAAGATGTTTTCTATGGTGGGAAAATCTAAGACCAGAAGCCACAGCCTCAGAATAGAAGGGTGTCCTTTAGGACAGCGATGAAGTGGAATTTCTTCTGCCAGAAAGTGATGAATCTATGGAATTTGTTACCATGGGTAGCTATGGAGGCCAAGACATTGGGTATGTAGGGTTGATAGATTTTTGATTTGTCAGGGCAAGAAGGGATATATAGAGAGAAGGCAGGGGATTGGAGCTAAGAGGGCAATAGATCAGCCATGATGAAATGGCGGAGCAGATTCAATGGGCCAAATGGCCTAATTCTCCTCCTATATCCTATGTTCTTATATCAATTTCCTTTTGATAGCATGTGCTTCAACATTGTCCCTTCAAATTAGGAATCAATCTTGTTGACCCTTTCTGCACTATGCCCAGGCAAATACATGCTTCAATGAAAAATGTTGCCTGCATTTCCTAGTTTTAACATAGAACATAGAATAGTACAGCACAGTACAGGCCCTTTGGCCCACAATGTTATGCTGACCCTTAAACCCTGCCTCCCATATAACCCCCACCTTAAATTCCTCCATATCCACCATTTTCTGTTTCTTATCTTATTCCTTATGCATGTTTTGTCTGTTAGACAATTCCCAGCATCTTACCATGAACAACCAATTACACAGGGCCAGTAGATGATGCACTGATAACTATCCTTATTAAGCCATTTCAATGCATCTCATCACTGACACTTGCTCTAGCCCTAATCCAGTCCCACCCTCCCCCGTTACTTCTATGCTGCTTCTATTTGCTTCTATTACTTTCTAATGCTGATGCAGGGCTGCCGACCTGTTCTTTTACCTTCTTTCTATAGATGCTGCCTAATCACCTGAAAATTCCAGTCTTTTTTGCATATAATCCTATTCTTCATTTTTTGCTAATTAACTAGTGCTTTTGCCATTTTAATATATTGTCCTCCATACTCTGATTATTACCAACTTATTTATTACCCTTTTACTTGTCACATCATCAAACACTTTTGGAAATCCAAGTACACCACAACAACAGCAAGTCTGTTATTACACCATTTACAATCTTCAGTAATTTTGTCAAACTTACGTCAGACAAAATTTGTCAATCTATAATTTCGTCAAACGAAAGTATATTGAAAATACCTAATCATAAGTTGTTTTTTTAGATGTCACATAACCACTTTCTAAGTTTTAAACTGCAACAGTGGCAGATATCAAGATAAATTTGGGTAAATCCAGTCTTTATCCAGCGGCTCAGAGCATCAGTGTCAGAGTCTTCCTGAAGGTCGGAAGAGAGAGAGGGAGAGAGCATTAAGGGAGCATATTCTGGTTAGACCATTTTTTTTGGCTGCGTCGCTGCAGTAAGTGTCTGCATCAGATGCCTAAACTCAGCTGCAAATAAAAGGAAGGTATGGTCGAGCAGAGTGGCCATTGTCAAACTCTCATCATCATCATCATCATCAGCGATCGCTCGCAGTCGAGTATGATTCTTCCCCTGGTGGTTGAGCTGGTCACTTGTGGCTCTTGAGATGACTGAAGAGGCCGATCTGTGATCCACAAGTCCGCTTTCAGTGTTGGCAGGTGGAGGTCATTGAAGTGCTGGTGGATGTAGCTGGTTGGGCCTTTTGCAATCTCTCCTTATGTTGAAGCTGCTTAGTCTGAGCGATAGGGTGGAAGTATTCTTGGAGCTGTGCAGTCCCCTCATTGACAGTCCTTCTCCAGCTTTTCCTGTCCTGTGCTGATTTTTCCCATCCATTCATGTTGATGTGGCATTTCCTCAGGTGGGTCTTGATATTGTCCTTGAACCCCTTTTTCTGCCCTCCTGGAGTGCACTTTGCATCCTTGAGTTGGTTGAACAGGAGTTGTTTAGGGAGGTGGGAGTTAGGCACACGGATGATGTGGCTGACCCATCGCAATTGGTGTTGAGTCACGATTGTGGTGATGGAGTTAATGTTAGTTTCCTCCGGGATGCTGGAGTTAGTAGGCCTGTTCTTCCAGCTAACTCTCAGAATCCTTTGGAGGCTTGTTACATACACCTGTTAGGGTGCATTCTTCAGATACTTTATCAAGTTCAAGTTACCGCCTACTGGTAACCGTAGCCTTCAGCCAGGAGCAGATGTCATCAGGTGGTTCCCAACCTTCACAGAGTGTTTCGACCCTTAATCACGACACTCTCCGGATGGTGGGCCGGCAGTGGTGGCCAAATCACTGCCCCTCTGCTCCTGGCTTCCAGCTTCCCTCCTCTCGTTTACCCCAAATCCAACATGAGGCTCGTTCTGCCTCTTCCCTCATCCTACGAGCTGCTTGTGTTTTGCTCCTTTCGTCCAGGCCTAGAGCTGACAACAACCGCCATGCTGATTTGGCTGGGAAACCTCTGCAGCCGATCTTCACAGGGAACAACCATGCCTGCCATCCCTTGTCTTTGCACTCCTGCACTAAGGACTGGTACTTCAAGGCCTTTCTCTCGTGGGCCTCTGTCCAATCCTTCCTCCCAAGGCACCGTCAGCTCAACCAGAATTATTTTCCAGTCTTCAGTTGACCACAATACAACGTCCGGGCGGAGGGTTGTGTGCACCACCTCCGGGAACTTCAACCTCCTTCCCACATTTACCTTCATCTCCCAGGACCCGGCCGTTAGCAGCAGATTTAGCTTTGGTTGTTTGGTTACGATAGGCCTAGCTCCCTCTTTGATGAAGGTGATGGCCTTCCTGAAATCTGTGCCAGCTGTCCTCTTCTTGCATCTCTCTCGCTCTAGTGTGTCAGCAAGAGCCAGCAGCACCTTATCATGGCGCCACCTATACCGTCCTTGAATTAGAGCTGTTTTACACCCGGACAGTAAATGAATCAGTGTCCCCTCTTGACCACAGAGCTTACAGCTCAGGTCCTCTCTCATCCCCCATGTGTACAGATGTAATGGCGAAGGAAGGGTGTCATACACCAATCGCAAGAGGAAGGAAATACGGAAGGGCTCCAGTCTCCATAACTCTGCCCATGAGATCTTGTGCTTGGGCAGATCCCATTTTGTCCAGGCACCCTGGGACACTTGTTCCACTGTCTTTGACATCCGCTTCTCTTCCTCACGGATCCGTTCTTCTGCCTGTACCATGTCTCGCCTGATCCTTATGCTTGCGTTTCCCCACTGCCAGAAGCGAACTGAGCCGAGGCCTTGCTGCCCGACGCAGGGCTTGCCGATGCTATCTCGCAGCTTCAGAGAACACACTGCCTGCTCTACTGCTGCGTTGGCTGCCCACTTGCGCCCAGATCTAGTTGTAATGCCTGTTTGCTTTACCAGGTCATCATTGGAATCTCTCAAGCTTAATAAGGCTCTGCATTTAGCCACCTTGAATTCCTCCACAACAGAAGACAGGGGAAGCTGCAACTGCCCGGATCGAATATAGAGACCCACTGAAGAGAAGTTTGGGGGAACTCCTAACCATCTCCGCAGGTGCTTGTTGATTTTCCTCTCGATGCCCTCTATGGCAGTCATGGGGAACTCGTAAAGTGTGAAGAGCCAGGGAAGCCTGGGCAGAAGGCCGTATTGGTACAGCCAGGTCTTGAATTTACCTGGAAGTCCGGATTTGTCGATCTTCTTCAGCCATTTGTCTGTCTGCTTCACAGCATTGGTGACATTGGCCCCATCTGTCAGTGACGCATTGAACCACTTCCCCAAGCATTTTATACGGTTATCTTCGAGGGAAGGGATGACCTCACCCTGAATTTGGAGGCTAAACTTTCTAGTTACTTTGCCCTTTCTGATTGTCATACACCTGGATTTCTTGGCCTTGAAGGACATGCTCGCCCAAGTGGCTACATTATCCAAGGTTTCCAATACCCATCTGGCTTGGACATGTGACATAGTTGTTATAGGGATGTCGTCCATGAACCCTCGTAGAGCCGGCTGGGCAATGCCTGTCTCCAATGTCGGGCCGCAGGTTACGTCTTCTGCTGCTGATATTAGGAGGTTCATTCCCATAATAAATAGGGTGGGGGAGATGGTGCACCCTGTTGGAATCCCCTTCTGGAGGTCCTGCCAGCTAGTTGTGAAATGGGCTGATGTAAATCTGAGTTTGAATCCTCCTAGGCAGCTGGTGATCATGTCTCGAATAGCCACTGGGATATAGTAGTGGTCAAGTTGTTCTAGGATGAGGTCATGTGGAATAGACCAGTAGGCGATCGCAAGGTCTAACCAGACAACTGTTAGGTCGCCTTTTTTCTGCCTGGCCTCACGGATCAAATGGCTAATCATTGAGGTGTGTTCCAGACACCCCGAAAAGCCTGGAATGCCGCCCTTCTGGACGGATGTGTTGATATGGTGGTTCTGCATCACGTAAGAATTCAGCCTTCTTGCAAGCACAGAAAAGAAAATCTTACATTCTGCATCCAGGAGAGAAATTGTCCTAAACTGGGCAATTGTGGAAGAATCCTCCTCCTTTGGAACAAAGCATCCCTCTGCCAATCTCCAACTTGATGGAATAGTACCTTTGGCCCAGATCTTTCTCATGACCTTCCACAGCCTCCGAAGAAGTTTTGGGCATTTCTTACACACCTTATAAGGTATGCCGCTTGGGCCTGGGGCAGCTGATGCTTTAGCTTTCCGGATGATGTCCTGGATTTCCTGCCATGTAGGCTCCTTCACATTCAGCTGAATTGATAGTTTTTTCGGTCTACACACAGCCCGATTGGTTCCTCGTCCCTGACTCCTCCATGGGTCGTCGTGTGTGCCTCCCGCAGGAACTCCTCTACCTCTGGCTTCGAGTTGGATTGTATACCAGGTTTTTGTTGGCAGACAACAGCCCTGGTGAAGCTGAACGGATCTCTCACAAACTGTGCTCACTTTTTCTCTTTCTTCCGTCTTTGCTGTCGAAGATGTTCCGCCCTCCGGAGTTTACACAGCTGTTCCTGCAGCATGCTGGTTAAGTTCTTGATACCTTCTTTGATGGTGTTTCCAGGGATATGATGTGCTTTCTATATGTTGTTCTTGACTCCACTCCATATAGCAAGGAGGGGAGGACTATAGCTTTATAGAGCAGAAGCTTAGTGTTGGTCTTGACTTTATGATCTTTCTCAGCCCGGCAAAAGCTCCACTTGCACAGCCTAGATTGTGACTTATTTCAAGGTTAATGTTGGCTCTTGAAGAAAGAAATCTACCAAGATATAGAAAATAATCAGTGTTCTCCAAAGGGATATTGTCAACTTGGATGGATGGAGGTTTGTTCTGGAGCAGGTTGGTGCAGGACTTGAGTTTTCTGGATGTTTACATCAAGTACCAGAAGCTTGTAAGCTCTGGCAAAATCATCCACTATGCACCGCAGATCTCCTCAGAGAGAGCTACAATGGCGTTGTCCTCTGCATATTGGAGCTCTATGATGGAAGTGTTTGACTCCTCGCTCTTTACCTTGAATCTGTTAAGGTTAAAGAACACCTCCCCCCCCCCCCCCACTTGTCTGATAGAGAATCTGGACTCCTTATGAGAGGTCTTGGCCTGTGAGGTAAAGAACGTTTGCAATGAAAACGGCAATCACAGTTGGGGCAATGATGCACCCCTGTTTGACCCCAGTCTCAACCTTAAAAGGTGCTGTTTCAGAGCTGCTGTTGCTGATGACTGTTGCATTTATATCATTGTGTGAGAGCTGCAGGATCTTGAGGTATTTCTCTGGACACACGATTTTGGACAGTACCTGCCAAAGGGCAGGATGATTTACAGAGTCAAATGTCTATGAAGGCCATATAAAGTGGGCTTTCTCCTTCAACTGATATGCTGTAAAAATCATGTACGATGTTCCTTTGACTGGACAAGAAGCCACACTGAAACTCAGGCAGGAGATCTTCTGCCAGAGGTGAAAGCTAATCACATAAAATTTGGGTGAGTACCTTTCCTGTTGTAGAGAGGAGGGAGATGCCTCTATAAGTTCCAGTCAGCTTTGTCACCCCTTTTGAAGAGTGTGACAATCAGGGCATCCTTGAGTTCAGCTGGAACCTTCTTGTCCCAGATCTTGACATGCAGGACACAAATACAATTTAAAAGTTCTGTGCCACCTTCCTTGAGGATTTGTTTTTGAATTCCATCAGGCCCAATGGGCTTGTTCCTCAATTTCTTGCAAGTCGTATGCACCTCTTTGATACTAGGAGGCTTACTCATGATCACCTTCATGGATTGTTGTGGGAGCTGGTTGTTGACTTCAATGTCAACAATGATGTTACAATTAAGTAGCTCCTGAAAGTGTTTCTTCCACTGAGAATTGATGACATCATTGTCCATTAGTAGCTTTCATCCATCTTTGGAATGAAGGGGGCTTAGGCCATGATGGTTTGGGCCATACACTACCTTGGTGGTAACAAAGAAACCCCTGATATCACCAGAGGCAGCAAGCTACTGTATTTCTAGTGCCTCCTCTTTTCTTTATTTCCTTTACTCCACGCTTGATTACGGCCTTTGCTGTGGAATGGGCTTCTCTTTTTGCCTTGCTGTTGATGTCCTTCTGCCAGGGTCAGAACACTTTCCTTTTGTTGTTGACTAGTTCTTCTATTTCATTGTCACTTTCATCAAACCAGTCTTTGTTTTGCCTGGTCTTGTATCCAATGAAGCTTTTAGAAGTATCAAGGATGGTGGTCTTCAGTGTGGTCCAGTGTGCTTCAATGTCCTGCAGACACTGCTTTGCGATTCTTTCAGAAAGGGTGGTCTGGAAATGTTATACCTTCAGTTTGTCTTTTATGCTTTCAAAGTTGAACACAGGACAGCTCAGCTTCCTTTACACTCTACTCCTCCACATGATTTTGATGGTCATTTCTGAGTGAATTAGCTGATGGTCTGTCCAGCCATCATCAACACTGATTATGGTTCTTGTATTCTTTATGTCTGTATGATCCTTCCTCTGAACAGCGACATAATCTATAAGGTACCAAGTCCTTGAACGGGGATGAAGTTTTCACCTTATTTCTCCTGTGGAACAGGGTGTAGGTGATGGTCAGGTCATGTTCGGCACACTTAGACATTAAGAGCACTCTGCTGGAGTTGATGTTGCCAACACCTTCCTTCCCAATTGTACTTTTCCAGGAGTTGCTGTCCCTGCCAACTCTAGCATTGAAGTCTCCAAGAAGAACAATCTTATCTTCCTTGGGAATATCTGACAGTGTGCAGTGTAGGCCAGTGTAGAGGTCTCCTTACCATCATCTGGTGAGTCTAGGTTTGGCACGTAGGCACTCACAGCAGTGGCCATTTGGTTGTTGGTGAGCTGAAGGTGCATGGTCATGAGGCATTCACTGATGCTAACTGGCATTTCGGAGAGGTGACTGACGATGCTGTTTTTTATGGTGCATCCAATGCCATGGATTCTGAATTCATCTGCTGATTTCTCCTTCCAGAAAAAGGTGTATCCACCTTCTGCTCCTTCAGTTGTCCTTCCTCAGCCAATCACATTTCAGAGGTCAATTTGGAATCTTCTCAGCTCTCTTGAGATGATGGCAGTACATCTTTCAGGACGTCCGCTGGTTTCACTCTCTGTAAGTGCCAGTACATTCCAGGCTCCATAATTCACATGCTTTTGTTTCAGACCACAGATTGCTGATCCCAGTGGACAGGGTAAGCCAGTCAGGAGTGAGGAGGCAGAATATTCTCAGGGCAACTTTCATAGCCCCTTCCCCATGTGGGGTGAGCAAAGCGAGTCCTGAAAAGGGCTGCTCAGTCATGGGGGAAGCTGCCGAAAAGTTCTATCTGCCTCAGTCCAAGAGCAAGACAACTGTATCTAACAACCACCAACTGTGTGCCAGGTTGTGGCTGGGAGCTCCCAGACTTCACTGTCCTGCTCCTGTCACACTTCCTGATCACCACAGGACTTTTTCCAGGTTGGTTGATAGGATTACCAAATCAGAAGAAAATGCCTATGTGTCGGGTCTTTCAACCTGGGGAGACTGATGCACAAGCAGCCACCACACAGTCCTTGACAGAGAAAGGGCCAAAGTCCAATGGCATGGAGACCAAGACAATTGGGGGCCCTCTTCTGCTGCAGCCTTCCTCCACCTTCACAGCCGTTGTGGTTCCTCATTGTTCCGAGATTCCAGAGACTCTGATTTGCCATCATCTTCCACCTACTCCGCCATTGAGGTCTTGATTGGACCACACTTCATCTGGATCCTTCCCTTTGACTTCACCACCATGGGTGACCCTACCAGGAGCTTAGCGTAGGGGGTCATCACTCTCAGATTCCCAGGATCACACAAGCCTCTCCACCACAACACGGCGGTGGTCTCCCGGAGCGACAGAGTGGGAAGACTTTAGCTGAACAGGCAGTGGCACAGATAAGAAGAGGTAAGCCTTTTTTCTGTACAGAGTAGTCAGGATAGAATGCCCTTCCTGTCAGATGTGGGAATTCAGGATGCCTGTTGACCAGGTCAAGGAGATGGAGCTGGAGTTGGACATACTGGAGATCATTCAGGAGGCTGAAGATATTATAGTGAGACCTTTGAAGAGGTGGTCACACCCAGAGTACAAGCTTTGGACAGTGGATGGATGACCACCAAGAGGGTTCAGTGAATTAATACGTCAGTGCGGGCTTTCCCAGTGGCTCTCCCCTTCAGCAAACTATACCTCTTTGGATACTGCTGGGGGGTGAGGGGAGAATAACTCATCAGATTGTGACTGCAGCAGCCAGGCTAGTGGCACTGTGGCTGGCTCTGAGGCTTGACATGGAAGGGTAAAGTCAGGCAGAGCGGTAGCTTTAGGGGATTTGATAGTGAGGGCTGCAACAGAGACACCAGGATGATGTGTTGGCTCCTGGTTGCTGGGGTCCAGCATGTATCAGACTGGCTTCAGGATATCCTCAAAGGGAGGGTGAACAGCCAGAGGTGTTGACACCAATGACATAGGCAGAAAAGGGGAAGAGGTCCTATGCTGTGAGTATGTTGAGTTAGGAAAGAAGCTGAAGAGAAGGACCTCCAAGGTAGTAATCTTCAGATTACTCCCAGCACTATGGGCTAGTGCAGGTAGGAATGGGGTGATAGCTTGGGGTGATGATGGCTGAGGAGATGGTGCAAGGAACAGGGTTTCTGGAGGGGATCCAATATCCTGGCCAGGAGGATTGCTATTGCTACTTCAGACCAGAGATAAATGTCAGGGAAAGTATTGAAAGGTAAATTCAAAATAACAGGTATGATGGGTTGGATAGATTGGGGTGTGTATATTTTAATGCTAGGAGTATTATGGGTGGAGGTGATGAACTTAGAGCATGGATCAGTACATGGAACTGCAATGTTTTGGCCATTATTGAAATTTGGTTGAGAGGGGCGCAAAAATAGATGATTTATGTACCAGGTTTTCAAAGGAGGGGGAACGTTAAAGAGGGAGAGGGCTGGAGTAGCACTACTAATCGGGGCAATAGGGGAGACATAATGAAGGTTCAGGTACTGAGTCCATTTGGGTAGAACTCAGGAATGGGAAGGATGGAATTGCACTGATGGGAGCATATACAGACTGCCCAGTAGCCACTGCAACATTGAAGAACAGCTATGCAATTAGATTAAGGAAATGTGTAAACACAATAGGATTGTCATCTTGGGGGATCAACTCTCCTAACATAAACTGGGACCTTCTTAGTGCAAGGGGTTTAAATAGGGCAGACTTTTATTAAGTGAATCGAGGAGGGTTTCTCAAATCAGTATGTCGACAGCCCAATGAAAAGCACTGTTCCTAGTATTGGGTAATGAGCCTGGCCTGGTGACTGACCTTTAGTGGATGAACAGTTAGGGAACAGTGACCAAAATGCCTTAACTCTCAGGACAGCTATTTTTAAGGATAGGTATGGTTCTTGTGGAAAAGTTTTAAACTGGAGTAGGGAAAATTATGAGGGCATTAGGCAGGAACTAAAAAGAGTGAATTAGGAAGATCTTTTGTCTGGCAAATCCACATCAGACATGTGGAGGGTGTTTAAAGATCAATTGCACGGGGTACAGGAAAGATGTGTTTCTGTTAGAAGGCAGGACGGGGATGGAAAGATAAGAGAACCTTGGATGTCCAGAGAGGTCATTTAGTCAAGACGAGTAAGGAAAAGTATGCAAAGCTTCAGAAGTTAGGATCAAACGGAGCACATGAGGATTATAAAGAAGCCAAAAAGAACTAAAGAAGGGAATTAGGAAAGCTTGGAGGGGCCATGCCCTTGCCAACTCCTTGGCAAGTAGGATTAAGGTGAATCCCAGGACATTCTATATTTACATTAAGAGCAAGAGGATAACAAGGGAGAAGGTAGGATCACTTAAGGATAAAGGGGGAACATTTGCTTGGATGCAGAGAATGTGAGTGAGGTACTTAGTGAGTACTTTACCAAGGAAAAGGACAGGGAGATCAGGGCTAAGTGTATAAATATATTAGGGCATTTAGAGATCAATGAGAAAGTGTTGAACCTCCTAATGAGTATTAAGGAAGATTAAGGTGGTTAATTTGCTGGTTGAGTTGGTGGCGAAGAAGGCAAATGTGATGCTAGCATTCATTTTGAGAGACTAGAATATAAGAGTAAGGATGTAATGTTGAGGCTTTATAGAGCACTGGCGAGGCCTCACGGAGTATTGCGAGCAGGTTTGGGCCCCTTATCTAAGAAAGGACGTGATTGCATTGGAGAGGGTTAAGAGGGGGTTCATAAAAGTGATTCTGGGATTGAAAGGCTTGTCATATGAAGAGCGCTTGATGACTCTGGGCCTCTGCTCACTGGAATTCTGAAGAATGAGAGTTGACTTTATTGAAACCTATCAAACATTGAAGGGCCTTAAGAGAGTGGATGGAAATAACCTGTACAGTCTTAACAAGCAACTTGATAGCAGTGTATGAAAACAGTAAGAGTGGAAACGTCAGGAAAAGGACAGTTGATTTTATCCAGTAAATGAAAATCCCATAACTTGTCATATATAACAGAATAGACTAAGCAAGTCTAATTTTTAACAATATGTTAACAGCTCATACCTTACCCTTCCAGTATGACCTTGGAATTGGTATGTGATCAACACGGCCTCCCCTTTTTCTTCTTTCTCGATAAAACTCTGTTGTTAAGTCTGGGAAGTTTCTGTTCAAGTCGATGCTTTGTATATTTGGCCGTCCAGTAATCCATCCATTATACCCAGGCCCCTGTATTATTAGAAAAAATACATAAATGTTTCCTTGGAATAGTGATAAGTGAGTTTCATCAATAGTACTTTTCACTGAAGTGTTATTTTGATTGCTCTTTTTTCCCTCAATCCTTCATAAACTTCAGGTCATACGAAATACTAATCAAAGCCAAGCTAAATCCTACTCAACTATTACACAGTTCTCCTGCTTATCTTTTCTCCAGTCCTTAATTCTCCTGATTTAAATATAAAATCCTCATTTGTGCCTTCATAAAAAAAATTCCTCTTCAACATCACCAGCAACTAGACCATTATATTTCTATAACATAAAAGAAAAACATGATTATTATTAATATTGAAAAGAAGATCATATGTTATGCATAATGGAATGCAAATCCTCTTCTAATAGTTTAATGCCTTTATCAGGGTTATTATTTTATTCTACAATGGTAAATTCCATTAGCTCTAAAGACTCCCATTTATATTTTATTTTATTCCATTAAAGTCATTACTAACATATCCCCCAATGATGCAAACTTCCAGTCCACCCTTCATCTAAAAATAATTTATTCTTCCTAAGAAGTGCTTTATTGCCCAAGTCTTGAGACAGCATCTCTACATCATGAATAATTTTTATAGCTTCAAAATTGTGTGTCATTGTTTTTATGCATTTTTGTGTTATCCATATAAAATTAAAAATAATGGTGCGAATAATGAATGGAGATAAAGAACGTTGTATTTAAACAAGGCATGTCTTTCTCTGTCACACCAAACTTCCTTTAGGTCCTTTTAGATGTCCACATGTCAGTGAAGATGTTGACTATATCAGCATTTTTAATACCATTGGCTTCATTTCAGAATGTCAGAATCAGAATCATGTGTGTCTAAAATTTTTGCACAGTATTGTACTGTACAGTACATCATGAAATTTGTTGTTTTGCAGCAGCAGTAGAATATATAAAAGGTACTATAAATTATATTACAATATAAAGTATATATATATATATGTATATGTGTGTATATAAATATATATATATAATGAAAATCACTTAAGAAGTGCAAAAACGGAGCAAAAATAAAAAGGTAGTGATCATGGATTACTTGTCCATTCAGAAACCTAATGACTGAGGGGAAGAAGCAGTTTCTAAAATATTGAGTGTGGGTCTTCAGGCTCCTGTACCTCCACCTTGTTGGTAGTAATGAGAAGAGGGCATTTTCTGGGTGGTAAGGATTCTTAATGATGGATGGTGCCTTCTTAAGGCATTGTCTCAAAAGGTTGTTTCAAAGTATTTTACTGTTAATCTATTTTATTACACATCAGAGCTACACATTTTTATAATTTATTCTTAAGTAATTATTTTAACTCAAGTAATCTGGTAATTACTCTTTTTTTATGCTCAGTCACTTCTGGATTGGTGATATATCACGCATAAAATGAGAATAATGAGGCATAAACTAAATAGTGCAGAAATTACAGAGTGTGCAATGCAATACAAGACAAACACAATGATTAACAGATTGTTCTTTGAAGTCCTGGAATAATATTTTGACATTTAATACAAAAATAGGCATTTCTGACCACTATTTTGATTTAATCACCAGTTCAGAAAAAAAGCTATTCCAGTATCAACGATTTTGTATTTAAAATTGTTTTCAAGATCAGTGCTTTCTAAGCTTTTCCCTATAGTCTTCTCTTAATCATCAATGATGGCATGACCTTGTAGAAAATGTAAGCATTGCTGGCAAGTCTAGTATTTAATTGTCTGCTTGTTGTGTGCCATGGGCAATCATGGTCTTTCCATGACCATGATTGTTCTTGGCAAATGTTTCTACAGAAGTGGTTTGTTGTTGCATCCTTCTGGCAGTGTCTTTACAAGACGGGTGACCCCAGCCATTATCAATACTCTTCAGAGGTTGTATGCCTGACACCAGGACTTATGATATGCACCAACTGCTCATACAACCATCCATCACCTGCTCCCATGGTTTTACGTGACCCTGATCACTGGGCTAGACAGGTGCTACACCTTGCCCAAGGGTGACCTGCAGGCTAGTAGAGGGAAGGAGCACCTTACACCTCCTTTGGTAGAGACATATCTCCAACCCACCACCCACAAGCATATAATACCCAACTTTAAATGCCCTTGATAGCATGGTGGTGAACAGCAGCCCTGTATACTCACCATCAGAACTGCTTTTAAGGAGCAAGTTCCAGATTTTAGCCCAGCACCAAAAAGGAATGTCAATGTGCTTCCCAACTACTTGCAGGGTGGTTGTATTCCCATGCACTTGCTGTCCATGTCCTTCAAGGTCATTGATTTGGTAGATGCTGCTAAGCAATGGCTAGTGAATTATTACTGGACAATTTCTAGATGGTGACAACTGTAGCCATAATGCATCAGTGACGGTGTGCATAAATATTCATTAAGGTGAACAGAGATGGTAAGCTTCCTGAATATTGTAAGCATGATTTTCATTAAGTGAAGAGAGTCTTGTATTTGGTAGATATCTTTGGAAATCAGGAGGGGATCCACTTATTCCAGGATTAGCGGCCTCTGTCTGACCTGTTCTTAAATTCACAGTGCATACTTGATTATCCAGTTAATTTTCTGGCCAGTGGTGACTCCAAAGATGGTAATGGTGAGGTACTAGTGGAGGGACACCAGAGGAAGGTGATGGGCATTGAAATTCAAGAGTAGATAGTTAAACACACTCTTGCTGAATATTGCAGAGTAACAAACACAAATTGCTGGAGAAACTCATCAGCTTAGGCATTATCTACAGAAAGGAATATCCAGTTGACGTTTCATGCCAAGATCTTTCATCGTCGCTCCCTCCTGGCATTTATCCTTGCCAACAGTATGGGTGCAATACCTGCCCATTCATCCCCTCTCTCACCATCATTTAGAGCCCTAAACAACCTTTCACACTTCAGTATGGCCACACTTCACCTGCGAGTCCGTTGGGGTTATCTACTGTATTTAATATGACCAGTGCGACCTCTTCTACATCAGCGAGACACAATTGGGGGACCACTTTGTTGAGGACCTTAGCTCTGTACATAACAGGCAGGATTTTCCAGTGGTCAACTATTTTAATTCCAATCCCCATTCCTTTTCGATATGTCAGCCATGGCCTCCTGTACAGCAATGATGAGGCCACCCTCAGTTTGGAGGTGCAACTTATCATATTCCTTCTGGGTGGCCTCCAACAAGACTACATGAACATCAATTTCTCTAACTTACAGTTATTTCTCCTCACCACCCCTTTTCTCTTTCACCATTTCAGCTTCCTGCTTACCCCTTCCCTTCTCTTCATTTGCCTATCACTTCGCCTTAGTGCCCCTCCTCCTTCCCTTTATCCCATAACCCACTCTCCTGTCCTATCAGATTCCTTCTTCTTCACCTCGTTAAACATTTCTAACACCTCTCAGATTCTCACTTCATCCCATCTATCTTCCACCTCACCTGGCTTCACTTATTACCTTCTATCTTGTCCACCTTCCCCTTCCCTCACCTTTTTATTCTGGCATCTTCCTTCTTCCTTTCCATCCCTGAAGAAGGGTCTCAGCCCGAAACATCAACAGTATATGCCTTTCCATAGATGGTGCCAAGACTTACCGGGTTCCTCCAGCACTTTGTGTATGTTACTCTGGGTTTCCAGCATCTGCATAGTCTCTTGTGTTTATGATGTGCTGGATGGGTGGAGGCTCGTGCTGAGATCATTGCCTCTTTTTTGCTTCCTGAGGAAGTGAAAGTGCTGGTGCACTTTCTTGGCCAGGACGTCAAAATTCAAAGTTCTAAGTAAATTTATTATCAAAGTCTAGATAGTTGGAGATTGAGGCAGGTGAGAGGCATTGCACTTCTGGAAATCAAAAGTTAAGGGAAGGTACACAGATAATGTCAAGATTCTTAGCAGTTTTGGGAGGGATTTGGAGGCTTTGGACGTGTTGCCTGGATTAGAGGGTTTTAGCTAGAAGGAGAGAATTGTGTATTTCATCTTTCAATAATATTTGAGTAATCTGGTATATATTGTTTGTTTAAGCATTCTTTTTCATTTAAATAATTAATTACAGATTATGTGTAAAACATGTTAATTGCTTATGTCAGCATGCTACTAATTGATATGTGCATGCCTTGCTTCAGTTAAAGACAAATTCAGACCCATATTTTCAGACTCGTGTGAGTTTCTTTGAATTAATTTTATGCTTTTAAGAGAAAACAAAACAGAGTGGTTGGAAAAATTAGAGTTGTTTTCTCTGCAGCAGTGGAGGCTGAGGAGAGATCTAACAGTATTTTATGAAACTATGAGAGGCACAGATAAATGGAAATGCTGATGAATAAGCAGAAAAGGGGGGGATATGGATATTGTGTAGGTAGAAGTGATCAGTTTAGTTGTGCATTTAGCTATTAGTTTAGTTCGTTCAGCACAACATTGTGAACCACAAGAGCTGTTTCTGTGCTGTACTGTTCTATGTTCTAATGCCGTCTTGCCATTGCTTATCTGCAGTCTTTGTTTTTCCTCTTCAGATACCTGCCAGCCTTACGATTCCTCTTACCAGCTGCACAACTTCACACTTCCCGACATTAAACTCTATTTGCCAAGTTGTGCCCACTCACTCAATTTATCTGTATCAGGTTACTGAGTCCAAAATGCCCATTAAAACATACTCTCCCACTTACTTTGTCTTATCAGCAAACTTGGTTTCCTCACCCGCTTGAATAACTGGAAATACTGAGCTTCCAGTCATGGCTCTGGTCATCCTGCAACCAGCTCTCTGTAAAAGCTGCTCTATCATACACCTACGTATGTTTCCATTTGTGCTGTTAACTTATGTACCTAGTTGCAAAAGCTATCTTCATTCAGATATGGAGCTTTAAGCTTTGAGAGTTTACACATTTGTGCTTACTCCCAAGTTACTTTCTGCCATAGCACTGTTGTGCTGAAGAGAGCTGGTCTATGTATATCAATACTCACCACCTTCTACAGATGCTCACAGGGGAACATCCTAACATGCTGTATCACGGAAAATACTCTGGTGTGCTCTACAACTGATTGTTAAACTGCCCAATGCAACATAGGCACCAGCCGACCTGCCATCAAGGATATATATACAGAAAGATGCTGGAAGAAGACCAGCAATATACAGGAGTCAACCCACCCTGCCTGTGGTCTGTTTGTCCCAGTCCCATCAGGGAAGAAGCTATTCAGCATCCATACCGGGGCCACTAAACTCAAAACCAAGTACTTCCCCAAGGAGTTAGTCTGATCAACACCTCCACCCATCAACCCAGCCATCAACCTCACCACCACCACTAAATACACATCACCTAGCATCACTTCATGTACATACAATCTGTCTATGTATATAACAATTAATTTGTGCATAAGATTGCTTTTATATTTATAGTTACTGTTTTTACTTAATGCTGAAAGTAAATGAATTATCAAAGTACATATGCATCACCATATACAACTCTGAGATTAATTTTCTTGTGAGCATACTTTATGTCTTCCTTATGCTTTTTATGTGTGTTTTTTATGCTGCATTGGATCTAGAGTAACAATCATT
This sequence comes from Hemitrygon akajei, assembly GCF_048418815.1. Lineage (NCBI taxonomy): Eukaryota > Metazoa > Chordata > Chondrichthyes > Myliobatiformes > Dasyatidae > Hemitrygon > Hemitrygon akajei. The sequence goes on along the minus strand of NC_133127.1, from coordinate 94,149,064 downwards.
TCCTGAAGAATGACAGTAAACAGTCTTAAACCTTGTACGTTGATTGGATCTTTACTTATGTTTGTGTTTATATGTCTTATCTCAGTTTCTGTTCACACTGTACACCTCAGACTTTCAGTACAACTCTGTGTCTTGTCACTTGCAGAAGTTTTCTGATGACTCTGTGGTGGTTGGGTACATCAGAGATGGGCAGAAGTTGGAGTACAGAGGACAGCTAGACAAGCTTGTGGAGTGTGAGAGGAATCACTTGCTCCTGAATGTGACCAAAGCCAGGGAGATGGTGATTGATTTTAGGAGGAGGAGGATGGTGATGTGTCCGATTTACATTCTGGGAGAAGAGGTTGCTGTGGTGGAGGAGTACGAATACTTGGGTGTTCACCTTGTCAACAGACTTGATTGGAAAACCAGCACCAAGGCTGTTTACAAGAAGGAGATGAGCAGACTCTATTTTCTAAGGATGATGAGATCCTCCAAAGTGTGATCTTTCACCATCCTGTCATAGCAAGTGCAATCTTCTTTTCAGCTTTAATTTGGGGAGCAGCATTGGTGCTGTTGATGCAAAAAGACTAAATAAACTCATCAAAATGGCTGGGTCTGTCCTTGGCTACAACCCAGACTCTTGAGTTACTGGTGGAGAGGAGGTCACTAAACATACTGTTATCCTTTATGGATGATCAGGTACATCCTCTCCATGACCTACTGAATAAGCAGCAGAGCACCCTTTCAAACAGACTCATTCAGCTCCACTGTCACAATGATCGTTATAGAAAACCTTTCTTACCAAACGCAATAAGCACATACAACATTCATCTCTGCTGGACAGGAGAACACATCATAGTACAATAGTCTCTGTTTTATTATTTTGTACATTATTATTGCACATTGGTAAATTATTATTGTGTATATTACTATTCTATATTTTATTATTAGTTAATATTATTATATTTATTATTATTGCTAAGTGTGTTTTTAAATGTTGCTGCCATAATGAAATAATTTCCCACTTGAGATCAATAAAGTATGTATGTATTATTATTATATAATCCATTTATTGTGAGCAATTCCACAAGAAATCTGTTAGTACTTGCTACTAAGAGCAGAAAAAGTTGAAAAAAAGAAAGCAATACCTCTTCAGATGCTATTTCATAGCCGTCAGGATTCAAAGAAGGAAGAAGATGGATTCTGGTGGTATTGATCAAAGTCTGAATCCTTTGGTTTCCACTCAAGTACTCAGAGCACAAGTACTGTGCAAGGTAAATCAGAAGCTCTCTTCCCAATGCTTCATTGCCATGTATATTTGCAATGTATTTAAATTCTGGCTCAACTGAAAGGTAAAATGAGATTTATGGTTAGTGCACCATTTATAAACTTAGTTAGATTTCATTTGTCAATGAAAGGGTTTCTTTGTCCGAATTTCATAAGAGAAATGCACCACGGTACTATAGTGGTTAGTGCAAAGCCATTACAGCTCAGGGTGTCAGTGTTTGGAGTTCAACCCTGGCATCCTCTATTAGGAGTCTCTGTATGTCCTTCCCATGGAATGCATGGGTTTCTCCGGTGCTCCGGGTTCCTCCCACGGCTGAAAGACGTACTGGGTAGGTGAATTGGTCATGGTAAGTTGTCCTGTGATTAGGTTAAGGCTAAAATGGAGTGACTACTCCGCATGGTATCGTGAAAATAAAGTCTGGACTTCTGTTTGTACTAAAAGTCAAAGTAAAGTAAAATCACACTTGACATGATCCATTAGTTTCTAGCCTGGCGGGTTGATTAACTTTGTCCAAAGTGATCTAAATAATTGCATTTTATACAGAGCCTAAATTACCTCATGTAAATTTTCTCTTTAATCTCCCCATCCTGCTTGAGTATAATCAGAGTTTTAAAAAAGTACTGGATCCAGGTTCCAAAATATCACCTTCCAAGCTATGTAGTTATTATTTCCCTCAAGAGTAGCCCTTGACAGCCTCACTCAAAACATAGGTGGAGGGTCAGGCCAGTGTTCAAATGTTGTGTAAGTTTAACTGAGTGAGAGGGGAGTTGTGGCTCACAGCTAATGTAAATCAGAATAGATGTCCAGCCTTGAAAACTTCATATGGTTCATATGCCTGGAAGCAACAGAGCTGTCCTTGGCAGAGACTTGTTGGGCTTATTCACATCCAGCAGCCCCTCGGATCCTGCTGGAGCTCTGATCCCCTGCAAAGTCTTTCACAAACTGACTGCCCAGGACCCCTTTCATAAGTTCTTGGCTGTAGCCTGCTGACTGTACTTTCTACTCCACAGCCTCCTTGCTGTGAATACAAGTGGATACCAGACAGGAGTCATTTAACTGATGCACAACTTCAGCATTAGTGTTAACTCCTGGTGCCGGGCTCCAGACCCAAATGCTAGACACTCAGGTCCAGTTTAGTAAAATATATCAGTAAAAAAAAGCTGTTGCCTCTTCTCAGGTTCCATTAATATTATTCCAAACAAAGATACTGAAAATAAATGGTGAGAAGAGAATTGACAAGATTAATATGAGTTACTTACGCTCTTCATGTTCACCAGGATTGTCTGAGAATTCAATTACGTAAAGGTCTTTGCCTTCATAGCTACGGCCAAGAGTGTACAATAACGATATATCTGCACAGATTGACGCGGTCTGCTTCAGCAACCTTTTCATTTCCACGTAACTGTGGTGTCTGAACTCCAGCGAGATAGGGAAGACATCAGGCTCATCTGTCATACTTTCTTCTGTCAAAGAAAATGACCGTGGCTTAAACTCCAAATGCAAATCTATGTGTAAGTTTGACAGATTGAACAAATAGTTCTTAAATATATAGTGAGTCAGATATGCTTTACTCTACCATCCTTGCTTTAGTTTCCTTTAGTTACTGTTCAGTTTCTCTCACATGTGAGAGAAAGGTCTGTTCCTGATTTTCTTTAAATGAAAAATCTAGAGAACTCTACAGTGATGCCTGATCTGGCATTGTCCCACTTGTAGCTTGGCTCGAGTTAAAATAAACTCCAAACGCACTCAGATCATTCGGCTGGAAGAAATATGAGACAACGTCATTGGCAGCTTGACCTACTGTCCCACAGATTACACCTGAGAAGCTCAGAAGTGATTACTTAAATGTGAACAACTTTTATTTTTAGAATAAATTAGCTTGGAGGTTTATGTTCGGCTTGATCTTATTTGGTGGTAGCAAGCATGAGGAGCCAAAGGTATTACAGGAAAATTGTGAGCATGGATAGAAGACCAGCTAAACTAACAGAAGGCAAATAGTGAGTATAAGGAGGCCATTTTCTGGCTGGTTGCTAATGTCTGGTCATGTTCTGCCAGGATCACTGGTGGATCCACTTCCTTTCACGTTATATATTAATGACCTAGATGACGGAATTGATGGCTTTGTGGCCAAGTTTGCAGATGATGCAATGATAAGTGGAGGAACAGATAGTGTTGAGGAAGCAGGGAGTCAGCAGAAGGTCTTGGACAGGTTGCTTAGGTTGGCAAAGAAATGGCAGATAAAATGCTGTGAAGGGAAGTGCACTTTGGTTTAAGGAATAAAGGTATGATAATTTTCTAAACAGGGAGAGAATTCAGAAATTGGAGGTGCAAATGGACTTGGGAGTCCTAGTCATAAACACAAGAGATTCTGCAGATGGTGAAACTCTTGAGCAACACGCAAAACATTGGAGGAAATCAGCAAGTTAGACAGCATCTATGGACAGTCAAAAGTTTTGTGCTGAGATCCGACATCAGGACTAGACAAAGAGAGGGCAGAAGACAGAATAAGAGGGAAAGGGGAAGGGAAAGAGTTCATGCTAGCAGGTGGTAGGTGAGACCAGGTTTAGCAGGGGAGTGGTGATAAACAGGGAGGTGATAGGTGGAAGAGGTAAAGGGCTGAAGAAGACGAAATCTAATAGCAGAGGACAGAAAACTATGGAAAAGAGGGAAGGATGAGGGGAATCAGAGGAAGGTGATGGGCAGGTGAGGAGAAGGGGTGAGATGATAACCAGAATGGGAATGGAAGAAGAGGAAGGGGAGGGAAAATAATTACTGGAAGTTAGAGAAATCGGTGTTCGTGCTCTCACCTTGGAAGCAGCCCAAATGAAATATGAGGTGTTACTCCTCCACTCTTCAACCAGCAGCATGGGTAACTTCACTCACCCCAACACTGCACTGATTCCACAAACTATGGACTCACCTACAAGGGCTCTACAACTCATGTTCTCATATTCATTGATATGTTTATGTATTTGTCTATCTATTTATTTATTTGTTTGTATTTGCACAGTTTGTCTTCTTTTGCACACTGGTTATTTGTGTATAGTTTTTCATTCATTCTACTGTATTGCTTTGTTCTACTGTGAATGCCTGCAAGAAAATGAATCTCAGGGTAGTATACGGTGACATACAGGTACTTTGATAACAAATTTACTTTGATCTTTGAGTGTGGCCTCATCATGGTGATAGCAGATGCCAGAAACAGATATGTCAGAATAGGAATGGGAAGTAGGATTGAAACGTAACCATCAGGAGATCCTTACTTTTGTGGTGGATGGAGTGCAGGTGCTCAACAAAATGGCCGTCCATTCTGCATGAGGTCTCATCGATGTACAGGAGGCCACACTGGGAGCATAAGATACAATAGTCACCCTAACAGATTCGCAGATGAAGTATTGTCTCACCTGGAAAGATTGTTTGTGACCCTGATGAGAGAGGAGGTATAGGGCAGGTGTATCACTCGTTCTGATTGACCACAAGACCATAAGACATAGGAGCAGAATTAGGCCATTTGGCCCATCAATTCTGCTCCACCATTCAATCATGGCTGATCTTTCTTTCCCTTCCTCAGTCCCATGCCCAGCCTTCTCCCTGTACCATTTGATGCCACGTCCAATCAAGAACCTATCAAGCTTTCCCTTAAATACACCCAACAACCTGGCCTCCACAGCTGCATGTGGTAATAAATTCCACAAATATACCACTCTCTGGCTAAATAAATTTCTCTGAACCTGTGTTTTAAATGGGCACCCCTCTATCCTGAGGCTGTGCCCTCTTGTCCAGACTCACCCACCATGGGAAACATCTTTTCTATATATATTCTATGCAGGCCTTTCAACATTCGAAAGGTTTCAAAGAGATTCTCCCTCATCCTTCCGGCAAGTACAGACCCAGAGCCATCAACCATTCCTCGCATGATAACCCTTTCATTCCCAGAATCATCCTTGTCAACCTCCTCTGGACCCTCTCCAATGCCAACCCATCTTTTCTTAGGTGAGGAGCCCAAAACTGTTCACAATACTCAGGGTGAGGCCTCATGCATTGATAAGTGCCAGGAGTGAAATCAGTGGGAGGAACGAGTGGAAAAGAGAGTCACATCGAAATCAATCTCAATGAAAAGCAGGGAGTTGGGGTATCGAGGGACAGACGTGCTTAGTGGTAGGATCCTGTTAGAGATAGCACAAGTTACAGGGAATGTGTGCTGGATACAGAGATTCCAGGGTGCTATGTAGGACATCTCCTATCAGGTTTCTTCATCTTCATCCCTTTGCCTCTTCCACCTTATTACCTCCCAAATTCTTACTTCATCCCCACTGCCCTTCCATGCTTACTGACCTTCCCCATCACCTGGCCCTGTCTACAAGCTGCCAGCTTGTGCTCCTTCCCCTCCCTGACTTTCTTGTTCTGGCTTCTGGCTCTTTCCTTTCCAGCCCCGATGAAGGGTCTCAGCCTGAAACGTTGACTGTTTAATCCTCTCCATAGATGGTGCCTGACTTACCTAAATTGAAAGGCCTAGACAGAGAGGACATGGAGAGGACGATTTCATTAGTGGAAGAATCTAGGACCAGTGGGCATAGTCTCAGAATAAAAGTACTTCCCCTTTGAACAGAAATGTGGAGGAATTTCTTCAGCCAAAAGGTGCTGAAGTTGAGGACTTCATTGCCACAGACAGAGTATATTTAAAATGGAGGCTGGTAAGTTCTTATCAGTAAGGGTATCAAAGGTTATGGGGAGAAGGCAGCAGGAGGCAGGGGAAAATAAGTCAGTCATGACTGAATAGCAGAGCAAACTTGATGTCTGGTGACAAATGTTCTAATTCAGCTCCTATATTTTTTCATCTAGCAAGGGAATAAGTTGGCATTTTACTGGAACAGGCTGTACATGGGTGGCAAAGTGGTGTAGTAGTTGGCATAACGCTTTACAGTACCAGCAACCAGGGTTCAATTCCAGCTGCTGCCTGTTGTAATTCCTGCCTGTTGCCTGTATAATTCTTGTTCATACAATGCAAACTAGGGGAGATGAATGACAGGTGGCTGAATCAATAAATTTAGGTTTGCATTTCCACCCAAGTCAAAATTTCATCAAGGGATCAGATCTATTTTTTTCACATCTCCTTTGCATGACACACGCTTGTTCGGATGCCAGCTGACGTGCTAAGCATTTCTGGAATTTTCTGTTTTTAATTCAACTTTGTAACATGTTCTGTGGAAGCTGGAAACAAATGCTAATACATAATCAATTCTCCCACCAAAATGGAAATGTACCTACCTGTGTATCTTCCTACTGGATCGTAGCAACCCTCTTCCTCACTTACAAAGAACCTATCACAGTCCATGAAATATGGCCATGCCATTTGTATCATTTTAAATGTATGCTGGCAGTCTCTTTTAAGTGCTTCACAAGAATGTCTGCAGGGTTTCAGAATCACGTTGTTCTCACATCGTGGCGCTATGATGGAACAGCCCAGCAATTTGAGGTCCAAGGTGCATTCCCCATTCATCAGGTTGTCCAAGACACTAATAAGAACATACTCTGGGCTCATCTCTGCTTCTGATCTCGACACTTGACCAATCAGGTTGGGAAACATAATCTTTGAGTAGGACGCAACAGTACAGTAACTTAGATGATTGTTTGTACACTGTGCTGCAGAAACAGAAAATGGAATATGTTACTAACGTTAGCTGTTCAATGCCAAGCTCTGAGAAAAAGAATGGAAAGTGATTGACTTAATTAGATCAAATGGTATTATTAAAATTAATACATTAGACACATACAGGATTTATTAAACAAAACAAAAAAAATCAGAACAAGCAGCACTTCACTTGGTTTTGTGACTTCTTACATTAGCTGCCAACTATTTCAAAAGAACTTCACATCGTCAAGTTTGCCAACATTTGCAAAGGTATGTTCTGCTGTCTATAAAGCTCTGAGGCAAGGAGTGAGCCTGCATCCAGAGCTTCAGATCAGATACGTTAAGCGATTCTGAGAAGTTCCGTTCCACTAGCTTGCTCCCCACAAGAGTATGTCCTGTTCTGCATATTATTTACTTATCATGTGGGAGGCCCAATGTAATTGGGAATGAAAAACAGCTTAGGAAATTAAATAGCTGGCAATATCATTAATTGAGTAGAATTTCTTACACATACACACTGAATAGAATTATAATAATATTCCTTAAGGCGTTAAACATCAAGATGCTTCTCTCACCAATATGGTACTATAACAGAACTTTCTTCTGAGTTTTCAGCAAAGCATCTGGAGCAGGATTGTGATTTTTTTTAGTCACATGACTAATTTATATTTCACTGAAAGTTTAAAATCCATCAAAGTTGATAAGATAAAAATGTGTGCCCTTACCTGTCTCGACAGGTTGAGTCTGACAACGGCCTGAAAGAAATAAAGCAGTGGTTAATATGAATATATAAAAGCTGGCTGCCACACATGGGAAGGGCTACTTCTGATTGAAGTCCTGCATCATAAAGCAGGGGTATCTGCTTTAAAAAGCCATACACTGCAGAGTGTAATTAAGCTCCAACCTTTGATTTTCCTTAGTTCAAATAAAACAGGTTACTGCTCATGCAAACATGAGTTAAACATCTGGGCTGAATGTTCTTCCATACAGACTGCCCCCACTGCTCTGCCCCCTGCTGGCCGGCTTGTCTTCAGCTTCCATTTCTCTGCACAGATGCAGCCCCTCGCAAGCAGTGATCCCGTCAGTCATGAGGGTATGCAGGTGTCAGCAAAGAACAAGCTGCTGGAAGCGCTTTGATATCTCACCAAAGACTCTCGCAGATTTGTACAGATGTACGGCAGAGCGCATCCCGACTGGTTGCATCAACGCCAGGTACGGCGGCTTCGGAGCACGGGATGGAAAGAGGCTGGGGAGGATAGTGGGCTCAGCCAGTTCCAAGATGGACACTACCCTCCCCATCATTGGAGAGATCTTCAAAAGGCAGCGCCTCAAGAATGCTGCATGCATCATTAAAGACCCTCACCATCCAGGGCATGCCCTCTTCTCATTACAACCATCAGTGAGAAGATACCACAAGCTGCAAACCCTCACTCAATGTGAAGAACAGCTTCTTCCATTCCACTGTTGATTTCAGAACAGTCTACTAACCCACAAATATCACCTTGCGATTCCTCACATGCACTTTTTTCGTAACGATTAGTAATTTTTATGTCTTGCACTGTAACTGCAGCCACAAAACCACAACAGCTGTCAACCATAGTAGGCCTGATTATGATTCTGACTCTCAACATCACAGATGGGTCATGCACCATTTATGAAGACTAATGATTGGTCAATGATACAGGTTGGTCTACATTTCAGGACTGTGAATGGAGAGAGAAGAGAGCCTTTGCATAGAGGTGTAGGGGAAAGAGGGAATGGTCAGCCAAAGGCTCGTAGGTAATAAGTTGAGCCAAATGAAGGGGTTCATATTGTGCAGATGGAGTCAGGTGAGAGGGAGGAGAGGGAAGAGCAGATAATAGCAGGGTCTAATAATACAGGGATGAGGGCAGAGGGAACCAGATGGGAGAGGATAAAGACACTAGGTAAAGAAGGGGAAGGGATGGAAAAAGTGAGCAAAGGAGACGAGATGCCGGGTGGACCCAGGAATGGGGAGCACAGAGGATGTAGGTTTCCTGAAATTGGAAAATTCAGTGTTCATACACTACTAGGACATCCGAGTGGAAAATGAAGTGCTGCTCTAGTTTGCATTTGGCCTCATTGTGTCAGTGGAGAAGGCTGTGTACTGAAAGCTCAGCATGGGGATGGGAATGGGACAGAAACTAAAATGACTTGCAAACAGAAGCCCAAAATTACCATTAGGAACAGAGCACTGGTGCTTTATAAAACTGTTCCTAGTCAGTGCTTGATCCCACCATTCATGCACATTGCAAGTGTCAAATGCCTTAGACCAGGTTGGAGGAAGTGCATGTGAATCTCTGCCTCACCAGGAAGGGCTGTTTAGTTCCTTGGATGATGGTGAGGCAGGAAGTGTTAGAACATCCTGTTCTGCTTTTGGTAGATCCATATTTGTTCACCATCTATTTATGATGCTCATTAACAGTAATGTAATGAGATTTTGATTAAGCATATTACTTTTTAATTAGTAATTAATAGGTAGTAGAGAGCATATTGACTAGCTGCATCAGAGCCTGGCAGGGAAACATCAATGCCCTTGAATGGAAAATCCTACAAAAGTTTGTGGATTTGGCCATCATGGTAAAACCCTCTCAACCATTGAGCACATCTACATGAAGCACTGCTGTGATCAGGTAGAAAGCAGAAAACCCTCAGACTCACATCACCAGGTTCAAGAACAGCTACTACCCCTCACCCCTCAGGCTCTTGAATAAAAGAGGATAACAGCACTCACTTACCCATCCATTGAGATGTTTGCACAACCAGTGATCTCACTTTAAGGACTCTTTATCTCATTATCTCATGTTCTTGTTATTTATTGCTGTTTATTTATATTTGGATTTGCACAGCTTGTTGCCTTCTGCTCTCTGGTTGATCTTTCATTGATCCTGTTATAGGTACTATTCTATCAATTTGCTGAATTTGCCCACATGAAACTGAATCTCAGGGTTGTATATTGTGACATTTATGTACTTTGATAATAAAATTTTCTTTGAACTTTGAATTTGGAATTATTTAAGTATTTTAATCAATTGTTTTAATTGCCTCTGACAAAACAATGAAAGACACTTTGATAATAGTGAGCTGAGGGCAGAGCCTTAGTTTCCCCAGTCAAAACCTGGATAATGCTGAGAGCCAGTTCCGCTCTGCACAATGGCCATATCTTGTGTATGCCACAGCAGAGAGGTTTAGCTAAGAGACTGGCTTATGGCTTAAATGCAGCTCAAAATCTTGCTGAACAATTATACTTTCAACATTGGCCAATATTGCTGTCAACTCTTTACTAAAGGAAGTGATACAATATATACTATGCCACCACTTTGTGACGTACGTCCTGTGGCCACTGAGTGTACGGCCGTGGTCATCTGCTGCTTTAACCTATCCACTTCAAGGTTAGATATGCCGTGTGTTCAGAGGTGCTCTTCTGAACACCACTGTTGTAACATGTGGTTACCTGAGTTACTGTCACCTTCCTCTCAGCTTGAACCAGTCTGGCCTTTCTCTCTCATTAACAAATGTTTTCACCCACGGAACTGCTGCTCACTGGCTGTTTTTTGTTTTTCACACCATTCTCTGTAAACTCGAGAGACTGTTGAGCATGAAAATCCCAGGAGATCAGCAGTTCCTGAGATAATCAAACTGTACCAACAATCAGTCACTTTGATCACATATCTTCCCCTTTCTGATGTTCGGTCTGAACATCAACTCAACCGCTTGGCCATGTCTGCAGGCTTTTATACATTGATGTGTTGCCACATTATTGGCTGATAAGATATTTGCATTAACAGAGGGTGTACAGGTGTATCTGATAAAGTGGCTACTAAGTGTATATATTCACTTCTCAAGTGGGGTTCTAGTTAGGAATGTATGCAGAAACTTAAATGTGGTTATTTTGACAGAGCACATTAAACACACATTTTGCAGAAGTTTACACAAACACTCCTATTGTAATCCTGGTTATGAATAGCTATTTTTTGGTCACCCACCTCTATATTGTCTTCTGGTTGAAAGCAGCCTCTACATAGCATTGGTTTTGCTTTTGACACTAGGGTATTAAATGGGTGTGCTGGTAAAGATTCAATAAGTAATCTTGCTTTCCTAGAGCTTCAGTGAAGAGTGTTAAACAGTAATCTCTCTCTTCCTGCTAGAAGTTCATTTTGCAGGATGCTGGCTGGGCTCACAGTCATGTATCACTTGGTACCAATAGATAATAGGGCAAGCCCAGGGATCAGAATGTCTTCCTGCTCTTCATGCAACATTTAGATTAAAATGTGTTGTTTGTCCAGTAGTCATACAGACTGACAAACTGGATGGTGCATTGGGGTAAGAATTTAGCAACAGGAACCTGCCCCCTAGGAGTTCCCAAACAGACTGCTCATCTGTCAGAGCCGGAGAAAAGCTGCAGGCATAATATTGATAGGGAAAGACCAAATAAAATTAACTGAAAGACAAGGCTGGAGAGCACAGAGATGTTTAATGGCAAGCAGAGTTTGGTGGGTAGGGGTCGGTTGCTCCAGACTCATTTTTACTTCCACACATTGGATACATCAATGCTCTGCTAGTTGAGATGTTAATACATATATGGGGTTGAAGGTATAGTCACGTAACAACATTTGAATCTTAACTAGGTTCCAATTCAAGCAGATGTCTCATCCTTTGTCTGTGAAGCTGCTGATAGCTGGAGTCCAATTTTACATTCTCCTTTCTCCATCACAGCTGTCTTTGATCTCAACCTGTTCATCAAAGAGGTCTTGGAGGCAATAGATTCAAACTTTTATTGTTTGGGTTTGAATATCATTACTCAGGTAAAATATCAGAAGACACCCAAGTCCAAGAAACCTCAGACATCAGTTCCTCTTTCAGAGTCAATAACAAACAAAGTGGCAGTTCAAGAGACTTTTTTTTAATGTATTTTCCTATTTTTTTAATATTGGATAAAAATAACAGTCAGAAAGTATGACTGGTTACTGTACAGCTGATTAAAGAGAAATGAGGCATCTTGTGAAATTAGCTACAATTTTAGATTCAAGTTACACAATTCACTTTGCAGAATTGTTGCTTTATGACATTTATGTATGAGGCTTTGAGAAATAATGAAACTTTCAAGTCAAACTATAATAATGAAAACCCTTAAAGGAGCCAACAGCTTATTAAGTTCAATGCTGTTGTAAGATTTATATTTTTGTTAAATTTTGTTGAAAGCTTCATTTTAGTTTTTAATTATTCTGAGACCAAAGTAACAATTTCATGCTAATTTTCAGAATGCATTATGGATGAGGTTTGTAAGCAGATTTACACAATGTCAGTAGGAACACTTTCATAATGAAGTCGTACCAAACTATTAAACGTGCCAGTACATTGAAGCCAATGTGTTTTCTACATTTCAACAGTGTGTACATTTCAGAAGTACCTCACTGGCCATAATACTGTGGATGTTCTCAGATTGTGGAAGACCATAAGGCCATAAGACATAGGAGCAGAGTCAGGTCACCTGGCCCATCGAGTCTGCTCCGCCATTCATTTATGGATGATGCTTTTTTCTATCTCCTCCTCAACCCCAGTTCTCAGCCTTCTCCCTGTAACCTTTGATGCCATGTCCAATCGAGAACCTTTCAATCTCTGCCTTAAATACTCCCAATGACCTGGCGTCCACAGTTGCATGTGGCAACAAATTCAGCAAATTCGCCATCCTTTGCCTAAAGAAATTTTTCTGCATCTCTGTTTTGAAAGGACACCCCTCTATCCTGAGGCTGTGCCCTCTTGTCCTAGACTCTCCCACCATCCTTTCCACAACTACTCTGTCTAGGCCTTTCAAGATTCAAAAGGTTTCAATGAGATCTCCCCTCATCCTTCTAAATTCCTGTGAGTTCAGACCTCGAGCCATCAAACGTTCCTCATATGAGAACCCTTTCATTCCTGGAATCATCCTTGTGAACCTCCTCTGGACCTTCTCCAGGCCATGATACAGTGACACTAGAACCACAAGCTCACAATTTCAGAAATAATCTTCATTTGCAATGCTATCTGTGTAGAATTCCCACATTCTCCCTGTGAGCCTGTATATTTCTCTCTGATGTTCCAGTTTTCAAACAGGTGACAGTGTTGTGCTGGCTGGTAATCATCTGCAACTGTAAATTGACCCCAGTGTAGGTCAAATGAATCAGATGGGGTGTGAGTTGATGAAGATGTGAGATGAAATGTGGTATGTGGATTCTGAAAGGTGAGTGCTTGATGACTGGTGTGGACATGCTGCCTGAAGGCCTGTTTCTGTGCTGTATAACTCTGTAGATGAGAGAATTTCCTTTACTTTTCCAAAGTTAACAAACGAGCTTTGCACAGGATGATAAAGATCTTAAAGAAATTCCCAAGAAAGAGCACAAGATTGGGTGTTATTGTTAGATTCAAGATAAATTGAATCAAGCTGTTAAAGTGCAATGGGATCGACTGGGAAGACAGGCAACTTGAGATAAATCTCCTTTTCTGTACCTGTATTATTTTGTACATATGTGCTAATAATGATCATGTTAACTTATTGCCATGAATCTTATTAAGTCTAGCTCCTACACTGGCAAAAGCTTATTAGCTTTAATGAAAACACACATAAAGTTATTTTTATTACTGTGAATTCTCTGAACTTGTGATTTAATTATCAATTCTATATTTCCTTATGATAAAGAATGAGGCCATTTCAGACCATTGAAATTATCACATAGCAGTCTAATTGGTCCAGCAATATATGCTAATAAGTAAATTTGTGGCTGACACAAACTTTCGTGGAGTTGTGTGTACAGTATAAATATTAGAGATTCCAGCACTGATCCCTTTGGAACACCACTCATAACTGACTTTCAGTCAGCCTGTGGAAAGCGGCCAGTGAGTGAGTGGGCCAGTGAAGGAGTGGAGATTTGAGGCTTTGACTCGAGAGATTCTGGCAGTTTTGGCAGTTGGACTGTGCAATCAAGTCAATCAAAATTTGAATAGCTCAGCAGAAAGCCGTTGATTAGACAATCAAGATTTGAATAGTTCAGACTCAGCAGAAAGCAGCTGATTGGGCAATCGAGGTCAGGAGACCAAGCAGTTTGAAAAGCTCAAACAAATAAATAGAGGGTTACCTCAAGCGGAGCGGCCTGTGGAAAGCGGCCATTGAGTAAGTGGGCCAGTGAAGGAGTGGAGACTTGAGGCTTTGACTTGAGTGGCTTCAACAAGAAGAGGCTGAGGACAAGCTTCACTCCAAGTGAGGTAAGGCCGGGTAAGTTCCTTTCAAAGGAGAAAGTTTCAAAAGTTGAGGCAAGTATTGGGTAGGTCATGGCAGCTGAGATCGACCCCGTGGTTTGTTCATCCTGCAGCATGTGGGAAATCAGGGATACTTCCAGTGTCCCTGACGACTATGTGTGCAGGAAGTGTGTCCAACTGCAGCTTCTGGCAGACCGCATTGAGCGTCTGGAGCTGCGATTGGATTCATACTGGAGCAGCCGCGATGCTGAGAAAGTTGTGAATAGCACGTTCAGCGTGTTGGCCACACTGCAGGAAAAGGCTATACAGGCAGAAAGGGAAAGGGTGGCCACTAGACAGCGTAGCAGTAGGCAGGTAGTGCAGGAGTCCCCTGAGGTCATCTCCCTCCTAAACAGATATACTGTTGGGGGAGATGTCTCATCAGGGGAAGGCAGCAGCAACCGAGTTCATTGCACCATGGGTGGCTCTGCAGCACAGGAGGGAAGGAAAAGGAGTGGGAGAGCTATAGTGATAGGGGATTCGATTGTAAGGGGAATAGATAGGTGCTTCTGCAGCCGCAAACGAGACTCCAGGATGGTATTTTGCCTCCCTGGTGCAAGGGTCAAGGATGTCTCTGAGCGGCTGCAGCACATTCTGGAATGGGAGGGTGAACAGCCAGTGGTCGTGGTGCATATATACAACGATATTGGTAAAAAATGGGATGAGGTCCTACAAGGTGAATTTAGGGAGTTAGGAGCTAAACTAAAAAATAGGACCACAAAGGTAATAATCTCTGGATTACTACCAGGGCAACATGCTAGTCACAGTAGAAATAAGAGGATATTTCAGATGAATACGTGGCTTGAAAAATGGTGCAAGGGGGAGGGATTCAAATTTCTGGGGCATTGGAACCAGTTCTGGGGGAGGTGGGACCGGTATAAACAGGATGGTCTGCACCTGGGCTGGACTGGAACCAATGGAGCATTTGCTACTGCTGTTCAGGAGGCTTTAAACTAATGTGGCAGGGGGATGGGAACAAGTGCAGAGAGACAGAGGGGTGTAAAATGAGGGTAGAATCAAAAAGTAGTAAGGTGAAAAGTAAAAGTGGCAGGCAGGCAAATCCAGGGCAAAAAGCAAAAAGAGCCACTTCTCAACATAATTGTATAAGGGCTAAGAGTGTTGTAAAAACAAGCCTGAAGGCTTTGTGTGTCAATGCGAGGAGCATTCGTAACAAGGTGGATGAATTGAATGTGCAGATAGTTATTAATGAATATGATATAGTTGGGATCACAGAGACATGGTTCCAGGGTGACCAAGGATGGGAGGTCAACATCCAGGGATATTCAATATTCAGGAGGGATAGACAGAAAAGAAAAGGAGGTGGGGTAGCATTGCTGGTTAGAGAGGAGATTAGCGCAATAGAGAGGAAGGACATTAGCCTGGAGGATGTGGAATCGCTATGGGTAGAGCTGCATAACACTAAGGGGCAGAAAACGCTGGTGGGAGTTGTGTACAGGCTACCTAACAGTAGTAGTGAGGTTGGGGATGGCATTAAACAGGAAATTAGAAATGCGTACAATAAAGGAACAGTAGTTATAATGGGTGACTTCAATCTACATATAGATTGGGTGAACCAAATCGGTAAGGGTGCTGAGAAAGAGGATTTCTAGGAATGTATGTGGGATGGTTTTCTGAACCAACATGTCGGGGAACCAACTAGAGAGCAGGCCATTCTAGATTGGGTATTGAGCAATGAGGAAGGGTTAGTTAGCAATCTTGTTGTGCGAGGCCCCTTGGGTAAGAGTGACCATAATATGGTGGAATTCTTCATTAAGATGGAGAGTGACATAGTTAATTCAGAAACAAAGATTCTGAACTTAAAGAAGGGTAACTTTGAAGGTATGAGACGTGAATTAGCTAAGATAGACTGGCAAATGATACTTAAAGGGTTGATGGTGGATATGCAATGACAAGCGTTTAAAGATCGCACGGATGAACTACAACAATTGTTCATCCCAGTCTGGTAAATGAATAAACCAGGGAAGGTAGTACACCCATGGCTGACAAAGGAAATTAGGGATAGTATCAAGTCCAAAGAAGGAACATATAAATTAGCAAAAAAAAGCGGCACACCTGAGGACTGGGAGAAATTCAGAGACCAGCAGAGGAGGACAAAGGGCTTAATTAGGAAAGGGAAAAAAGATTGAGAGAAAGCTGGCAGGGAACATAAAAACTGACTGTAAAAGCTTTTATAGATACATGAAAAGAAAAAGATTGGTCAAGACAAATGTAGGTCCTTTACAGTCAGAAACAGGTGAATTGATCATAGGGAACAAAGACATGGCAGACCAATTGAATAACTACTTTGGTTCTGTCTTCATTATGAGGACATAAATAATCTTCCGGAAATAGTAAGGGACCGAGGGTCTAGTGAGATGGAGGAACTAAGGGAAATACATGTTAGTAGGGAAATGGTGTTAGGTAAATTGAAGGGATTAAAGGCAGGTAAATCCCCAGGGCCAGATGGTCTGCATCCCAGAGTGCTTAAGGAAGTAGCCCAAGAAATAGTGGATGCATTAGTGATAATTTTTCAAAACTCCTTAGATTCTGGATTAGTTCCTGAGGATTGGAGGGTGGCTAATGTAACCCCACTTTTTAAAAAAAGAGGGAGAGAGAAACTGGAGAATTATAGACCAGTTAGTCTGACATCGGTGGTGGGGAAAATGCTAGAGTCAGTTATCAAAGATGTGATAACAGCACATTTGGAAAGAGGTGAAATCATCGGACAAAGTCAGCATGGATTTGTGAAAGGAAAATCATGTCTGACGAATCTTATAGAATTTTTTGAAGATGTAATTAGTAGAGTGGACAGGGGAGAGCCAGTGGATGTGGTATATTTAGATTTTCAAAAGGCTTTTGACAAGGTCCCACACAGGAGATTAGTGTGCAAACTTAAAGCACACGGTATTGGGGGTATGGTACTGATGTGGATAGAGAATTGGTTGGCAGACAGGAAGCAAAGAGTAGGAATAAACGGGACCTTTTCAGTTTGGCAGGCAGTGACTAGTGGGGTACCGCAAGGCTCAGTGCTGGGACCCCAGTTGTTTACAATATATATTAATGATTTAGACAAGGGAATTACATGCAGCATCTCCAAGTTTGTGGATGACACAAAGCTGGGCGGCGGTGTTAGCTGTGAGGAGGATGCTAAGAGGATGCAGGGTGACTTGGATAGGTTAGGTGAGTGGGCAAATTCATGGCAGATGCAATTTAATGTGGATAAATGTGAGGTTATCCACTTTGGTTGCAAGAACAGGAAAACAGATTATTATCTGAACGGTGGCCGATTAGGAAAAGGGGAGATGCAACGAAACCTGGGTGTCATTGTACCCCAGTCATTGAAGGTGGGCATGCAGGTACAGCAGGCGGTGAAAAAGGCAAATGGTATGTTCGCATTCATAGCAAAAGGATTTGAGTACAGGAGCAGGGAGGTTCTATTGCAGTTGTACAAGGCCTTGGTGAGACCGCACCTAGAATATTGTGTGCAGTTTTGGTCCCCTAATCTGAGGAAAGATATTCTTGACATAGAGGGAGTACAGAGAAGGTTCACCAGATTGATTCCTGGGATGGCAGGACTTTCATATGAAGAAAGACTGGATCGACTAGGCTTATACTCACTGGAATTTAGAAGATTGAGGGGGGATCTTATTGAAACGTATAAAATTCTAAAGGGATTGGACAGGCTAGATGCAGAAAGATTGTTTCTGATGTTGGGGAAGTCCAGAACGAGAGGTCACAGTTTAAGGATAAAGGGGAAGCCTTTTAGGACCGAGATGAGGAAAAACTTCTTCACACACAGAGTGGTGAATGTGTGGAATTCTCTGCCACAGGGAACAGTTGAGGCCGGTTCATTGGCTATATTTAAGAGGAAGGTAGATATGGCCCTTGTGGCTAAGGGGATCGGGGGTATGGAGAGAAAGCAGGTACAGGGTTCTGAGTTGGATGATCAGCCATGATCATACTAAATGGCGGTGCCGTCTCGAAGGGCCGAAGGGCCTGCTCCTGCACCTATTTTCTATGTTTCTATAACACCCCTCTACAACTACCTTCTGTCTTCCATGGACAGGCCAATTTTGAACCTAATCTATCAAGGCACCATAGATCCTATGCCTGTAATCTTCTACATCAACTGACCATGAAAGACCTTGTTAAATGCCTTACAGTGCAGAACGTGTTAGTGTGTGAACACAAAGAAATCTTATGATCACTCAAATCCCAACAGATTTCCTGACTGATTCTCTAAGTTCCAGAATGAAAGCTCAGAATCCACTCTGAAGGCTGTGCCAGAAAGTATAGCGATTACTGCAGAAGGTCCTGCAGAGTTATATAAAAGCCAGAATATCTGACCTGTAATGACAATGAAAATACAGTCTGAGCCATACTCATTTGCCTTTAACTGTTATTATTCATAGTGTTAATTGTCATTGATAAAAATGACTTCATTACCTTCAGCAGTTATAAATTTTACAAAAAATTTTTTCTTGCATTCTAGCCTTAATTTTGCCTGTTTCAGAATGAATCTCATAGCAATCACTCCATATAACAATTTCTGTAAACATAGTTGGTATATTATTCAAATAATTTAAAAGAAAATTAGATAGTTATTGAACTGGTGTTAAAAGTCTTTATATCAGAAACTATACTGCCACTCTATTCATCCTTTCTGCATGAAATGCTGTCATAGGAAAGCAGTGTCCATTATCAGAGATCCCCACCACCCAGGTCACGCTCTCTTCTTGCTGCTTCCATCAGGT
Source organism: Hemitrygon akajei (assembly GCF_048418815.1). Classification (NCBI taxonomy): domain Eukaryota; kingdom Metazoa; phylum Chordata; class Chondrichthyes; order Myliobatiformes; family Dasyatidae; genus Hemitrygon; species Hemitrygon akajei. Next base: position 94,130,121 of record NC_133127.1, on the reverse strand, counting down.
AGAAAGTACGAGAGCCTCAAGACTCGCAGCACCAGGTTCAAGAACGGTTCCTACCCCTCAACTATCAGGCTCTTGAATAAAAGGGGATAACTACACTCACTTGCCCCATCATTGAGATGTTTCCCATAGCCAATTATTTCACTTTTAAGGACTCTTCATCTCAAGTTCTCTTTATTTATTTGTAGTTAATCATACTTGCATTTGCACTGCTGTTGTCTTCTGCACTCTGGTTGATCTTTCATTGATCCTGTTTTAGTTACAATTCTATAGATTTGTTGAGTATGCCTGCAGGAAATGAATATCAGGGATGTATATGGTGACGTATTTGCACTGCGATAATAAAATTTACTTTGAACATAAAACTTAAAACTTAAAACTTAGTTATTTTTGAAGCCATGGATGAATACCAACTCACTATCCAAACATTGTTTACATTAATTATAGAAGATGTCCGATATGTGTATGAACAAATCACTAAAAGATAGCAGGCAGGTTCAACAAATGGTTAAAAAAGCAAGCAACAATTTTGGCTTCATTGAAAAGGAGCTGGAGCTTCAAAACGGGTATGTTTTGTTGCAATCCTAAGGAATGCTGGTGAAATACTGTGTAACACACACAAAATTGCTGGAGGAACTCAGCAGGCCAGGCAGCATCTATGGGAAAAAGTATTCGATGTCTCAGGCTGAAACCCTTTGACAGAACTGGAGCAAAAAAGGCTGAGGAGTAGATTTAAAAGTTGGGATGAGGGGACAGAGAAACACAAGGTGATAGGTGAAACCTGGACGGTGAAGGATGAAGAGCCGGGAAGTTGATTGGTGAAAGAGACAGAAGGCCATGGAAGAAAGAAACAGGGGGAGGAACACCAGAGGGAGGTGATGGACAGGCAAGGAGATAAGGTGAGAGCAGGAAAAGGGGATGGGAAATGATGAAGGAGAAGGGGGCGTAGGGGAGCATTACCGGAAGTTCGAGAAATCGATGTTCATGCCATCAGGTTGGAGGCTACCCATACAGAGTATGGGTGGCCACTGGGAGATCCTGCTTTTCCTAGCAGATGGAGTATAGGTGCTCAGTGAGGCGGTCTCCCAATCTACGCCGGGTCTCACCGATATATAAGAGGCCACACCGGGAGAACCCATCTCAGTATATGACCCCAACAGACTCTCAGGTGAAGTGTTGCCTCACATTGAAGAACTGTTTAGGGCTCTGAATGGTAGTGACAGAGGAGGTATAGGGGCAGGTATAGCACTTGTTCCACTTGCAAGGATGAGTGCCAGGAGGGAGATCAGTGGGGAAGGATGAATGAACAAGGGAGTTGAACAGGGAGTGATCCCTGCAGAAAGCAAAGAGCGGGTGGAAGGGAAAGATGTGTTTGGTGGTGGGATCCCGTTGGAGATGGTGGAATTTTCAGAGAATTATGTGCTGGATGCGGAGACTGGTGGGGTGGTAGGTGAGGACAAGAGGAATCCTATCCCTGGTAGGGTGGTGGGAGGATGGGGTGAGAGCAGACATGCGTGAAATGGAAGGGATGTGGTTGAGAGCAGCGTTAATGGTGGAGGAAGGAAAGCCCCTTTTATTTAAAAAGGACATCTCCTTCATTCTAGAATAAAAAGCCTCATCTTGAGAGCAGATGTGGCGGAGTCGGAGGAACTGAGAGAAGGGGATGTCATTTTCACAAGTTGCAGGGTGGGACGAGGTATAGTCCAGGTAGCTGTGAGAATCAGATGGTTTATAATAGACATCAGTAGATAAGCTGTCTCCAGAGATAGAGACAGTGAGATCAAGAAAGTGTAGGGAGGTGCCAGAAATGAAACAGGTAAATTTGAGGGCAGGGTGGAAGTTGGAGGGAAAGTTGACAAGGTCGATGAGCTCAGCATGGGTGCAGGAAGCAGCACCAAAGCAGTCATCGATGTAGCGTAGGAAAGATGAAGGACAGACACTAGTATAGGCTTGGAACATGGACTGTTCCACGTAGCTGACAAAAAGACAGGCATAGCTCGGACCCATGGCTACACCTTTTGTTTGAAGGAAGCAGGAGGAGCCAAAGGCGAAATTAATTAGCATGAGGACAAGTTCTGATAGGTGGAGAAGAGTAGTGGTGGAGGGGAACTGGTTGGGTCTGGTGTCCTGAAAGAAACAGAGAGCTTTGCGGCCTTCCTGGTGGGGGATGGAGGTGTATAGGGACTGGACATCCATTGTGAAAATACAATGATGGGGCTCAGGGAACCTGAAATCATTGAAAAGATCCAGACCATGTGAAGTGTCACGGATGTCGGTAGGAAGGGACTGAACTAGGGGGGATAAAACAGAGTTGAGGTATGATATTGTGTACAGCTTTTATCCTCTTAACTAAAGAAAAGATATGGTCATTCTGGAGGCAGTATAAAAGAGATTCACCAAGCTAATTTTTGGGATACAAGGGTTGACCTACCAAGAAAGCCCAAGTACTTTGGGCTTGTATTCTTTAGTGTTTAAAAGAATGAGGGGTGGCGGTATTTAAACATATAAGATCCTATTGGGATTAATAGAGGGTAGGTGTTAAAATTTTTACACGTATGGGTGAAAACCAAACAAAGGCACGTTACTATAAGGTGGGAGGTGGTGTGTGCAATGTTATTACTGCACCAGTGACCAAATTCAATTCACCATCGATTCTCTCCACACCCACGGGGATTTCCTCTGTGATCACAGATAAAACACATTCTAAGTGAGGGTCTGCTCTTGCAGGGCGATCTTGTAACCAATATCGAACTAAGCAGAACTGTAGGATGAGGGAAGCAACTTGAATGAAAAGCCAAAACAAAGAATGTGGAAGTGGTGGATGGGGAGGGTAACTGACAAATGGATGAGGGAAGTACAGGCGGCAACAATTGAAAAAGTACACAGAAGTGAGAATGTAAAGCAATTCCCAGGAAATGGTGATGATTGCTTAAAACTAAGATTAATAGGGATTCCTTCTAAAGTATAGAGGCTATGTGTTAAAGCAGAGAGGGCTGTGGGGGCTAGATGATTAGAGGCACTAGAAGAAGAGGAAGATACAATTCTGAAAGATTAGTAAACAGGAAATCATGGAATCTGGCACAGGAGTTACAGTCTGCAACAACTCAACTATGATCATCTTGAATGATGGAACAGGGTTGAGGGACAAAATGGCCTACTCCTTCTCCTATTTTATCTTTGTTCTTGGAATCTGTTGGGAGCTGTGACTGTGAAATTATAGTATATTGAATACCAGACATTTAAGTCAGTTATTCTCAGTGGCAGACATGTGTTAATACATAATAGGTTGGTATTTTTTCCTCAGGGGTCATAAAACTAATGGAATTTCTCCTGCAGCCTCAGCGCTTTTCTTCTCCTCCTGACCAGATATATGGAGCTTGAAGTCAGGCTTCCACAAAAGTAGGCAGTTAAGGTATTAACCTTTTCCTGGGTCTCAGAGTGCACATGATGAACAATCTCACCTGATCCCTCTGTACCACCTGTTCGTTCAAGAAAGCACATCAGCATTTCCACTGCCTGAGGAGATTGAGGTGAGTGAGGGTCCCCCCACCCCCTCCCCTTCACTAACCAGTTCTTACAGGAACTCCATCAAGAGTTTTCTGACCGGATGCATTACCATCTGGTACAGGAGTTGCAAGGCATCTGACTGCAAGTCCCTACAGATGATTGTGAGGACCGCTGAGAGGATCATAGGGGTCTCTCATTCATCCACCAGAGATACATATTAGGAGTGTTGCATACAGAGGCCACTTAGCATTTGCAGTGATCCATCCCATTCATTCATCTATCTCTTTGATCTCCTACTGTTGTATATTTAATATCTCAGTAATATTCAAGTAATCTTGTAAATATATTTTTTGAGTAAGCTTTCTTTGTTTGCTTCCATAATTTATTGAGTGTTATATGTAAAAGTACATGAACGGCATACGTCATCACACCACCACGTCATCTCGTTAAAGTGAAAACTAAACGTACATGAGTTATCCCTGGCTGTGTGTTTTTCTTTCAATTAGTTTTATGTTTTGGAGTTGCAAAACAACACCTATCATCAGGCAGGAGGTACTGTAGCATTAGGACAACAACTGTTAGGATGGGAAACTCGTCCTTTCCCCAGGCTGTAAGAATACTGAACTCCCTGTCACCACCCAGATCTCACCATACAGGAAAAGCCAGCAGTGTTATACTGTTTACTTTTTGACTTGTGTCATAAATACCCCTTATTATTTGTTAATTTCCTAGTGGTACTATTATTTTATGTGTTTTGTGTGTACCGTGTTATGCACGTTGGTCTGGATGAATGTTATTTCATTTGGCAGTATACATGTGCACGGTTGAATGACAATAAACTGAACTCGAACTTGAACTTCATGCAAAGGTGTCTGCCCATTTTGTCAGTGATCAATTCTGCTCTCCCCACTGTTCATCTGGGGGCTTGTGAAAGGGATGTGTAATACAGGAAATTACTTCCATTAATTTTCCCATCAATCAATATGGGATTAGAAAGTTGAGGTAAAACAAACCTTCCAGCAATTTTCTCAATTACACTCATAGGTGAAAACCAAACAAAGGCACGTTACTATAAGGTGGGTGGCGGTGTGTGTAACAATATTACTGTGTCGAGATTCAATCCTGATAAATTCACCACTCTTTAACTATGCTACAAGTACTTCCTGGTTTAAGCCAGTGTTATGTTTTACACCATTCAGGTGTCATGCCTTACTTACTTGGGGCATTGGATGCTGAGAAAGGCGTAATATCTTTGGAGAAGAAATTTGTGTCAGGTCACCAACCGCTTACACATGAGTGAGAATGGCCACTGATTGTACTCACTTCCATGCATTTAGACCCACTGCAATCAATGAACTTCAGAACTTAAGGAGAAGCAGTGCTGAATTTTCATTTGGATGAAGAATGATTTCTTTACAAATTATTTAATTTCCTTTGAAATCCAATAAAAGAAGACAGGCAAATTAACACAGCATCTCAGACAAATATTTTGATGGTCAGGCAGCACCTTTGGAAAAATGTTTCACCTATCACCTGGTGGTTCTGTCTCCCCTCCCCCTCCTTTTATATCTACTCCTCAGCTTTTTTTCTCCAGTCCTGCCAAAGAGTTTCGGCCCGAAACGTCGACTGTACTTTTTTCCATAGATGCTGTCTGGCCTGCTGAGTTCCTTCAGCATTTTGTGTGTGTTGCTCAGATTTCCAGCATCTGCAGATTTTCTCTTCTTTGTAAATATTTTGATGATTGTTTTATATACAACAATGTCTCCTATGTGTTATTGTGGGCTACATATACCCGGTATGAATTTTCTGATTTAATTACATTGTGTTTTCTGTTTCTTTATTTTGCTAATGCACACTATAATCATATCCAACTGGTGTCTCAAATTATTTTAATTTAACCATTAATCTATGTAAACAACTTCAGTAATAAAAAATATTTTTTAATGATTCACTTAGTAAATTATTTTCAGGATACCATCATCTGCAATTGTGTTAAAATTCTTTTCTATCAAATCTGTATGGTGCAAAGTATGATGATGGTTAAAACCACAGAGTACTTGTAGCAGAGCTAAAAAAATGATTTTCTATGGCATTTACAAATGGCAGAATTTAAGTAGCTGATTGGTGCCAAGTTTATAAATAGCATAGCTGACAAGCAAAAATTGTGTTCTATTACTGTTTTATAGGGTGTGTAAATGCCTGCTTTCATTAGGAGTGTTTAGTCAGGATGCTTTAGCCATCATGGTATGAAGCAAACTTGATGGGGTGGCTGCCTCTAAAAATTTCTTTGTCCTTATGCTCAGTATCAAGGGGAAAAATAGTTAAACCAACAGAAGTAAAATTTTACAAAGTGCAGTCAAAGAAATAAAGGCAAAGGCAGGATGTACATGAGGAAACAATGGGTATAAAAACTATAACTATGAAATATTGAATATAAATATTATCAATTATATGCACATGGCACAAAAGGTAGCAGGAGAACTGATAAATATACAGTACATATTGTTACCAGAATATATAATACACTTTTGCAATCCTAATAGTGGAAATGGAATGGAAAAAGCTGAGGCAGTAAATTGTCCTTTGCTTTAAAGTACTAATTAGAAATTAATTTTCTTTTCTATATTCAGTTCACTGCTGATGTATGTTTGGTTTATGATCACAGAACTGCACAGTGTGAGCCTTGAGGCAATATTGTGCTTGTCCTTGAGAGAAGAATGTTGCTGAAGTTGGGGAACATATTGAAGAGAAAGTCATTGAACATAATGGGTAGGGTTAGAAAAAGAACGCAAAATGTGTTGCTGAACCACCCACAGAATTTTTACAGTAAAATCTATAAACGATAAAACATGGTGTATCTGTTGAATAGCATAAAATATTCATAAAGATTGGCTTCAGCTTGTGTGACACACATTTGGAGCTTAATATGCATGAATTTTTAAAATAGAAAGTGTTTTATTTGTCTCCACAGGAAATTGGGTAGTGTCTTTAAAATGCTACAATGTATGTAGGGTTTAAGTGGATTACTTATTGGACAAACCTCAGAATGGACCCACATCATTGTTCAAACAACAGATTGCTGGATTACTTTTCCCAGAATTTATCTTTAGCCATTTTGTATTCAACATGGATTTGTAATGCTTCTCAAAGGTCCCCATGGTGAGAGGTGGAAACGGGTAAGGCTTGCCAACAGGGCTCTGGTGAAGCTGTGTAGACCAATTCTCTGTACCGTGGATACAATGGATTGCAGAAATATTAATGAATTCCAACCATACCATCGACATTGGCTGATGGAAATGGGAGGTCATCAATAGCCTATACTCCACTGGGACCTAAGGGTCCAACAAGAAGAAGATGAGCTTCTAACAGACAAGTAATTGGGTCTTTTTATTCAGGTGGGATACAGTATTAACTGAACACATTACAATTACTTTTAATTCACAGAGAACATAATTTTCCAGAATATTTTTAACATATATAACTTACGTTATGATTTTAATCAATGTCAGTATGCTCTATGTTATATAGCGGGCATTTGGTTCACTGCACAACTGTACGCAGAATGAAGCCACTGGCTGCTTGCCATACTGTTTGATGTTTGGACACGAACTGAGATTACCTGTAGATTTCTGTTTTGGAACCAGCCATGAAAACTTGTTGCAGTTGACATTTCTCAAGTATGTGTCGGACATGAGGAAAAATTGCAAAAAGCTCATGAGCTAGCCGCTGCCTCTGCTACCGAGCAAGACCAAAGAAACAAGAAGAGATAGTATCAAAAGATTAGGTTCCTGTCAAAATTCTCCATCAGCATGATCTTTTACCCATAGGACAGGAAGTAGGTGTTGACCCAGAGCCTGACATGGAGCCTACACCTAGTAGGAGAACTCTGCACAGAAAGAGGAGGACAGAAAGGCAACCAGCTGGCAATTGTGTGATTTCAGTGGAAAGAGCAGAAGAGAGACCAGCCACTGAGTACTGTACAGACTCAGAGGATGAGGGAATGGGAGTATGGTATGCTTTCCATTAAGCAAACTCACCAAGAGCTGATGGAAGAGATACCTGAATCTCCCAGCCCTGACCTGGATATAGAAGGGAGGATTACCACTGGACAGTCAGGTGTGATTATGGCCAGTGAAGGGAAACTGGTCTCCAATATAATTAGGGATGAAGCCAAGTTCAGTTAGGTTGCAGGGAGACCTGAGTTGTTGGAAGATATCAGTGATAGACAGGGTGAGGCATCCCAAAATAGGCAGGAACAGTCATAAGGAGTGGCTGAAGATGCAGAAGCCAAGGATGAGGTAAGAAGGTCTCAGAGAGTCAGGAAACCCCCAGATAGGCTGGCATATAATGCACGGAGGATAACAAAGTGTTGCATCCATCCCAATAGATATGTTACCTCCATTTACAAATGGATTGGGGGTCCTGAAATCATGAAATTCATTTAAACACTGTGTTATTAATAATGGTTTAATAAGTTCCAAAGTCATGAGGACACGCTTATTTTTGGTGGGGGGAGAATGTAATGCCCTGGGTAAGATTTCTACTACTATGCTGTGAGGTATTTTATTTTAGATGTTTCCTGTAAAACCAGCATGTTATGCTGGAAGAGCGTTTTGGCTTGAGCTAAAGATAAGGAGCTATGTAGCCCAACTTAGGAATCTTGTGTCAACTGACCAGGACTGTCAAAGTACGCATCGTAACTTCCTGCCAGTGGGATGTGAGAGAAGATTCTAGAGAGCTTGGTGGGATGAGATTTCAGAGTACAATAGTCTGGTTTGGGGGCTTTTGATGGCAAGTGTGGAGAGAAGACCACCAGGGAAGACACCTGGATGATCCCTCTGAAAGGGAGAACCAAATGCAAGATGTGCTCCATGAGAGAAGGATTCCAAGAAGGGAAGTTCTGTCTATGGTTGGTGATGAGAATTCAGTGCCGTGAGTAAAGTGGTACACCCAACTACTACAGAAACGAGCTCCAGCGTTTATGTGCACACTTCGACTGATTAATTTTTTTTCTTTGTTTTCCTACTAATTGCTTGATAAAGCTGAAAATTTGAAAAGATACTTCCTTTGTCATTTTATACTGATGTGTAATCTGTCATTTCTTGGCAACCGATAATTGTGTACGGACAGTATATACACAACATTCATTACAATCAATATTCCTTAATTGGAATACCCAACCTTCTGGTTTGGTTTAACCCCAAATCATCCCAACTCTGGACGTATTTTGGTTGTAAGTTCAGGCTGAGACACATGGCTGTTAGTAGAGCTAGCTAGCAAACCAAGGTGGTATACGAGCCCTGGTGAGAGGGTTGCATATATATTCATATGGATAGTAAACCCTTCATTCTGATTGACAACATAACTATTAGCAAAGTAAAATAATTCATCAAAAAGATTTAGAGCATAAGATTTTTTTAATAAGATAAACTTAATTGAATATCACATACTGATTTAAAGTATGATTTTCCAGGTGCGCACAAGTTTCAATTAAAGCGATCCAGGTTTATTTTATCATACAAGCCAAATGCATACAAGATGGTTGAAATACAATTGCTTGCTCGTCAAGACTCACAATCAAAATGACATTTTTAGGGTTTTGGGCCTAAAGCCCTTAATGTGGTACACATTCCCAACATTCAATGGAATCTGATATTTAAGGGAAAATATGTAAACACCAGAAACCACAGTAAAGCTGATTTAGTTGAAATTATATTGTTTAGATAGCAGAGTGTTGTTCTGTATCTGTTTATATTAGAAACTACTTGCACAAGTACTGGAGATGGAGTTTAATTCCCAATAGCAAGGGAGTTGGGAAACAATTTTTAAAAAATGAAAAATCCCATTACTTGGTTGGAACTAGCAAAATTTCTTCCTTAATGAGGGAATAAACTAAGTTTGTAAGACTTATGTTGTAAGAAAATGAACAAAAATAAAATTTGTTCCTCCCATCTCATAAATATATCCAACAAAGCAATTTCATACTTTTTGAAGATTTCACCTCTTTTTGTACATTGGCCTCACTTTCTGCTTCACAACGTTTGAAAACATATATTCCTTTCCTAAAACCAGATAGAGGTAATGTCCCAATGTCAATGTTGCTTTCGAGATGTTTGCTTTTTATTTCTTTTTCAGCTTGACTGCTTACACCTTCAAATAAATCTTGAGTCACTCTAAGACTTTGATTTTGGTTCCACAATTGGAAAAGCTATTTTAGCAATTTTCTTGTACTCTTGTGTGTTTTATGAGAACAAATAATCAAATAGGGGTCCTTCACACATGTATTTTCCAATTTCTTCTCCCTACTGTACTTTATTTTTGACTATATAGATAGATAGATAGATATTTATTTATTTCCATTTACTCCATCTCAGGTATGAAGAATAATGTCTTATTTCTCAGCATTTTATCTCTGTTGCATTGTTTTCTTCTCAAATCCCTTCCTTCCCAAGATAGCAAATATTTAAAATATTTATATTTCACATCTTTGTCTTTTCCTATTGTGGCTATTGTTCCTATTTTTATAGCAACAGTGAAAACTTGTATTTATTAAGTAGTTTTACCACAGCACATTTCACATGCTGCTTTCTACACATGAATATTAATCACTGCAAAATCACACTTTGCATATCAGACTTTTAAGAGTTACACTTTGCTTCATAACAATATATCTAAGAAGTGAGGGAGAGAGACAGTTATGTCTTACTGCTTTTACTTATCTGAAAAAAAACTTCTAACTGGCCCCAGAATGTTCTGATGCAGCAATAAACAAGCAGCCTTAAAAGAATATGGCAGAAGAACACTTCATTGCACTATTAGTGTGGTGGGACTGCACCACATCAAAAACAAATCAAGTGAAGCTTATTGTCATTTAACTACACACATGTATATAGCATATACACCGTAAATAGAATGAGACAAAGTTCCTTTGAACCAGAGTGTAAAACACATAGAATACATAATACATGAGAACTTATGAAGGCAAGGATAAAATCTAGGGATGAACCACACATAAATAACAAACTAAAGTGCATTCCTATTAAATATTATAAGGTATGGAGCAGGTTAACCAGTGGTACGTCAAATGCGATATGGCAGGGAATAGAGAAGCTCTACTGCTCCCTTACCAGACGGAGGTACAACTTGCCAGGATGCTCTCAATGGTGCTCCTGTAAAATGCAGTTAAGATGGCCAGAGGGAAGGGAATGGGGGCGGGGCAGTAGGGGCCTTGCTTGTCTCAACCTCTTCAGGAAGAGGAGGCACTGCTGTGCCTTTTCATTCAGGAGGTCATTCATGATGTGACCTCCTAGAAACTTGGTGCATTTAAATCTCTGTACAGAGGAACCATGTATTCAGAGGAGGATGGTTTGTCTGCACCTTCCTGAAGTCCATAATGATATGCTTTGTCTTCCCCACGTTCAGGGTTAGGTTGTTCTTCTTACACCAATCCTACCAGCTGCCGCACTGCCTCTCGATACTCCATCACTTCATTGACCTTAATAAGGCCACCCACTGCTGTGTCTCCCACAAACTCAATGGCACGGCTCGGGCTGGATCCTGTGACACAGTCATGCATCAGCAGTGTGAAAGTAGTGGGCTGAGCACACAGCCTTGGGGAGTGCCTGTGCTCAGCATAATGGGATTAGAGACATTGCTGCCCACATGGACTGATTGTGGCCTTATTGTAAAGAAGTCTAGTATCCAGCTGCACAGGGAGGTGTTCAGACCCAGTGAGGACAATTTCCCCACCACTTTCTGGGGTACGATGGTGTTGAATGCCATAATGAATTCTGGAAACTGTAGTCTGGTATATGAGACCCCATTTTCCAGATGGAATAGGACAGAGTGGAGGGGAGAGGTTATTGCATCAATAGCGGATTGATTTGAGCAATAAGCGAACTGGAAAGGCTCCAGTGTAGCCAGGAGAAAGGCTTTAATGTGCTCCAAAATTCAGTTGTGATTTAATTCCTCATTCAAAAATAAAACCTCCAGAAAACTGATTATGTTTCCAGATGGGCCTATGATGGGATTTGTTGGAAGTTTGTGAATTAACTGTAACAGGTGACACAGCAACTCATCCTGTGAGGGGTAGCCAAATGGAGATTGGAAACAACAATATGTTGGGGGAGGGGCGGTGGAGATTCAAAGGCTGGGAGACTGGCTGAGAAAGAATTCCAATGGTGTGGAGTTGAGGATGGGGTGGTGGTTGGGGGGTATTCACAGTTTGGGTCTTACAGATTGGAATGAAGAGCTGTCTGAAAATTAGGATTGTTTTTGAGGCCTGGTTTTCATATGTGAACTGAGGGAGGATTCGGGTGTCGTAAAGAATTTAAGCGTGTATTTTACTTACTGTGAGTTTTGTGTAGGTTTGCACCACATGATTAAAGTTGTCCCAGTATTGACCAAAGATGAATACTCCCTGAACAAAGTCCAGACTGTACTGCAATGCTCCTAAATGCGAGCAACATCCATTACAATTTCCTCATCAGGGTTTCAAGGATTTGATCATCACAAGTGTCTGTTTGAATTTTCTAAGTGACATGAATAATCCAGGAATGGTTACTATCATGCTTCACGGATGGAAAAACTGATTTTCACTTGTATTTGTTTAAACAGAAAGTGTTAACAAATTGAATTTCCAGGTTTGTGTACAATAGTGTATAACACTTTCTGCATAGCTTTGAGCTTCACAATTTCCCACTTTCACTGCGATGATGGTATAACCCAGAAAAAATAACAAAAGTACATATATTTCCTTTTAATTTATTCCTTGCTGATCTCCTGTCCAAAAATCACAACAGAAATACTAGCTTTGCATTTGTACTGGCAACCCAGACTGTAATTGAAGTTTTTGGTTTACTGGGTTTACAACCTAAAGCATTAACTCAGTTCCTCTACCTCTCCAAGATGCTGGCAAAGTTTTATATTCCTTTTTGTTTATTTTCTTTCAGATTTCAAGCATCTGGTGGGGGGGGGGGGGGGTAGTGTGTGTGTGTGTGTTAAAACTGCTCTTCAATTTTTATATTCAAGAAATTAAAAAAATCTAATAGCTGAACATTTAGTGGCCTAAATTTACATAGTTGAAGAGACAGGATCGCGTGGACTGGCAGAAGAGATGGTGAGCAGCAGCTCCTTCCTCTGGAGAGCTAGAGCCAGCTGCAACAGTCTCAAGATTATACTGTAAATTGTCTAGTTAAGGTCAGTGGTAGGTAAAATCTTTACTTTGAAGGTGTGCGATTCTATGGGCGCTCAGTCAAGGAGTATATTCTAGGCTGGGATCGTCGGAAAGAGTTTAAAGGTGGTTGACTTGAAGATTGGGTGCAGCCCTGAACGGGGGCTTAGCGCAGCTTCTTTCGGCTTCTCGACCTCTGTAACGATGGGCCAAGCATGTACTTTACACAGACACCAGGTGGCAGCAGAGACTATGCCCGCTTTGCAAAACAAAATCGGCAAGTTGCGAAAGGCGACAACAAAAAGTAACTTCATAATAACTTAAATGAACTTTTCGAACTACAGTCTTTAGTGAGTAAAACAGGAGAAAGGTGCTTAATATTGATTTAATGTCAAAAGCGCCTCGATGTGTCATCTGGCCGTTTCATTTTCTTCCCTTGATTTAAAAATCCACTCTGCCTTTGAATAGACGAAGAAACAAACATCTGCTGGAAAATGTGATTGAATTCGCACAGGACCCGGTGGGACCTTTTATTGCACCCTGAGCATGATGTGCGTTTAGCCTGGGTGCAATTAATTCGGAAATAATATCTTACACATTTCCATAACATACTTCACTCGAAAGGAATGAAGAAATGATCGCCTCCAGGGTTTAATACAGATAGGACGTGGGCAGTTCGGTCATTCTCAATAGATTGCAAAGCATTGCTGATGGAATCCTGAAGGCACTCTCAAACTGTTGATATTCAAGTGCATGGAGCGGATGTTTCTATATTTCCCCCAGATGAATTTGAAAATACCCCAGCGAATATCAGCAGATACCAGTCGGCAACCACGGTAATAATGAAATGCTGACCCGAATTTGGAACACGGGCTATCTTAGCTACAAACACCGCCCATTCAAAATGAACAAAAAAGTTTGGGCCATAGTTAAAACTATGAGAATCACAGTCCTCTCTCGTGCGACGTTGCATCGTCCTGTTAGTATGGAACAAATGGTTTATTTTTCTACCTGTGTCATCGTGGTTTATGTGCAAACCTCTCGCATTTTAAAACAATAAAGCAGATTGCACTCAGAACCGTGTAACCTGGCCGTCGACGTATGGTTCCCATGGGCTGTAGAAAAGTTTCGTATTCGGTGTTGCTTGATTGATGGGAACAGAGGCAATCCTTGTCTTAGATTACTCACGTTAATGCAGAAAGGCAGGGTCTAGTGAGAATTGTTTTCTAATCCATCAAAACATAAACTGAAGTTATATAAATACGCCTACATTTTTTTGTGTTAAACATAAGCATTCGGCAGTATCGAGGTACTGTACAGGGTAGCACGTAAAATGGCCAGTCTTTACTCCCGGACTGCGGCGCTAAATCAGACATGTATACATTTGTTTCTGTTTCTTACCTAGTGCTTGATCGACGGGTTCACACCGCGGAGCACAATGCACTATTGTGACAAGCAGGGCGTGCAAAACAAACGGGGCCAGGTTCATTTTTGCACCGTTTGTCTGCACAGATCTTTGATAACGCCGCTAGACGACTGGCTTCTATTATGTATGCGTGCAGCTTTGCGAAATAGGATCTGAAAAGCAACGTGCATGTTTTATAAGAAATACGGTGGGATATCATGTTACCGTATTGCCACGTGGAAGTCCAATTACAATGGTGACATTACAAGGGGAAAGCAGCCGATGGGAAAAGCTTGTAAAGTAATTGCAAACATTTGGGCTAAGTTTGCACTCACACTAACGTGTGAAAAACTCGTATGAATGATTATCTTATCCACGTGACATGTTTCATTTGAGGTTGAATCTTTTCCTCAAACGGCCGACGAGTGGTTAAATAAAATTCTGTGCGACACAATGTTTTCATGAAAATTTATTGTTGCTTCGGTTATCTGTCGTGAAGCATACACCATAAACACATCCAGTATCAATCACACGCCTCCGCTGATCTCTCACACTCCCACTCACCCTGAAACCTTGTCTAAATCAGCTTTGACTTTAAACATTCATTGCGGACTCCATTCAATTCCGATATTTGGTGGAGCTTCCCTGACCGATGAAAAAAAGTTACTTTTTTTTTGTTTTAGCTTTTGTTTTACCCTTTTGGCACAGGACCTGGACAAGTTAATGAACATTTTCTTCTTCAGGGAGTTTATTAATCCCACACCAGCTCTACAGAAAGCCTTAATGAAGCTTAAGTGATACAGTGCAAACAGTTGCAATTTACAACTCCCCTCCCCAATATACAAATACTTAAGCTTGATAATAATTTGCACAAAAACTGCGAAAATACAAATATTTACGGAAAAAGACAAAGAATTGACCATGTTACATTATTTCAATAAAATATTTATCATAAAAAGACGCTTGCCTTTGGCTCGAGTTTTCCTCATAACACTGGAATGATGAAAAAGTGCATGTCGTCTCGCGTGCTTCCGGGTGGCCAGATTTCACTCACAGTTGGTGAAAAGGTCACAGCCCGGCTGAGGGGGTTCTCATACTCTCTGTAGGCAGTAGTCGTTCTCGGTATCCAAGGAGCTGTTGTGTCCAGAAGAGGGGTACAAATCTCTTTTAAATATCCGGTTGACGATGTTGACGAGAGCCCTCTTGTACTGTTGGCGCAGGAGTGAGTAGACGAAGGGGTCGGCAGCTGCTTTGCAGTATGTGAGGCACTTAGTCAGAACTCCCCAGTGATAGTTCACAGACACAAACGACAGTAGCTCTATCAACCTGTGTGGGGGTCGGGGGTGGCAGAATCGTATAGATGCTATTAGTATTATTTCATTTTAATACCATGTAATTTACCTGTGGTCAAAACAGTGGCGAGTCGTTAAGTGCCCCTCTTCCCATTGCATAGACGTGACAGCAAAGAAACAGACCGTTCGGCCCACATACAATATTCTGCACAAATGTTCCCCCTGCCTACCTCTATCAAACAATCGCCATATAGATTTCTTAGCTGGGGGACTGGGTGCTTGTCTGGTCTGCACAAACACGTTTTGCTAGAGATAAACGCGTTCACAGTTTGGCAAGCTTTGATTCAAATGCAACATGTACAGACACGTAAAACTTGCAGCTGCGTGTGTGCTTTGTTTTCCTTTGATTTTAGGGGAGAGAGTGATGCCTGATGGTTCACTTGGACCCCGCTGGTGCATCTGCTGAGCTTGTCCCGCTGTGCCCCGCCCGGCGCAAAGAACCTGGCATTCGCCAACATCATTTTCAACTGTTTCACTCTGTGCACATTACACAGGCCTGTTTCATGTACTTCCGGCTCAGAGTTACCACTTTGGGCACAAGGCCTACCTAAATTATCAACTTGCATTTTGCTCATGGATCCCGCATCATAAAGAGCAGTCTGTGCTTTCTTTGATGACAAGTCTTTCAGAAAGAATGCCAAACAAGAGATAATCTGCAGATGCTGGAAATGGGGTAGGCAGTATCTATGGAAACGGGAAAACAGTCAGTTTTTTCGGGCAGAGACCCTGCATCAGGACTGGAAAAATGAGATGGGAAGTCAGGTTAAGCAGGTGGGGGAGGGGAGGAAGACGTACAAGGTAGCAGGTGATTGGTGAAACTGAGAGAAGGGGCGGGGTGAAGAGCTGGGAAGCTGATAGGTGAAAGAGGTAAAGGGCTGGAGAAGGGGGAATTGGACAGGAGAGAACAGAAGAAAGGTCAGTGAAGAGCACCAGAAGGAAGTGATGGGCAGATAAGGAGATAAGGTGAGAGAGGGACATTGGAATGGGGAATGGTGAAGGTGGGGGGCAATTACCGGAAGTTCAAGAAATCGATATTCATGCCATCAGGTTTGAGGCTACCGAGACGGAATATAAGGTGTTTCTCCTCCAGCCTGGGTGTGGCCTCTTCGCGGCACTAGAGGAGGCCATAGACAGACATGTCGGACTAGGATGGGATGTAGAATTGAATATGGTGGCCTCCAGGAGATCGCACTGTTTTCTGAGTGGGTGGGGGGAGATAGGTGCTCGGCAAAGCGGTCCCTCAATCTACTTCGGGTCTCACCGATATACAGGAAGTCATACCGGGAGCACCAGATACAGTAGATGACCCCAACAGACTCACAGATGAAGTGTCACCTCAATTGAAAGGACAGTTTGGGGCCCTGAATGGCAGTGAGGGAGGAGGTGTAGGGGCAGGCGTGGTATTTGTTCCACTTGCAAGGTAAAGTATCAGGTGTAAGAGATTGAGACATTTCCTCCAACTCCTTTAACGGTTTAAGAGATTTTTCCTCAGCATTCTGAATAGAAGGAAAGGGGCTGTACTTCCTGTGAAATTTCCCTGTTGTGGGCCATAACCCAAAACGAAGAATTCTAACCGAAAACTCGGGTAATTCAGGTATAAAGTTCCTCGGATGTTCTGCATTGGTTTAAAAGCACTGATGAGAAACTCTGCATCTCAACACTTTCACAAACACACTAACTCGCAAAACTGCTTCCAGGAAAAAAAACACTATGACGAGTTTCCGAGTAAAATCCGCCCATTCATTACCTTTTGATATATTTCTGATGTCTCATATCACGTTCAAGGGCCCCGACATGTGGCTATTAAATTCCGAAGTATCAAATTTATTAAGGAACCTACCAGTGTATTGGTATATGGCTTTATTCTTAAGCCAACCTTCTACTAACAATGAGCTTACAGTACATTTTCTGTGAGGTCTCCATTTTCAACCTTAATAAAACTATGAAAGTTTACCACTCAGTTACTATAGGCGTTTGTTAAGGCAGCAGAAAAGAGATCGGTGTACTAAAACACTGCACTCGTCCAGGGTTATGCTCACGGTTATATTTTGGAATGTGCAATTAAAACGTTAAATTTATAAAACCAGTACATTTCGAGCATAGTACTTGAATCGAAAGAAGGAACTTTTTATCCATTATTATTGCCTGACCAGATAAGTATTGTCATTATTATTATTAGGTTCTTTTTGGGGGTTTTTTCTGTCCAGTCAGATAACCACACACAATAAATAGCTTGCCTTCCCACTTGATGTTAAACTTTTATTCCCAGGCCTCCTCTCATTTTTATGTTATTTGTGGGATATTACCAGAGGACACATTGGCAACATCTCCCAAACGTCCCACCTCCCACTAACCCCATTCAACCAAAATGGCGTTGGACCACTTGCTACTAATCCCATCCATCCCAAGGTCCCCTGTCCACCCGGGGATCTACGTTGAAGTGGGGAGAAATACGACCTCCATTTAAAATCGGGCACCCTATGTTTCAATCTTGACGAAGGGTCTTGGCCTGAAACGTTGACAGCGCTTCTCCTTATAGATGCTGCCTGGCCTACTGTGTTCCACCAGCATTTTGTGTGTGTTGCTTGCATTTCCAGCATCTGCAGATTTCCTCGTGTGTACCCTATTTTTCAAGTCCTCGCATGGCTTTCCCCCTCATCGCCACTCATGACATGGCAACATTTAAGCCCTTTATTTTTAAGACTTCCAGTTGTGTTCCGAGGGAACTTACAATCACTCCAGAACTTTCAGTCACGCTTTCAATTGTCAGTATCTCCATAGAATTTCCTCACTAAACCTCTTTGCGTTCTTTTCCAACTTGAAAACAATCTTAAATCTTATTTTGATCATAAATGAATATATTATTCCTGATCCTATGAAACCCAGTATATTTTCGCTACTCTGACGAGTATAAAGAAAAGTATTTACATATAAGCAATTCTATAATGTCGTTTCCTCTTCTATATTAGTTTACTCTCCAATCGTTGTCAGCTTGGTGAGGTAGAGTGTAAGGTGCGAAGTGTTAATAATGCAAGTCCTGTGGATGTCTCATTTCATATTTTTCACTGAATTCAATGAGGTACATTTCCAAATCTCAGGTTGGAGCAAAACTCTCGTTCTTAGTTAAGGAAGTAGAAGTCTGCACAATAGAAACCCGAAAACTTGGCAGACTAGAATTGAGTAGGGTGATAGAGGAGGAGAGGCCAGTTTCCACCTCAGTAATGAAGATTTTCATGCGGAGAGAAGGGCTGTTTTGTAAATATTGTCATCGGCCCATGTCTGCATGGCACCAGAAACAGTTTTGCCATCTCCCTGTCTCTATTATTTCAACAAGGAAAATAGCCCCGTTCATTCAAAAACAGAGGCTCCACGTGCAAATAATGTTTACTTTTCTAAAGACCTGTCACCGTTTCATTGATAACACCTTTTATTGGGCGTTTAGAGCCATTGAGCTCTATAGCGCAGGAACAGAACCTTCTTTCGACGCATCGAGTCTGTGCGGAACCGCTATTCTGACCTAGTCCCATCGACCCGCACCCTGGACCACAGCTCTTCACACCCTTCCCATCCATCTACTTAATGGAGCCGTAGGGTACTACAGAAAACATTTTGTGAATACATGGAGTTTATGGAGAACACTTCCTAAATTCCAGAGAGGTAAAAATAGATTAGAGATTGCAGGCCTGGTAAAACTGCCCATGTTATTACTGTACTTCCGGGCGCTTCATTCTTAAACTGGCGTTTACGAGACTGAAACTGAATGTCGATATAAAGTGGACCACATAGTTTTGCCCTATCAATAGTACATCATCGTTCGACCAACAGCCGGTGCTTGTCACTAACGCCCTGTGTTTTATGTACAAGATCCCTTTCAATATTAGGAATTAAAGCCTAGTAATAAAACCAGTGGCCATATTCAAATGATCAATCCCCGACACACCCTATTTTAGTAGCAAAATAGTTTGATATTAATACGCGAAACTGCATTATAATTAGTGTTCAAGATTTTTACGTTTAATACACACTCTTAGAACAAGAAGCGATTGTGATATAATGAATTTTTACTAAGTGGTCTAACTAAGACTTGGCAAAGTTTTCATATCTCCTCAGACTCTAACTTTTCCCCTAAAGCTTAGAAGTGTGGGACTGCTTCTTTCCGCTGAACTCACATGATCAGTTTCGCATCAATTGAAGTGTGTGTGCCCGGGTGCTGGGTGGCGGTGGCGGTGGGCACAGCAGTGCGATGGTGAATCAAAATAGATCACGACGCACATCGATAACCAGTTCAGCCGTTTCCGGTCGGCTGTCACCACATGCTTGGTAGGATATAATGATCTATGGCGCAGTTTGAAGAGCACACTTGCTTGTGTAAAATATTGATGCAATCAATCTTTATGGATTCAGGGCGTCATCTCAAATACACGCGCATTATCACCTTATAGAAAAATGCCCAGCGCCTTCTGCCCATAAGAGGTAGCGGGAAATTTCTCCTTTAAGAGCCAACGCGGGTAAACTTGAAACGCACTCTTCTTTCCCAACCGCCCTTTCATCTCAATGTGAGCCAATAAACTCTAAACGTCGTATTTGTACCTTTCATAAAAATATGTAACATTCATCATATAATCACGCTGGATTTCTGTTGGTAGATTGCTGTTTGCGAATTGTTAGGGTGCGGATCGTTGAACAATTGATGCAATCCACGCTTGCTAGAGAGTCTACCGGCCAATGAATAATGGGTACTAACAGAACGAGAATAAGCCATTCAGTATTTCACCATTACGTTAGAGTAGCGAGGTGCTACCTTTGGTACCTCCAGAGTGAGAGCGTGAAGGGGGAGGGGGAGGATTGAACTGTTAACACCCAGAAGCAATGAGTTGCTCACCCACGCCTGGGACCCAATAGTACTGTCATGTGAAAAAGTATTGCACTTAAAGTGAATGGACTTTAAGTTGGTGGACACGTACAACTGTTAGCCCATCCATAGTTTGAGGAGCATCTGCGATTTCAACTTTTGATTCTGTTCTTTCAGTCGAAACTACCCCATGACTACCCTCTCCTAAACTATACCACAGTTAGCAGTGAAAACAAAACAGATATTTCATATTACAAGAGATCTTTCAATAAAATAGTGAAGGCTTCTGATTTTGATTTAAGATACTCTGTTAATTATTGGATCGTCGTTCCCTTAATGAAATACAAAATAAAGGCCAACTAATTTACTTGGCAAACCACCAAAACCCATGGAAGCTGGATGGTTGAGGTACCTTACCTGGTTATCACATAAGGAGCAAAACAGACGATAAACGACCCTATAAAAATGCTGATCTTCTTGGTTGCACGCTGTCTTCTGCTCTTTTGCTCCGCAATGCAACGCTGTTTAACACTGAAATGAGAAATCCGACACTTAATTCCATGGCGTAGCAATGAGGTTAGGTCTTATCAGCCAGGAATATAACTACTGAGTAAATGTTATCCGTGGAGAATGATTGAGTAGACTGGGGTACTCTGGTTTCAAAGAAGCTGGGCGAGACTTGGTTTACACGCATAAGATTAAGAGGGGACTGGAAAAATAGCAGAACACATTTCCCTTATACCGAGTGACCATGTATCGGGAGGCAGATATTTAAAGTAATTGATAAAAAGACTGTGAGATGCCGAGGGTTAAACTTACTGTTTGAAAGAACGCTTTCACCATATTTTACAAAAAGCTTCGGTGTCAACTTAAAGAGATCTGATTCAATGCTAGGCCATTGCATAGTGCCGGAAAGATGAATGGAATTAGGTTCTGCTCTTTACAGATTCACATATGATGGACCGAATGGCCTCCTTTGTCGCAGTTTTCCTACGATAGGCCTAGTTACTTAATTGATTAAAACAATCATTCCGACAAACATATAAATGAACTTATAATGATGTTATTATTTAACCAGTTACCTCTGCTGCACTAATATAACACGACTTTGTTTTCAAACAGGTCATTTTTGCAAAGTAACATTGCCCATATAATGACCTAGAGACCAACGTAAATGCTTCATGTTTTCCAAGTTTCTAATATTAAACTAATGGTTTCTAAAGCTAAACTTTGTAAAAAAAATAGAACGAGTAAATCATATTGATGTGCTGCTGGCTGTAAACTGCAATTAGCATACATGTTAATGATCAGTTCATACAAATGGCGTTCATATCACTCAGAATATGCTTAGTAATACTCACACCGTGCATTGGTATTCAATAGTTAGGATAGAAACAGAGTTGAAAACCTGTTGCAACAAACTTAAAACAAGACATTACCTGGGGTGGATATCCACCAGCAAAACCAAAGTCTGCATTGTGATAATGTCTATTCTTTTGCAATGAAATCGAGCGACCTTCAAAACCTTCAGGTATGTAAAGCACAGTATAACAAGGGAGAGCATAAAGCTGGTGAAGTGAAAGACGACGGTGAATATTGTGAATTGCCTTCGCCCCGTCTCTTCCTGTAGGTGCAAAGTACACGATGCGTAAATGTTATTGAAGCCGACCCAGGTGAAGAACATCGCGACGGCGGGGAAAGAGAGAGAATGGAGCCAAGTGTAGCTCATCATGAGTACGGCGTCCTTGTATCTCATCTTACTAACATAACTTAAGGGGAACACAATGGCAATCCACTTGTCTATGCTTAACGCTGCCATGCTCAGCATTGTGTTCGCGGCGAGAAAGGTCTCCAGAAACCCAACGGTCTGGCAGATGCAATCACCAAATGGCTGTTGTTTTCTGACAATCCCCAGTAATGTCGCTGGCATATTCAGAACCGTGAGAAGCAGATTGCAGAAAGACAAGTTAACTATAAATATACCCGGCACCTGCTTACGGATGTCGGAACTGTAGATGAAGCAGATCAACACCAACAAGTTAGAGAGCAAGGAGACTATCAGCACTACAACGATGAACAGCACCAAAAGTACGTCTGCCAAGTCCATCTCTTAAAGGGTGGCCTTATAGCAGTTGGTCAGAGCCCATCCTTTTGCATTGAGAAAGATTCAAAGGGAGCATCCGTCCTGCCGGTGAGAATCTTTTTTTTTGCTACCTATTTGCCTTGTTCTCAGCAGTCGCTCTCAGACGACACCCCTCCCAAAAAGAAAAATACCGAAAGTGGAGCTGTCCAACGTCCCGGAGCCGACGCGGAGAGAAGAATGGAAAGTTCAGAAGGTCTAGGTGGTGTTCGAATGAAGAAGCACGAACCTCGGATCTGGCACTACTCGCCCGAGCTGCCGGACGCCTCGAATGATGGCTTCGGAACTACAGGACCGACCGGCCCCTTTTTCCACAAATACTCCACCCCTCCCAACCCCCGCCCTCAGCTGTGCTTAACCTCGCAGACTGGCAACGCCGACCTCTCTCTTAAATAGACCCTGCTTGTCACCACCACAGAACCAGCTCCATCCCAACAACAGCGACCGAGTCATGCGCACAGGGAGCCCTGGCAGAAAGGAAGGCCACGCTGAATGGCGTTATAGGGAGAGAAAAGAGGCAGCGAGTGAGAGCCCCATGTCACCTGTCCAAGTGCAAACCACTGGAAGGAATCTTCCGAAGGCAGTGAACCGGTCACCACGGCGTTGTGTTGTTTCTATTTGCTGAAGTTTTTTTTTTATTTTAGCACCATCTCCAGCTATGCCCTCCTATAGATTTTGTAAATGGTTAAGTCCTCAGAGCAGGACGAGCTTCGCAGCCTGAGACCGCCGGGGAAGTACCGTGCTCTGCTGTTTAGCGTTCAGTTTGTGCGGACTGCAACTCAAGCGGAGTTCAGTCTCAAAGCCTCTTTTAAAAGTAAAAACCCAGAACTCGCAGCTCAGTCGAAGAGAAAGAAATACAAGCTTACAATGCCCACCTGCTTCTGTTGCCTCTGAAACTGGCTGAGAAAGATGAACACTAAACTGCTCTATAATTGAACGCAGTCTACATTCTCACAACAACCCCGGACATGTGTGGTACCACCTAATTGACTGTAACATGGTTGCTGCTTTAAAATATTTGAAAATAAACCACGGAGTGGCATTCCATATATCCGACTCCGGTTATTTATACACCCATGAAAATATTCTGCTTTGTATGACCGTACTCTGGGCAATATCGATTTCATTTGACTACATTGTTTCACTCTGGGATTAGCGGTCTCGTTTAGGGACCGTCGAGTGGCTGCTTACTCTGAAACCCAGAGGAAGGTCATATCAGAAAGTTTGGCTGTACCGGTTGATGCAAAAGTCTATCAGAACCATTTTATTGGGAGCAATTATTCCACCCCTCCCCCCCCCCATTCTTAAACTTCTATATTGTGGCATATATTTCTAAATAAATTAATGGTCAGATGGGAGAACCTTAAAATTTCTGTCTCCACTGGTAATTGGGCCAAGCTGGTCGATTAGTTTGTTGTTTAATGTGTGAAATGCAACATTGCCAAATGATCCAGAAGAAAGCGCAATTCAGTTGAAGTTTTAATGGGAAAAATAGAAATGCACGAATTTAATGAACAAATTAATTAAAATTGCTCTGAATTTCTGAAATAGTAAGTGAGCAATAAATATATCATAGCCAGCAAAACTATTTTTAGGTGAATGACCTTTTTTCATTTTTGCCACAGATGAGAGAGAAATTAAGGTGGAGTTATAGGGAACAAGTTCCTTAGCTGGGGTCTAAACACCTGAATGTATAGTGAAACGGAGTGGGTGGTATAACAAATGTGAATGTGGTTGAAATTGAAGGATCATAGAGAAAAGCTCCATATATACATGCATGCATGTATGTACAATACTTGCGTGACAAGGAAAATGTTTGGGTCAGTACATCTATAATGATCTAACTACTTATGTATTAATTTCTTATATTAAAATTTTTACCCTTAGCAAGCAATTTGTGTGCACATACAGTATGTTACTTTAATAATTTCTCGACACTCCATAATGTTTCCTTTTTCAGCTGTATTTATTTGCCTTATTTACGTGGTAACCAGAATTCAAGAGAAAAATGATAAAGATATAAATGTTGGATATGGATTAATTCTTAAGACATGGAATTAGCCTGCATTTAGACCCCCACTGCCATTTTCACAGTGGGAAGTTTCATGGTGTGCGAGTATCTTGCTGTTGACAGAACACTTCATTATATTAACTGATTCAGAGTCCAGGTGTCCAGTTTGCAGCCTATTATAATTGCATAGTTAACTGCAGGGGGTTGGGGGGGGGATGGTTCAGACACTGTAGTCATGGTTAACCAGTAGTGGAGGGTGTAAACACTTCGGGTGCCAGCTAAGCGGGTTACTTTGCCTTGTTTCATGTTGAGATTCCAGTGTGCTATTGGAGCTGAATCATTCAGCATCATCCCTCCACCACACATTTGTGTCTGACAGATGAAAGGTTAGAGAAGAGTCAGAGGTCTAATTACTCACTGAAAGATATCTAGCCTCTGACCTACTGTTGCAGTCACCGGACTTAACATGGTTGGCAATTTAGTTTATAATCCAAGTTGATTTCAAGGATTTTGATAGCTAGGGATTCAATGACAGTTTTGCTGTTGAATATCAATGTTCAAGGTTAATTCATTACCAAAGTATGTATGGTGTATACAATTCTGAGATTTATCTTCTTCATACAGCTATGAACCAAAGAAAATCATGGAACCATTAAAAGAAAAACATCAACTCCCTCATGCGCTAAAAATAAATTGTACAAATGGGAACAAGCACATCAAACCCCAAACACCCTTCATGCAAAACAAACAAATTGCAGAAACATCAAAAATAACCTGAAATCCGAAACACCCTTCATGCAAACTAACAAACAAATCATGCAAGCGGCAACAAGAACATCAAACCTGAACACCCCTTTGTGAAACAAAATACAAACAAATGGCAAAAACATTAACTTCCCCCACACAAAAAACAAGTTGTGCAAATAGCAACAAGAACATCAAACCCCAACCCCCATGTAAAAGAACAACCAAATTGCACAAATGGCAACAAGAAAGAATGGGCAAAAACACAGAATATAAAGCATAAAACTGTAGTCCAAGTGAACTACAGTCCAATCCATAAGTCATAGACCGAGAATTTCAGTATCATCCTCTGAAAGTATTGAAGGTAATGCAAGGGTAAATGATGGTTTTTATTGAAACATGTCATTATTTGGCTCTTGTGCGTTATGAATGTTACTTCCATGTCAATCATTTGACGCTTTGCTGCACATAGTCTACTTCATTTTGAGTTCTTATGAAAAGGAGTATAAAGCAATCAGCTCTGTTTGAAGGGTGCTTATTGATGAAGCCGCTGAAGACATTTGGGCCTTAGAGTTTTCATAAGAGATTTTGGTAACAATGCTCTGGGCTTCAGGTAATTGACTCCAAAACTACAATCACCATTGTCTGGTTCTGTGACCCTCTGACTTTATGATATAGTTCAATAAGTTTCCATATTGTTAGATAGATAGGCAAATTGTAACTTTACTTGAAATGTTTAGCTACAAATACGATTAACTCTGGAGCAAAACTCTTACATGCTGCAGCACTACATTAAGTGCAAATCACATATTACGGTTTATAATCATTAAAATCAGAAAATATTCAATGAAATCAATTAATATGTTTCCATCTCTTTACTGCCTATCATTTGTTCTCAAAATATTGAATGTTTATTGTACTTTATCTATTTTAAAATGTATATATCAAATTAACATGTTCATATCTAAAGTATTTTTAGAAATATGGTTGTCTATAAGAGGGCACTTTGCAGGAACGTTCTTGCATTAAATAGACCAACTGTTTGAAAATATAAAGTATTATTTCTCAAGAAAATTTGAAAACTTACATAATGATGTTTGAATCTAACAAATTGTTTCAAGCATTTCAATCAAAATGATTTTCAAAGGTCTTCTGGCTTTGTTGATAAACAATGTTATAATAGATACTGGCCTAGCGGGTGAAGTAGATGTTCAATTTGTCTATTATTTATTTCAGCCAGAATTTAAAAACAATAATTATTTACATAAATATTTGGATGTAGAATTTTAGCTACTAAGAAATATAATTTAATTTGCAGAAGCCAAACACAGTGTCAATTTCCTGAATTAGTTCTTGGCCAAAGTCTTCAGTAACTATTTCTAAAATCATCTACCATTGATACTGCTTCCACGTCCAGCACCAACAAGACAGCAGCTTTCTTTTCATGCAGTTTCATGCTGATGCATCTTGTGAAGTTTCTGATTATTAGAATAACACATGTCTCTTGTGTGCACATGCCTGCAGAAATGGATCCATTCTTTTCCAAAAATTATTTCTCAAATTATTTCTCCCTGTGTTTCACCAGAACTTTCAGTCATACGAGGTTGTTATTTTTGAGTGGCAGGTCCTTCTCATCTCCTCTCTAACCCAGCTTTTCACACACATACAGTCATGGGCACTTATGCAAGCCACCACAAACACGTACATACATGCAGTAGGCTCACGCAGAAGTGTGCAGGCTCATGAACATTACACAGATTTCCTTTCTATATTGTAGCTGACCTATGTAATTTCAATGCAACGATCATTAAAACTCAGGATTTCTCATACTCTTAAACATTAGTGCAGGGTCCAGTAAATTAATAATATCAAACTCCACAATATCTATCTCATGCTATCAGAGTCAATGCCAATACTGATAAATCTCAGAACGATGTTATAAAGCAGAAGTATAAACACAAGGAAGTCTGCAGATGTTGGAAATCCAAATCAATTCACATCAAATGCTGGAGGAACCCAACAGGTCAGGCTGCATTTATGGAAATGAATAAACAGTTAGCATTTTGGGCCAGGACCTTTCTTCAGGACTGAGAAAGAAGAGAGGGAAATAAAGAAGAGTCTCTGTCAGAAACATTGACTGTTTATTCATTTCCATAGATGCTGCCTGACCTGCTGAGTTTCTCCAGCATTTTGTGTTTGTTGCTTTATAAAGCAAAAGACTTGTCCTCATTCTAAACACCATGACTCCTTGTACTGCTGTGTTAACAAAGTCCAGGTACTTATCCTAAATCTAATAGATAATAATTGTTTTCTTGTGGATAAATAGATTATTTTTTCAGAAAAAAATACCTACAGAAAGCATAAGTAAACTATTTTAATAAAACTGAGGACAGGAATTAAGGCTTTCATTATGAAATCATCAAGATCGTTGACAGTATTACTAAAACATACATCTCAGAATACTGCAAAATGCTACCTTAATTTTAAATCATCACAAGTCAGTGACATCTGTGCTGCATTGTGTTGCATGAGATTGATACCAAAGAAAAGAACTTCAGCGAATGTGCAGCTGAGGCGAGTAGCAAGCAATAAAGAAGAACAGAAAGGTTAAAACAATTGAAAAAAACAGTGATTACAACTATTGCCACTACACGAGATATGGTATAATCAATCAAAACAATCAAAATATGTTCTTAAAAATACCTTTAGCCGCATATCTAGGCAAAAAAGTCACTGAAAATAAGAGTTGCACATAATTAGTCATTAAAAATGTATATTCACCCGATAGATTAATTAAATTTGTTGTTAGTATCTTGAGTTGCTGAGTGTGAAGAGATTGAAGGGGCATTTATTTCAGACCCTAGCAGCTGAGAGCATTTAACAAATAAAATCTCAGCAAACATCTGTTTCCAGCATTCCCAATGTGTCACAGTCTGAGTGTCTGCACTGTGGAGCAATTCTCAGCATGCAGTGGGTTCATTTTCAGCAGCTAAATTGTGATATTGTACGGGAAGTCTGACACTTTGCAGCAATAAAAATGTGTTTGTTTTTGTCATTCAAACAAACACAGGCATAAATTTCAGAACTTTTTCTAAGGCAAGTTTTAACAATAGAGCTTTTTAGTAAAATATATCATTTTACCTTTAACCGACCAATTCAGTTGATGAATGAGGAAAGAGATGGAAATTATAAGTAAAAATGGAAATGGAGCAGAAATAAGCAACTCAAATGATGGAAGCAGCAAGGGAAATAAACAGCAGTCTGGAGAAAACATGTTTCATACATGAGTGTGCAGGCTCATTGTTTCTTGATGCTTCATGAGAGACTTTGGAGAGCAGGTAGGAGGGAGGAATGACACAGCTTGCCCTTGGAAGCCAGGACTGCAGTTTAGACTGTTGCATTTGTGGCTCTGAGCATTATAGCGTGAATATCGATTTCTCCTTCCAGTAAAGTCATTTCCCCACCCTCCCCATCTATCCCCCACTCTGTCATTTTACCTCCTCTCACCTGTCTATTACTTCCCCCTGGGTCCCCTCTTCCTTCCCTTTCTCCTGTGGTCCACTCTCCCCTTCTATCAGATTCCTTCCTCTACAGCCCTTGACCTTTCCCACCCGCCTGGCTTCACCTATCACCTTCCAGCCTACTTCTATCCACTCACCCCACCTTTTTATTCTAACATCTTCCTCCTTCCTTTTCAGTCCTGATGAAGGGTCTCAGTCTGAAATTCTGACTATCTATTAATTCCCATGGATGCTGAGTTTGTCCAGCATTTTGCGTGTATGGCTTTGTATTTCCAGCTTCTGCAGACTTTCTCGTCTCCAACAACCTGCCTTTCAACTAATACCTTGGATTGCTAGGCCATGCCTCTGAGCAGCATGAATCTACTGCTCACCATGAGATTAACAATGATTATAACCACACACATGCGTGGAAATCTGCAGATGCTGGACATCCAGAGCAATGCACACAAAATGCTGGAGGAACCCAGCAGGTCAGGCAGCATGTTTCAGGCTGAGACCCTTCATCGGGACCACACTATTGACAAGCCGATCTATGCCCTTGATGGGGTCCGTCAGCTACCAATCTAGAGAGTGGCCCCAAAGGCCATGAACGTACAATTTAATGTAGGGTATCCTCAGCTTAGAGCAGGTTGCTGTCCACTTTCAAGGTCATCAAGTTAGGAGCCTTCCACGTGTTACTGCAACCACAGGACAGGCACAAGCATGCAAGTGACAATTGCACTGGGAATGCATGAGGGTGATTAACTGCTGTTCACCTCACTATAATCCTTGCTTTAGTATGATTATTTTATGTTGGTCAAGCAGAAGCTGCAATAATCAACACCACATGATGGAGATAAATTGAGTTTGGGGCATGGGGTTCTACAACCATGGCTGAATAAGTAGACCTGATGGCTGTTCCAAAAGTGGCTGTCTCTTTCCTTCTTTCTCCAGCCCTTTCTCATCCTCCTTACTTCTTCTGTCCATCAGCAACATACCATTTGTCTGGTTATATGATCTATATCTATGGTAGCATTGGCTTCTCAACAATCACTAGAAAATGATATCCTCCTAGATACAGCAAAATGATGAGCATCAGCCACCTTTAGCATTGTGCACCAGCTAGTCAAACCCCTTTTCATTGTGGTACTTCTCCATGTTGATACAATGTACCCTCAAAGTGTTACTTGCATTCTGCCCCATTGCGAAGCTCATCAACCCAACAAAGCTGAATTATCCTCTTGCTTCATTCTAGAGAAACTCTACCAGAATATTTAACTTCCTTTAAAGAATTTCAGTATCCCATTCACTAAGGTTTGAAATCTGGTCTCAACTGCACAGAAGTAAATAATGAAATGAGATTAATGCAAATCGATTCACTTGATGGGTTGCTAAGGTCCAGATTTAAAGAGAAAATATTTTTATTCAATTGGCTTGTTCATCAAATATCGTGCTTCACATGATCCAAACCACAAAATTCCACCATATCCTTTGTTCATGTCTCGACCATAAGACAATAAGGGATAGGAGCAGAATTGGGCCATTTGGCCCATCAAGCCTGCTCCACCATTTCATCATGGCTGATCCATTTTCCTTCTCAACCTGTTCTCCTACTTTTCTCCGTAACCTTTCATGCCCTGACTAATCAAGTACTTACCAAGTTCTGCCTTAAATACACCCAATGACCTGGTCTCCAAAGCCACCTATGGCAACCATTTCCACAGATTTACCAACCTTTGTCTAAAGGAAGTCCTTCTCATCTCTGTTCTAAATGGACACCCCTCTGTATCTTCTGGTCCTAGACTCCCCATTACAGGAAACATCCTCTCCACATCCACTCCATCATGGTTTCAATGAGATACCTGCTTCCCCACTGTTCATTCTTCTAAATTCCAGTGAGTACAGGGCTCAGAGGCACTCCTCATATGATAACCCTTTCATTTCTGAATCATTCTTGTGAACCTCCTCTGAATCCTCTCTAA
This sequence comes from Hemitrygon akajei, assembly GCF_048418815.1. NCBI lineage: Eukaryota > Metazoa > Chordata > Chondrichthyes > Myliobatiformes > Dasyatidae > Hemitrygon > Hemitrygon akajei. The sequence continues at coordinate 94,099,459 of NC_133127.1, read as the reverse complement.
TGTCAGCACATCCTTTCTTAGATAAGGGGCCTTAAACTGCTCACAATTCTCAAGTGAGTCCTCACCAGTGCTTTATAAACCCCCACCAACAATATGCAGAGCAGTATACTTATTATTGAGGTGAACGGCGCAGGGCTACTCAGTCCTGGCCATCCATTTCTGGGCGGTTACCCCAGGTACCTGCCTCTTGCAACTCTGGGGTAACTACTTCTCTGCAGACCCTATCTATCACCTCCTCAGTTTCTCAGGTAAGCCAAAGGTCATTGATCTACAGCTCCATTTCCTAACATGTTCTCTGAGGAGCTGAGGCTCGGTGCACCTGATGCAAATGTGGTTATCCAGGAGGCTGGAGGTCTCCCAAAATTCCCACTTCTCACACAAAGAAAACAACATAGCCCCTGGATCTGTTCTCACTCTACTAACTGTGCCCTAACATACAAACAATGATGAAAAATTTTACCTTGTCCAAGCCTGTTTAGCAAAAGCCTTCCCACTCTGACACTGGTCCACTCCAACAATGGTCACACCCTTTGTCCAGGCCATATTTTTTATTTGCCTTTGCTAATGAATCATGATTTGATTGGGCCACTGGAAAAAGCTAAAAGCTTGTGAAGGCTTCTTTTTAGATCTCTCACTCTGACTTATGTATAGCCTTCTCTCTCGATTTGATTGGGCTGCCGGTAAAAAAGACTTGTCATAAAGCTGGAAATTTTTGAATGAGATATGCAACAAACAGATTCAAACATCCCTGACTCTGTTCAACTCAGCTGTTATTGGATTTCCTATGCAAGTCTTTTGTAATATCTAGATATGATAACAGAACCACTCCACAGCATCATAATTTCTATCCTCACAAGTAATCTGAAACTTTTCCTCTGTGTCCTATCTTTCCCTAAATCCCCTTTGCCCTTGTTCATGTGCTCGCTAAGATACTCTGGTATCTGGATTACTACAGTATTTGGCCATTTCCCTTTACAATACAAAAAGAGATCAGATTATCCCTCTGAGTTAATGCCAGCTCACAGACCACTAATATTCTCCATATCTTGTTCTCATCAGCTGCCCCCCAGATTCTAGCACTCAACTACATATTCAAGCCTATTTGCAATGATCAGTCAACCTACCATCCATCTAAGTTTAATAGTTTTTATCCTTGTTTTTAGATCCTTCTATGCTTTGCCTCCTCAGTTACAATATATCTCCTATGTAGCTATGCAACCTGAAAGATATCTTCACTCTTCTAACTTCATACTTCTGAGCATCTCTGATTTTAGACACTCCATATCAGTGGCTCCTAGTCTTCCTACTTTCTTGTCATCCTTTTAGGCATTTCTTAAAGCCTACTTACCTCTTTGTGTGGTGTGGTGTGGTGTGGTGTGGTGGAGGTTAAGTCCTTACAAAGGGAAGTATAGGGCATTCCTTCCCTCTGCTAATCTACAGGTCACCCTTGGGCAAGGTGTAGCACTGCTCAGCATCACATGAAGCCATGGGAACAGGAGGTGGATGGTTGAGTGAACAGCTGGTGCATATCGCAAGTCCTGGCAGACTATCGTTGAAGAGTATTGAGAAAGGCTGGGGTCATGTGTCTTGTAAAAACAATGCTCAGAAGAAAGCAACAGCAAATCACTTCTGTAGAAAAAATTGCTAAGAACAATCATGGTCATGAGATCATGGTATGATCTCAGGATGTAGTATGATTGCCTGCATCATACACCATGGCACATAATGATGATGATGATAATGATGTTCTACCTCTTGAACAAAGACCATAAAGTCAGCATGTGGGTTGGTCATAGAGTCATAGAAAAGTACAGCACAGAAACAGGTCCTTTGGCCCAACTAGTCCATGCCAAACCATTTAAATTGCACCACACCCATTGACCTGCTCTGGGACCACAGCCCTACCATTCATGTGCCTATCCAAACTTTTCTTCACTGTTGAAATCAAGCTCGCAAGCACCACTTGTGCTGGCAGCTCGATTCACACTCTCATGGTCTTCTGATTGAAGAAGTTTCCCCTCATATTCCCTTTAAACTTTTCACCTTACACCCTTAACCCATGACCTCCCAACCAATATCAGTGGAAAACCCCTGCTTGCATTTACTCAATCTATACCCCTCATGATTTTGCACACCTCTATCAAATCTCCTCTCAATCTTCTATATTCCAAAGAATGAAGTCCTAACCTATTCAATCTTTCCATAAAACCCAGGTCTTCTAGACCTGGCAACATCCTTGTAATTTTTTCTGTACTCTTTCAACCTTATTTACATCTTTCCTGTTGGGGGTGACCAAAACTGCATACAATACTCCAAATTAAACCTCACAATCTTATACAACTTGAACATAACATCTCATCTCCTGTACTCAATACTTTGATTTATGTAGGCCAATGTGCAAAAAACTTTCAATAAAATATGGATCTATATACCCAGATCCCTTTGTTCTACAGGATTTTTCAGCGCCCTACCTTTCACTGTGTCAGACCTACCCAGGTTGACCATACCGAAGTGTAAGACCTACTCTGGTTGGTCTAACCTTGCACTTGTCTGCATTAAATTCCATCTGCCATTTTTTAGCCCATTTTTCCAGTTGGCCCAGATCCTGCCACAAGTCTTACTTGTGTCCACTACACTCCCAGTCTTGTAGTCATCTGTAAATTTGCTGTTTCAGTTAACCACATTATTATCCATGTTTTGCTAAATTTTGTTTAACACTGCACCAAGTTTTCAATGAAGCAGTTTCTGATGTACTACTTTATTAATACCGTTTTACAAATGCAGATTACTGTTACAGAGTCATAATCGTAGAATTGTAGAGCATTGTAGAGCACTGCCTGTTGACAGTGCAGAGTCACAATACTGTAGAGCACAGATGCAAGCCCACTGGCCCACCACACCTGTGCTGACTGTCATGACTATCTGTACATATGGATACACAAATGTGTCTGAATTACTTCCATGTCCCTCCATACCTTGCTTATTTAAGTGTTTGACCTGGATAACTCTCAATCTTTTATGTAGTTCATGCCTCCACCACCTACTCTGACAACTCATTGCTGATACGAACTACTCTTTTCACCTCTAATCACCTCTAAACTGTTTCTCTCTCACCATAAATGCCTACCCTCTAGTTTTAAAGACTTATACCATGTGAGATAGATACTGGCTATCTGCCTTCTCATAACTTTATAAACCTCCATCAGCCTCCTTCACTCCAGGGAAAACAAATATATTCAATCTCTGCTTATAACTCAAGCTCTCCAATCCAGACAACATCCTTGTGAATCTTTTTGGTGTGCCATTATTGCTATTGCAATGTTTGCAACGACTATAGAGAATACTTAAACGAATTGGCTCCTCAGAAAGGTGTGAATGTTTAGGGCTGCTGGATAATCCAACTGGAAGAGTGGGCAAAGAGAGGAATAGGGAATTATACCACATGAGAAGACAAGATAAGGATGTGGGGGTGTGGGTTGCTGGGAATGAAGCAACAGTCTGTCATGACTTTTGTGCCTTAAATGATCCTCTACTTCCACTTCTACATTCAGATAATTAAATTTGTACAGGGCTGGTTTTCTGAATATGGCCATTCCTTGGACACATCATAGCAAATTAATGCTGTTGTGAATGTATAAAAATCTGACCTAAAATTTGTACTGCTGAAAAATAAGCCAGGTGGCATATTCTGCTGGCCTGCTGTCTATTGGATTAAAGACTAAGGCAACTCTGTATTGCTCAGCGTGATCTAAACTTTAAACTCAAGGCAAATATTCAAAGTTCAAAGTATATTTATTACCAAAGTACATATATGTCACCAAATACTTCCTTGAGATTCATTTTCATGCGGGTATTCATAGTAAATACATATAAACACAATAGAATCAGTGAAAACACACACAGAACAAAGATGGGCAAACACTAATGAACAAAGGATAACGAACTATGTAATTACAAAAAAAACAAAATGACAATAATAAATAAATAAGCAATAAATATTGAGAACATGAGTTGAAGAGTCCTTGAATGTAAATCCATAGGTATTGGGATTAATTTGTGTTGGGCTGAGTGAGGTTGCGTGAAGCTATCCCCCTCTAGTTCAAGACCCTGATGGTTGAGTGATAATAACTGTTCTTAAACTTGGTGGTGTAAGCCCTGAGGCTCCTGCACCTTCTTCCTGATGGCAGCAGTGGGAAGAGAACATGCTGGCAGTCCTTGAGAATGGATGCTGCCTCCTTGAAGATGTGCTGAATGGTGGGAGGGCTTTACTTGTGATGGACTGGGCTGTAGCCACTACTTTTTTTAGGCTTTACCAGTTAAGGTCATTGGAGTTTCTATACCAGGCTGTGTTGCAAACAGTCAGTATACTCTTCATTGTGCACCTGTAGAGGTTTGTCAATGATATACCGAATTTGTGCATGCTTCTAAGAAAGTAGAGGTACTGCCATGGCATTTACATGCTGGACCCAGGACAGATAATTTGAAATGATAACATTGAAGAATTTGCTGATCCTCTCCAGCCCTCATCCCCTGATGATGACTAGCTCATGTTCCTCTGTTTTCTTGTGTTCAATAATCAGCTCCTTGGTCTTGCTGACTTTGAGTAAGAGGTTGTTGCTGTGATACACTCAGCCAGGTTTTCAATCTCTCCACTATATGCTGATTTCTCGCCACATTTGATTTGGCCGGTAATGGCAGTGTTGGCAGAAAACTTAAATTCAGCATGGGTGCTATGCTTGGCTTCACAGTCATAAGTGTAAAGTGAGCAGAGCAGGGACTGAGCGCACAGCCTTGTGGTGCTCCTGTGCTGATGCTGATTGTGGAGGAAATTTTGTTGCCAATCCAAATGGACTCCGGTCTACCAGTGAGGAAATTGAGGATCCAATTGCAAAGGAGATCTTGAGGCCTAGGTCTTGAAGCTTATTCATTGGTTTTGAGGGGATGATGGTATTGGATGCTGAGCAGTAGTCAATAAAGAGCATCCTGATGTAAGCATCTTCACTGTCCAGATTTTCCATGGTTGAGTGAAAAGCCAGTGACATGGCATCTGCTATTACCCATTGTCATAATAGGTTCATTGGATTGAATGCAAATCACTCCTCAGGCAGGAGTTGATGTGTTTTGTCATCAACCTCTCAAAACTTCATCACGGGGGATGGAACTGCTACTTGGAATAACTCCTGTTATTGTTACTCCATAAGAGGCTTCCCTTCAGAAACCAACCTTTATCCTGAACGTTTATGTGTTAACATCACATCACTTTAAAAGAGCATTATTTGGTGTATTTGAAGTTATGAGAGATCAGAAATGATCTCAACATTTCTAAAGGTCACTCTACCAGAGTTTGAAATGTTAGTCTTTTGTGTGGGTAGTTCTTACTGGGAAAAGGTAGAGTTTTCAGGTGTCAAATTCAGTTTAAATATCATTTAAATTTGAAGCTTATTGACAATAATTGCTGTAGAAATATGTATTTGAGCTGATTGCTACGTAGATTGTACATGTTATTGGGTTGTTTATATATGGGTTGTTCGCTCTGGAGCATTGAACGCTGAGGGGAGATCTGACAGAGATTTACAGGATTATGAGAGGCATAGATAGAGTGGACTGAGAGTATCTGTTTCCCAGGGTTGAAATGTCTAATATCAGAAGGCATGCACTGAAGGTGAGAAGGGGTAAGTTCAAGAGGGATTTGAGGGGTCAGTTTTCTACTCAGAGAGTGGTGGTTACCTGGTGTGGTGGTAGAGGCAAATACATTAGGAGCTTTTAAATACATTTGGATGGGTTCTTGGATGTAAGGAAGATGGAGGGATTAGTGCTTGGGTGCTTCTGATTTGCTTTTGAGTTGTTTTGGCACAGCATTGTGGGCTGAATGGCCTGTTGCTGTGTTGTATGATTCTATGTCTATGTTCTATGTTAGTTCATGGACTGATGCTCAGAACTCTGCACCTCAGTGCTTGGGTGTATTGCATATTATTGTGCAATTTGTACAATATGTAAATTATCTGAGACGCCACAGACCTGGAGGCTTGAAATTATTTCATGGAAATAAATTCAAAATTATGCATCATGAATTCAGCAAAAACCCGAAGTCCATGATGGAAATAAACCAGAATCTCTGGTAATATTTAAATCTCAATTTTAATCTTTCAATTTCACATAACAATATTATTATCATTTATTGTTTTTAATTTGCAATATTTGGTATTTGACGCATCTATGTTTGGTCTATAATCAGCCATCAATTTTCTAAGCAAAAGTGAATTTACAATCTAACTTTGTTTTCCCTTTTCAATGTTGCTTAAAAACTTTATCTACGACCAAACACCCAGATTTCTTTTTGAATAATGCTCCTGATAATGCAGTCAAATAACATGGGATATGTAACTGCATTAAAGGTGCTGTATACAGTAAATCCAAGTATCATTCTCAGTGAGTGAAATTGATGGATCTCTAGTCAATGTGTCCAAGAAATTTTTGAAATTAAATCAGGAAGATAGAGCTTGCAAGCCTCATTACCAATTGAAATAAATGATAACAGTAATACTTAAAATGCTAGATTAAACTGAAACTACCCTCAAGTATCTATATTTCCTTCACAATATAATGACTGGCAGAGTGAAAATCATGAAATTAATAATAAATAGCAGCATGACATGGTGCTTGCTTCGTCTTTAGAGCTGTAGCATGCTTGATGTCTACTAAGGTCAAGCACCTAAGAAGTATCGGCTGAAGAGCTAAAAATAGTTGTTGATATTTTTCAGAATTAACCATCTGCTGATATGAGACTTCAGTTGTGGTACCAGTGAGGAACTTGAGAGGGGCTCAAGCTGCAAAACAGCTGAAAAGATTTTATTTCACACATCAAATTTAGCTGCAAAGGTATAATTACTGTACTGTAGAATGGTTCTGGGCATTAGTAAGGATTATGGGTTTAGACAAAGAGTAACAAGGAGCTTTTATAGTGTCTCTGAAGCTCGAAATACTATGTTGAACCTACGCTCTTCATTCTTATAGTGCTCACATCTCCTCTGCTTCCCTGACAAGCCACGGACAATACTGGGCAGCTTTATATCACCAAATATAAGACCATAAGACAGAGGAGACAAATTAGGCCACTTGGCCCATCGATTCTGCTCCGCCATTCCACTATGGCTGATTATTAATCCTTTCAGCTCCATTCTCCTGCTTTCTCCCCTTTAAACTTTGATGCCCTGGTTAATCAAGAACCTATCAATCTCAGCTTTTAATATACTCAGTGACTTGACCCAAAGCTATCAAATGCTCCTCATACATAATTAAACCTTTCATTCCCAGAATCATTCTCGTGAACCTCCTCTGGATCCTTTCCAATGCCAGCATATTTTTTCATTGATATGGGGCCCAAAACTGCTCATAATACTCCAAGTATGGTCTGACCAATGCTTTTTAAAGCCTCAGCATTACATTTTTGCTCTTGTCTTCTCAAAAGTAATGCTAACATCCCTGGACTACCTTCAAAGACACTTTGCAACCTTCTGCTACCACCTGAGGATCACAACGCCTCCTCATCCTCATGCTTGAGCTATCACCTGGCCCAGTATTGGATCAGCTGGTTTTCATATTTTACACTTATGTTTACACAGAAAGAGGTTACTTGACTGAGATGGCCCCTGCTATTAGCATTAACCCATTCCTCCTCTCCTTTGTTCCCTACACATTTCAAATTTGTTCCTTCTCACGCCTGGGCCATCACGTTCCCTTCGACCCCGTAATCCTTTTACCTATTTCAATAAGTAACAATACTTCCCAGCATCTCTTTCGGATATGGGAGGAAGCAGATAAAGGAAGCCCATAAAGTCATGGAGAGACCATGCAAATTCTGCACAGGCACCATCCAATGTCAAGATCAAGCTGGAATTGTGCGACAACAGTTATACTAATTGCTGTGTCACTCAGCCACACCAAAATGGCACATTAGTTTCATAAGCAGCATTTCAGGCTTGGGTCTCCTATGTCCACCTGAGTGCTAGCGCTGCCAATACATTAATAACAATATTAAAGAGGTTACCAAAAGTTTCTTCAGATGCATAAATTGCTAGCGAGGTGAGATTGTATATTGGACCGCTGGAAAATGATGGTAGAGAGGTAGTAACAGGGCATAATGAAATGGCAGATGAATTGAATATGTATTTTGTATCAGTCTTCACTGTGGAGGGCACTAGCAGTATGGAGAAAGTTCCTGTTGTCAGGGGACATGAAGTGTATGAAGTGACCATTACTAGGGAGAAGGCTCCTGGGAATCTGAAAGGTCTGAAGGTAAATTAATCACCTGGATCAGATGGTGTACACCCCAGAGTTTTGAAACTGCTTGCAGAAGAGACTGTGGAGGCATTAGTAATGATTTTTCAAGAATCACAAGATTCTGGAATGGTTCCAGAAGACTGGAAAATTATAAATGTCACTTCACTCTTCATGAAGGGAGAGAGGCAGGAGAAAGGAAATTATAGGCCAGTTAGTCTGACATCACTGGTTGGGAAGATGTTGGAGTCAATTATTAAGGATAAAGTCTCAGGGTACTTGGAGTCACATGATAAAATAGCCCGTAATCAGCATGGTTTCCTCATGGGAAAATCTGTCTGTCTAATCTGTTGGAATTCTTTGAAGAAGATGGACAAAGGAGAATTGGTTCATATTGTGTACTTGAATTTTCAGAAGACCTTTGACAAGGTGCCACACACGAGGCGGCTTAGCAAGATACAAGACCATGTTATTACAGGGAAGATTCTAGCATGGATAAAGCAGTGGGACATTGGCAGGAGGCTAAGACTTGGAATAAAGGGAGCCTTTTCTGATTGGCTGCCAATGACTCGATGATGTTCCACAGGGGTCTGTGTGGGGATCGATTCCTTTTACATTTTCTGTCAATGACTTGGATGATGGAACTTCTGGCTTTGTAGCAAAGTTTGCAGATGATATGAAGATAGCTGGAGGGACAGGTAGTTTTGAGGAAGGTGAGAGGCTACAGAAGGACTTAGACAGATTAGGAGAATAAGGAAAGAAATAGCAGATGGAATACAGTGCTGGGAAGTGTACAGTCATGCACTTTGGTAGGGGAAATGAAGAGGTTGACTGTCTTCTAAATGGAGAGAAAATACAAAAAACCAAGGCACAAAGGCACTTGAAAATCCTTGTTCAGGATTCCCTAAATGTTAATTTGTAGGCTGAGTCTGTGGTGAGGAAGGCAAATGTAGTTTTAATGTTCATTTCAAGAAAACTAGCATATAAAAGCCAGAATGTAATGTTGAGACTTTATAAAGCACTGGTGAGGCCTCACTTGGGGCATTGTGAGCAGTTTTGGGCCTCTTATCTTAGAAAGGATGTGCTGAAACTGGAGAGGTTCACAAAAATGATTCCAGGATTGAATGGCTTGTCATATGAAGAATGTTTGGTTGGTCTGGTCCTGGAATTCAGAAGAGTGAGGAGTGACTTCATTGAAACCTATTGAATGGTGAAAGGCCTCTATCTAGGAATCTAGAGGGGATGTTTCCTATGGCAGGAGAGTCTAAGACTAGAGGATATAGCCTCAGAATAGAAGGATGTGCTTTTAGAACAGAAATGAGGAGGAATTTCTTTAGCCAGAGAGTGGTGAATCTGTGGAATTTTTTTGCCACAGGCAGCTGTGGAGGCCAAGTCTTTGTGTATACTTAAGGCAGAAGTTAATATATTCTTGATTGGTCAGTGCATGAGGGGATATGGGGAGAAGGCAGGAGATTGGAGCTGAGAGGACAGTCGATTCGGCTATGATGAAATGGCAGAGCAGATTCAATGGGCCAAATAGCCTAATTCCGCCCCAATACCCCTAAGATCTTATGGTATTATTAACACTATTCCAATTTTAAATGGAACCATGAGTGAGCCAAGTATCTCCTAATATAATATCATTGACCTATTGGGTGTCTTTATTACAAAATATTAATTGTGTACTAATTACAGAGATGTATTAGTTCAAAAACCATCCAGCTTTTGACAATTCTCTGTATTGTATTGTTGAAGCATTGAGTGTTAATACTTCCACTTTCTTTTGGAATATCCATTGTCTCTCAGTGTAGCCAAAGCATCTGTTTGTCCTGTCCTCCTGCATTTTCATTATCCAATTGTCTATTCTGGAATTTCCTCCCAAATAATACCAAAAAAATTATTGTAACTTTAGTGGCAGGGGAGAGAATTTGAAGCAGAACATGGCTACCCCGGAACACTGCCTCTCAGCCACCTGTGAAACACTCCAGCTCTTTCAGGACAGTCACATGATGCCTGAGCACATATGGGCAAATGCATTCTGATGATATGCAAATGATGGAAAATCAACATTCTCTCAGTCTAAATGCAAGATCTGACATGCTCAGTAGAGCAGTAATTGTACCTTTCAGTTAAATGTGATGTGTGAAATTGAATCTTTTCAGCTGTTTTGCAGACTGAGCCCCCTCTCAAATTCCTTACTTGTACCACAACTGAAGTCTAATATCAGCAGATATGTATTTTAGTTCCTCAGCCAATACATTTTAACAGTTTGGCCTCGACATTTATGTCTGCTTGACATGTATATCTACAATACCATCTTAAACTTGTGCTGTTATTCATCTTTTTGGATTGTAAAATGTCAATCATTGTATTGCAAGTCGAGAAAGCAAACAGAAGATTAAATGGTGATGGTGTTAATATGAAGCTGTTAAAACCATTTATTTTCATATTGATTTGTAAAACTTTCTTGGCATCCCTTTCTCCTTAATTTATTTTACATAATAGCCTGGATGTCCTGCATTGAACTGCTCATTTTTCATGAGTACTGCTTTTGAGATCAGGAATCAAATGAAGCAAAAGTAATGTTACTTCTAAAGAACAATTGCCATGCTAATTGCCCTGGGTTAAATTGTCAACTTGGCTCATTGTAGCAATCAGTGTCAGTTGTCCCATTCCAGTTGACAACTGTTATGACACTGAGTAGAAAGTATTGGCTTTATGAACAAGATGTTAAATTGTTTCTCTGGGGTGGGTTTTAAAGATCACATGACAGAAGTTAGAGCAATGAGGTGATTTTCTGCTTCCCTATGCAGTAGTTACCTGTCAGCCAAAATCAGCTTATTTGAACATTTATCACATTTATGAGGCTTTAGTGTAGAAAATGATTACTTGAAGTTACAAAGTTGAAAGCCTTTATTGGCTGCGGAGAGTTTTGGGATACCTTGAAACTGTGTAACTCCAATTGCAAACACTTTATTTGCATTTGACAACTGTTCTATTTCACTTCTCAACATCTGAGGCCTGGAATGTGGCCTTAGCAGCAGATGTCAGAGTGATTTCCCCTTTTCCAGAAACGGCAACCCATGTTGAATCTAATAAAAATATGGGCACCTAGCTGAAACATTTGCATTCCCCTGCTTCCAGGAAGAGAGGTCAATTTGAGGGTGCAACAAGTAGACTTTGTTTAATGTGGTGCAGCAGAATTAAAGGAAGTTCAATGTTTCATCTCAAAAAATTGAGATACTCCACCACTTTATTGGTGCAAAGCAATACAATTTATGATTTTCTTTTCATTAGGAGACTATGGATTCATTCTGTTTAGTTACTTCCCCTTTGATAAAAAATAAATACTTCCCCAAAAAAAAGAAAAAAATATTTAATCTGTGGAATTCTGTGCCACAGGAAACAGTTGAGGCCGGTTCATTGGCTATATTTAAGAGGAAGTTAGATATGGCCCTTGTGGCTAAAGGGATCAGGGGGTATGGAGAGAAAGCAGGTACAGGGTTCTGAGTTGGATGATCAGCCATGATCATACTGAATGGCGGTGCAGGCTTGAAGGGCCGAATGGCCTACTCCTGCACCTATTTTCTATGTTTCTATGTTTCTATAATAACATCCTTCCTTTTTTCTCTTATTGGCCACTCCTTGATTAATCATTGATGATTCTCTTCAGTCAACTCAAATAATTCCATTAAAATGGACTGCTTTCAATTTTTCTTTGTCTCCTTTACTAATTTCTGAGAAAGCAGATCCAACACACTTAAAGGTATCATTGCTGACTTCTCTCAAACTCGTCTAGCAATCTTTGCTCAAGTACGATGCCTGATGCTCAAGGAAGAACAGCACCTGCCTCTCAACAGGAGCTATAGGAGATCATGGTAACTCGCAGGCATGAATGATCTTGAAGTACAAAATATCATCGGCTGTTTACTGCTTCAAAGTAAACATGTCTTACAGACATACAAATTACAGCTAATATTCAAATCTCAGTTTAATTTTCTGCCATTTCGTTTGTCTTATCTGCAGCCGTGCCACAAATGTTTTGAAGTTCATCTCATAGTTTCTAAACTTTGGGTTCAAACAGGCTAGTCTCAAATACAAACACCTGCAGGAGGAGCAACATCATTGCTACACTACTTCCCTCGCCTGCCATCCAGGGACTTCAACAGGTGAGGCAGTGATTCTCTTGCACCACATTGTATTTTGTTTGCCTTGCTGATCACCAACTGCCTACGTTCCTCCCACTGCCCCCACCCCCCCACCGGCCCAGCCTGCGCACCGTCCTCCCTTGGTAACATGTCCCATTTGAATCAGGTTTACCATCACTGATATACATAATATGTCGTGAAATCTTCTTCTGTGGCAGTAGTAAAGTGCAAAACATAAAATCATAGAATTACTGAAAGCTATGTCATAAATAAATAGTGCAAACACAAATAACAAGATAGGGTTCATGAACTAATGGACTGTTCAGATATATGATGGTAAAAGGGAAGAGGCTGTTCCCAGAACATTGAATCAGCTCTTCTTCCCCACACCCGCCCAGGTCTGGTTACACTTATCACCTACCAGGCTCTGTCCCTACCCTATCCCTCCTTATGCCCTACCTGACACCATCTGCATGTTGTTATTATTTTTCACCTGTCACTCACTAGCTCTTGGCTTTGAAACTACCCCGTCTCCCTCCTCTACTTTGCTCTGTCAGCCCTTTGCCGACTACCCCAGCTGGTTCCACCTATTATCTACCAGACCTTGTCTAACCCCTCACCCTCCCCTCTTTATACTGGCTAACTTTTCTCAGCACTCTGAATTCTGGTGTAGAGTCTGCACCTGAAGTCTTGATCATTCCTTTTTCCCTACAGGTACGGACTGACCCACTGAATTCCTCCATAGTATCTTTTCTTTGCCTTCAGAAATAAACAGTGCAGTTGTGTAGTTAATTGAGGAGCTAAACCACGTCATAAGCCTCTGAAGCAGCACTGGAACACTTATTATTAACTGCTGGAGCTCACTTCCAAAGTCTGTTTATCATCCACTTGAGAGCCAGAATGTTCAACTTTTATCTGATCATAATTTTGGCAAAGTTAATAATTTCTGCTTTTCTACTAGTGAAACATGGATCTAAATTTTAAACACGTGCTCTGTGTAATACTCTTGTGAATGTGCCCAAACTAATTTTTAAAAGGAGTTTCTTAAATAAACTTGGCAAGTGGAGATTGTATTAATAATAAAGTCCCAGAATTCTTTTGAGAGTTTCTCTTAACCTTGTTCCTCCTTGCATCAGTAGAAGTCTATTGCAAATTATCTGTTGTGGTATAGGTTAACAGTACGAAGTGCCAACTATCCCCCTGCTTGTACAGATGTTACCTGACCCATCTGCAAGTTCTTTTGATTGCAGTCTCTGGAAAAGATTGAGTTCTGACAGCAAAACTGGGAGAATTCCAACAGAGCCTCCAGGCTTGAATACCCAGGTACTCCAAAGTAATTTGACAAGATGCCATGAAGAAAAGTTTTCAAAATGGATATTGTTGGAATAATAGATGAATATAGCACATGCTAAATTGGTTAAAATGAGAAGGTAAATGATAGTGATTCATTGTAATTGTCTCAACAGTAAAGTAGTGTTCAGCATCCTGGGGATTAGCTCTGGGCACAAGCTGATCACAATCAGCAAAAGTGATAAAATAGAGACATTTCTGGGATAAGCTGTTGTGCTCTGCTGGCTGAACCATGTATGCACAAATCTCAAGCAGTTTGTCTTGCCAGCATTATCCTTATTCTACTCCCTATAAACTCGTGACTATGTTGCCAAATTGTTCATCCAAACGCTTGCAGGTGATACCACTGTACAAAGCCTTATCTCATATAATGATTCGGAGTACAGCAAGGAGATAAAAAACCTCCTGACAACGTACAATACAACAACTTTTCGCTCAATGTCAGCACAGCAAGAGGTGGAAGTTGACTGTGTGGTGGGTGGTGCATTGCACATGCTCCTGTTTACTTCAACGGTGCTGAAGTTGAGAGCATCTTGTTCGAAGGAGTGAACGTCACACATTGCCTATCCTGGTCCAACCATGTAGACACCACAGCCAAGAAAGCTCACCCATACCTTAGGAAGCTGAAGAAATTTGGCATATCCCCTTTAACCATCATAAACTTTTACCAATGCATGATAGATTGATGAAAACCTGGCCAGCAGGAGCCATCTCTGCTCTTCAAGACTGCTTTGACCACACTGACTGGCACATGTTCAGGGAGGCTGCAACCGATGACAACTCTACCAACTTAGAGGAGTATACAGCATCAGTGACCAGCTACATCAGCAAGTGCATTGATGATGTTACTCTGTCCAAGACCATCACTACACATGCTAACCAGAACCCATGGATGACCATGGAGGTGTGTGATCTGCTGAGGACCCATGACTCCACCTTCAGAGCAGGCGACAAGGCAGCCCTAACAACAGCAAGGGCCAAACTGTCCCAGGCCATCAGAGAGGCAAAGTGTGCACACGCCCAGTGAATCCACAGTCACTTCCAGGACAGCAGCGACACACAGCGTATGTGGAAGGGCATTCAGGACATCACCAACTACAGAACAACATCACCTGACTGTGCGGGTGATGCCTCCCTCCCAGATGTGCTGAGTTCTATGCCCGGTTTGAGGCGGAAAATGACATGACGGCGAGGAAGTCCACCCCTCCTACAAATGACCAGGTGCTGTGTCTCTCCGTGGCCAACGTGAGAAGAACCCTGTGCAGGGTCAACCCATGGAAGGCTGCTGGACCAGACAGCATCCCTGGTAGAGTGCTCAGAGGATGTGCAGACCAGCTAGCAGATATTCTCACTGACATCTTCAACATCTCCCTGAGCAGTGCCACCGTTCCAACGTGCTTCAAGGCCGCCACCATTGTCCCCGTGCCAGAGAAGTGTTCCGTGTCCTGCCTAAATGACCACCATCCCATTGCACTTACATCCATCATCATGAAGTGTTTTGAGAGGCTCATCATGAGGCATATCAAGACTCTGCTGCCCCCCTCACTGGACCCCCTGCAGTTTGCGTACCATCCCAACCGCTCAACGGATGATGCCATTGTCACCACCCTCCACCTGGCCCTAACCCACTTGGACAAAAAAGACACATATGTTTGGATGCTGTTCATAGACTTCATTTCAGCATTCAACACAATCATCCCTCAGAAATGGATTGGAAAGCTGAGCCTACTGGGCCTGAACACCTCCCTCTGCAACTGGATCCTAGACTTCCTGATTGGGAGACCTCAGTCAGTCCGGATCGAGAGCAGCATCTCCAATACCATCACACTGAGCATGGGTCCCCCCAGGGCTGTGTGCTCAGTCCACTGCTGTTCACTCTGCTGACCCACGACTGTGCTGCTACACACAGCTCGAACCATATCATCAAGTTCGCCGATGACACCACCGTGGTGGGTCTCATCAGCAAGAACAACGAGTCAGCTTACAGAGAGGAGGTGCAACGGCTAATGGACTGGTGCAGAGCCAACAACCTGTCTCTGAATGTGAACAAAACAAAAGAGATGGTTGTTGACTTCAGGAGGGCACAGAGCGACCACTCCCCGCTGAATATCGATGGCTCCTCGGTAGAGATCGTAAAGAGCATCAAATTTCTTGGTGTTCACCTGACGGAGAATCTCACCTGGTCCCTCAACACCAGCTCCATAGCAAAGAAAGCCCAGCAGCGGCTCTGCGAAGGCTGAGGAAAGTCCATCTCCCACCCCCTTCCTCATCACATTCTACAGGGGTTGTATTGAGAGCATCCTGAGCAGCTGCATCACTGCCTGGTTTGGAAATTGCACCATCTCGGATCGCAAGACCCTGCAGCGGATAGTGAGGTCAGCTGAGAAGATCATCGAGGTCTCTCTTCCCACCATCACGGACATTTACACTACCCCCAGCATCCGCAGAGGAAACAGCATTATGAAGGACCCCATGCACCCCTCATACAAACTCTTCACCCTCCTACCATCTGGGAAAAGGCTCTGAAGCATTCGGGCTCTCACAACCAGACTATTTAACAGTTTCTTCCCCCAAGCTATCAGACTCCTCAATACCCGAAGCCTGGACTGACACCTTGCCCTACAGTCATGTTTATTATTTATTGTAATGCCTGCACTGTTTTTGTGCACTTTACACAGTCCAGTGTAGGTCTGTAGTCTAGTGTAGCTTTCTCTGTGTTGTTTTTTTACGTAGTTCAGTCTAGTTTTTGTACTGTGTCATGTAACACCATGGTCCTGAAAAACGTTGTCTCATTTTTACTATGCACTGTAGCAGCAGTTATGGTCGAAATGACAATAAAGATGACTTGAGAAAGCATCCTATCTGGAAGCACATGGCTTGGTATAGCAAGTATTCTGCCTGTGACTGCAAGAAACTACAAGGAGTTGTGGGCACATCTCAGAAATCAGACTTCTTTCCGTGGACACTGGCTACATTTCTACTTGGTGAAGCATCCAGTGTAATCGAAGACCCCACCTAACCCAAACACTCTCTCTTCTCCCCTCTCCATTGCGCAGGAGATGCAAAACTCTGAAAGCATGTGCCACCAGGATCAAGAACAGCTTCTAACTAATTGTCATGTCTATAGAATGTTTCCTTATTAAGAAAAGATGGATTCTTGACCTTACAATCTATCTTGTCTAGGTTTTGCTCCTTATTGTCTGCACCACACTCTCTCTGTGACTGCAACACTTCATTCGAAATTGTTATTGTTTTACCTGGTACTACCACAATGTACTGTTGTAACGAATGGATCTGTAAGAACAGAATACAAGGTAATCTTTAGATGTGTGTGACAATAATAAACCAGTTTATCAATTTAGTAGTTTGCAAAGTGACAGCAGGATTAGTAAGAGTGGGGAATCTAGTTGTATATGTGAAAATCCAATCTTTATAATATAGACAGGTGAGAAGTGGTAAGAGAACTTCAAATTCCGTCTGGGTAGCCTTCAAACTGATGACATAAATATCGATCGATTCTTCTGGAAAAAAAACTTTCCCTGGCCCTGGCCCTCTTACCCCTTCTCATCTGCCAATCACCCCCTTTCCCCTGGATCCCCTCCTCCTTCCCTTTCTCCTATGCTCCATTCTCCTCTCCTGTCAGATTCCTTCCTCTCCACCCTTTATCTTTCCCACACACCTGGTTTCACTTGTCACCTTCAAATATCCTCCTTCCCCTCTCCCCACCTTTTTATTCTGGTGCCTTGTTCCTTTCTTTCTGGTCCTGAAGATGAAAATTTAATGACATATGCCAGTGATCTTAAACCTGATTCCGATTCTGAGGGTTCTTGTGCATAATTCTCAGAAAATGGTGAGTCATGTTGAAAGAAAGATTAGTAAATCATGTGGGATCCTCAGATTCGTAAATGTAAATATTGCAGTCAAAGCATGGAATTTCTTACTGAGCACAGATGAACAACTAGAGTAGAGCATCCAGTTTGGATCACGTAACTTTGGGAAGCATTTGTAGATCTGATGGAGCAGCATGAATTGAAAATATTTGCAGAGTAGGTTTACTGGAATAACTACATTGATAATTGACATAGGTTGCAAGGTTAGACTAGAGAAACTGAGATGGACTCCTTGAAGCAAAGATGTTTAAGAGGTGATTTAATAGAAATATACGAGGTTTATACAGAGAAAATAAAAGAAATACATTCCTATTAGCAGAAGCACCAGAAGACACAATTTAAAAATCTACATAGAAGATAAAAATGAAGATGTGATGTATATCTTCTGTGCAGATTTTCCTCAGTTATTCTTTTTCAGAGAGAAAATGCTTATGCTTGTTTTCTGACATCTGTTCTTAAAAAGCAGGATCAGACAAATTAGTTTGATCAGATTGACTGTAGAATAACTGAAACAGACTCAGTCTTGACTCTCAAGCTGGAAGTAGAAATGTATTCAGAATCAGAATCAGGGGGGCATATGTCATGAAATTTGCTTTCCTTGTGGCAGCAATGTATTATAATAGAAAAAAAAGTGAATTACAGTAAATACATATATAATAGTTAAATTTAATATGTAGTGCAAAATAGAAATAAAAAATAGTGAGGTAGAGTTCATGGTTCAGTGTCCGTTCAGAAGTTGGTTGCCAGGGTGGGGGTGGGGGGGGGGATGTCCTGAATTGTGGAACTTGAGCTGCATGTTGGGGCTGAAGACAATGCCCCACTGCTCCAGGGATCCAAGTTCAAACATTACTATCGTTTTTACATCTTCCCAGTATCCATGTGGGTTTCTGCCCGGTTTTCCAGTTTCCTCTCACTTCCCAAAGAAGTGCATGGAGCTTACTTGGCTGCTGCTTGTAAATCGCTCTTTAGTGTGAGCAATTGGTAAAAGAGTCAAAGAGGAGTTGATGAGCACGGGAGAAGAGTAAGTTACAAGGCGACAGAGGAATGAGTAGAGACCGCAAAATTGGCCTGCTGGCACGGATCTGATAGGCCAAATGGCCCTCTTCTGGGTTGTAAAGAGAAATCTTGCCTGACAAATCTGTTAGAATTCTTCAGGAAGTAACAAGCATTGTGAACAAAGGAGAGCTAGTGGATGTCATTTACTTAGATTTTCAGAAGGCATTTGATAAGTTGCCTTACATGAGGCTGCTTAACAAGAAAAAATCCTATGGCCTTACAGGAGAGGTACTGGCATGGGTAGAGGAGTGGCTGACAGGCAGGATGCAGTGAGTGAGAATACAAGTGGGCCTTTCTAGTTGGCTGCCGGTGACTAGTGTTGTTCCTCAGGGGTCAGTATTGAGACCACTGCTTTTCTCATTGTTTGTCAATGATTTAGACAGTGGAATTGATGGCTTTGTGGCAAAGTTTGCAGATAATATGAAGATAGGTGGAGGGGTAGGTAGCGCTGAGGAAGCAATGCAATTGCAGGAAGACAAGACAAATTGGAAGAATGGGCAAAAAAGTGGCAGGTGGAATACAGTGTTGGGAAATGTGTGATAATGCATTTTGGTAAAAGGAACAGAAATGCGGACTATTATCTTGTTACCTGTCCTGTGAGTTTCTCGTGAGCATGATGTAAATATCTCGTGATATAGGCATGATGTAATTGTCTCGTGATAGTGGGGTGATGTGATGTCACGTGAAGGCATGTTCCAGCCGGTATAAAAGGGGAGACCGCAGTTTGTTGTGTAGTTGTTTTGTTGGGGAGTCAGAGTCGGTGGTGACATATTCCTAGAAGGAGAGACAGAATGAAGAATTACCAGCTTCATACGAACCCAAAGAATTGGGTAGAAATCAACGGCGTTCTGTGTGTCTCAAACATGATTGATATGGATTGTGGCACACACTTTTGGTTAACCCCTGCATGGTCTCAGGTGTGTGGTGGCCACCTCCGGCAAAAGGTCCGTTACTTTGAAAAATCTTATTCTTCGTGATCTCTTTGGAAAAGGCATTTCTCGGCTGGGATCTGTGTCAACAGTTTTATCTTTTCTTTAAGAATCACTTCATCGCTGGTTCTGGAAGTTTCTCTTCTCACTTACTTTATGAATCATATGGATTTCTTAAACTACCACTTTAAGACTGTGCTTGAGTAAGATCTATTAAGAATTGTCTCTAAGTTTGACTATCAGAGAACTATAGATGCATAACACTGTTAACTTCCGTTTAAGTTAGTCATTTATTTACTTTTAAAAGCACAAAATGTTGGCAGAACTCTGAGTGAGATGCTGAAGATGTTCTATAGGTCAGTTGTGGAGAGCGCCCTCTTCTTTGTGGTGGCGTGTTGGGGAGGAAGCATTAAGAAGAGGGACGCCTCACGTCTTAATAAGCTGGTAAGGAAGGCGGGCTCTGTCGTGGGCAAAGTACTGGAGAGTTTAACATCGGTAGCTGAGCGAAGGGCGCTGAGTAGGCTACGGTCAATTATGGAAAACTCTGAACATCCTCTACATAGCACCATCCAGAGACAGAGAAGCAGTTTCAGCGATAGGTTACTATCGATGCAATGCTCCTCAGACAGGATGAAGAGGTCAATACTCCCCAATGCCATTAGGCTTTACAATTCAACCGCCAGGACTTAAGAACTTTTTAAAAGCTATTATTAATGCTTTTTGAGATAGTGATTTAGATGCATATCATATTTTTTACTGAGTTAAGTATTGTATGTAATTAGTTTTGCTACAACAAGTGTATGGGACATTGGAAAAAAAAGTTGAATTTCCCCATGGGGATGAATAAAGTATCTATCTATCTATCTATCATCTATCATTTTGTGTTTTTATTTATTTCCAGCATCTGCAGATTCACTCGTGTTGCATTTATCTACTTTTCTATGTTTTTGAGTAGAGGTTAGTAAATTCTGTTGTTTATTTATAAAAACCCAACCCAATTTCATATCTATTGCTGCTGGTACGTAACAATCTAAATGGGGAGAAGGTTCAAACATCAGAGGTGCACAGGGACTTAGGAGTCTTGATGCAAGACTCCCAGAAAGTTAATTCACAGGTTGAGTCTGGTAAAAGAAGGCAATGCAATGTTGGCATTTATTTCAAGGGGAGTAGAATATAACAACAAGCAGATAAAACTGAAGCTTAATAAGACTCTAGTCAGGCCGCACTCAGAGTATTGTCAACAGTTTTAGGCCCCTTATCTCAGAAAGGATGTGTTGTCATTGGAGAGAGTCCAGTGGGCGTTCACAAGGATGATTCCTGGAATGAAGGGGCTGACATATGAGGAGCTTTTGGCAGCTTTTGGCCTGTACCACTGAAATTTCGAAGAAAGTGCAGGGATCTCATTGAAACCTACCGAATGTTGAAAGGCCTAGATAGGGTGGATGTGGAGAGGATGTTTTCTGTCATGGGGGTAGTCAGAACTACAGGGCATAACCTCAAGATTGAGGGGAAGCCTTTTGGATCAGAAGTAAGGGGAATTTCTTTAGCCAAAGAGTGGTGTATCTGTGGAATTCTCTGCCACAGACATGGTGGCGGCCAAGTCCGTGGGTATATTCAGATCAGAATTTGATAGATTTCTGATTGGTCAGGGCATCAAGGGATATGGTGAAGGAGCAGGTGTATGGGGTTGAATGGGATCCGAAATCAGCCATGATGAAATAGTGGAGCAGACTTAATGGGCTGAATGGCCTAATTCTGTTCCTATGTCTTATAATCGTAATGAAGTTTTTCGCGACTATTGGATATTTTAAATGCTCTACAGCCAGTGCAAAGCCAATAGAGTGTGGTTGCAACTATAATGGGTGAAATGCAACAACTGATTTGAACGTCGCAAGGTTCCTCAATAGTAATGTGAAATCTGCTTAAACAACCCCTGTAAATCAACAGAATCTTGGAGAAAAGCTAGACAAAAAACCTGAATTATGAATTAATGCATCAAATAACAGGGTGCAGTGGTTGTTTAAGTGTCGCTGCATAGCCTTTGTTCTGAAAGTATGATTCATCTTCATAGACCCAGCTATTCCCCTCTTACTATTGCTGTTTACTTTGAACCTGGTTCTTTTATTGAGCGTCGATTTGATCATTCCTTCACTTTGAATTTTTTTTCCTATGCTGTGTGAACCTAGCCTCCTATCATTTTACAACTGCATTGCTTCGACCAATTAGGCTTTAATTTTGTTTGCTTTTGTGATTACAGGAATCTGCAAATTAATAGGCCGAGAATTTAAACATAATAACTTTGATGCTCATCTGCTTTTCTCACTTCATATAATAATTATTTTTCCTTTTCTGAAATTGAGATTATTTCATTTGTCTGGTTTGACGTTTTTGAAAATTTGGAACCTTTCACCCCCCCTAAGTTTTCATATTAACTGGTGCTGGGTTATTTTCAGGCCATCCTTTTTTCTTTTATTATGATGAAAGGTATTTCATAGGGCTCACAATTCATTTTATAAAATGACCTTAAATATGAGCATTGAACTTTACATCCCTTTCAACAGTGATTAAAGGCATAATGGATTGAAATTACTGCCCTCTGGAAACCTTGTGCTAAAATGGTGATGCTCAGGAAACACATGACTTTGTCCCAGAGCTGCTTGCATGTAATTCTCTGCCATCACTGTTTTATATACCATCACGATGCAGCTTCTCACATCAGTACACAATAATAAAGCGTAGTTTGCAATTCACTTTCATGAAAGCAACTGAAATCATACCTGCACTTCCTAAAGAGGAGCACATCACTACAATGACAGTTGCAGGTCAGAATGCCTCTTGGGAAGTAATAGGCAGAAGGATATCAAGGCAGATGTATACAGAGCAACAAATGGGCATTCTTGTAGTAAAGCAAACCATCAGGCAAGAAGTCCTGCTCTCTCAGGAAACCAGGATGGAGACATAACCTGTGCTACAGGGAGGAATTTGCAAAATGGTACTTCGAGGAACTTATGCCAATGCATTAAGAAATTAAATGGCCTAAAATATTTGGTTAAGGTGAGTTAAATGTGCTGTTAAATTCTATCTATTAATAAATAAACAAACACACTCAAAGTCTGTTCCATTTCCACTAATACTCCACCTAGCACATTCGCTGTTACTTGGAAGTTCATATATACATCTAAACCCTTAAACTTCCTGCTATTCAACCATGAAGGTAGTATCTGTGGTGAACTACATATACTTGTCTGGACACGCCCCCCCGCTGACTGCTCCTGTGGCTCCTCCCACAGACCATGGCTCCTCCCACGGACCCCGGTATAAAGGCGATTGGAGACACAGCCCCGGCCTCAGTCTCCAGGATGTAGTGTGGTGGTCATTTGCTGCTTGTTCTTTCTTCCAGCCAATAAAAGCCTATATCTCGCCTCACATTTCCGAGAGTTATTGATGGTGCATCAATTTTATTGGCTGGAAGTTTTAAAACATGGAGAGTATTTTACATCTGGAAAAATTAGACTTGGACCCCCAAACTCCAGAAGCAGCTCTTGCCTTTGAACTCTGACTTGCATGCTTCCAATCATACTTGGAAGCGATTCCAGTGACTAAGCCTGCCACAATGTACAAAATCCTCCTTTCCAGAGTGAGTCCGAAAGTATTCTCCCTTATCAGAGACCTGCCGACCTACCAAGGGGCACTGGATGCCCTCAAAAGACAGTACCTGTGGCCGGTGAACACCGTCTACGCAAGACATTGCTTAGCGACGCGGCAACAGCGAACCGGCGAGTCGAGCGGGGAGTTTCTCCAAGCCCTACAGACACTCGTGCGGGCCTGTGACTGCAGGGGACTGACGGTGGAACAACATGCGGAGCTGCTAGTACGAGACGCCTTCGTTACGGGGATCAGGTCAGTGTACGTGCGCCAGCGGCTGTTGGAAAATGCTGATCTTACCTTACGCTCGGCGATCGAGACGGCCGACACGCTGGAGGCTGCTCTGCACAACGCTGACACTGTCCAGCTGCGCGATCCTCCGCTGGTTCCGTGGACACTGCAGACCCCGCCACCCGCGAGCGAATTCACCATTGCTGCTGCCAGTCGCGAGTCCACAAACTCCCCGAAACCGACCACAGCTGCTGCCAGTCGTGAGTCCACGAACTCCCCAAAACTGACCACAGCTGCTGCCAGTCGCAAGTCCACACAGTGTTACTTCTGCGGACTCGAAAAGCACCCACGAAAACGCTGCCCGGCCCGAGAAGCTACCTGCTCCAGCTGCGGAAAGAAGGGCCATTTCGCCAAGGTCTGTAAGCCTGAACCATGAGCGGGGTCAGGCAGCGCTGCGTGTGAGGCATGGGGGCTGCCATCTTGGTTGCTGCCATCTTGCTTGCCCACCTCGTGCGAGGCTTGGGGGCTGCCATTTTGCCTACCCGCCTCATGCGAGACATGGGGGCGGTCATCTTTGTCGGCACCACCTCGCCCCGCCCCCAACCCACAGGTGCTTACTGGGCACCAAGACGACGATTCAACTCTGGCCTCTGTAACCCTCGACCAAAGCGCCCCACACCAGCTTGCAAGGTCAATGATGGACATCCTGGTGGAGGGGCACAGGACTAGCTGCCTGTTTGACACAGGCAGCACTGAGAGTTTTATGAACCCGGACACGGTGCAACGCTGCGGACTCGTGACACGGCCGGTAAGCCAGAGGGTCGCCATGGCTTCTGGGTCGCATTCCACAGACATCCGGGTGGGTTGTGTAGCGACATTGGTGGTGCAGGGCACAGAATATCGGGACTTTGCGCTACTGGTCATGCCTCGATTGTGCGCACCTGTGCTATTGGGGCTCAACTTCCAGAGCCACCTCGAAAGTATGACTATGGCATATGACGGGCCCCTCCCACCACTCACTGTCAGGTATCCTCAGTTTTGTGGGACTTCGTCACATACCCCGCTACTGACCACACACACACACCGACCCACACATCCCACCCAGCACCATGCCGACAGCTGCGCTACTGACACCACTTGCAGCCTCTCCACCCTCAAGATCCCTCCCCCACCACTGTTTGCCAACCTGACCCCCGACTGTAAACCTGTGGCAACTAAAAGCAGGAGGTACAGCGTGGGGGACAGGGCCTTCATTAAGTCGGAGGTGCAGTGGCTGCTCAGGGAGGGGATCATTGAGCCAAGCACAAGTCCTTGGAGGGCCCAGGTGGTTGTTGTTCGGACTGGGCAGAAAAATAGGATGGTCGTGGACTATAGCCAGACCATCAATAGGTTCACGCAGCTTGACGCGTACCCCCTATCCCGCATCGCGGATATGGTCAACCAGATAGCTCAGTACAAGGTGTACTCAATAATAGATCTGAAATCCGCTTATCACCAGCTCCCCATCCGCCCAGAGGACCGCCCCTACACCGCCTTCGAGGTGGGTGGCAGGCTCTATCACTTCCTGCACGTCCCCTTCGGTGTCACAAATGGTGTCTCTGTCTTCCAGAGGGAAATGGACCGGATGGTGGACCAGTGCCGACTAAAGGCCACATTTCCCTATCTGGATAACATCACCATCTGTGGTCACGACTGGCAGGATCACAACACCAACCTCCAATGATTTTTCCAAGTGGCCAAAGCCCTGAACCTTACTTATAACAGGGACAAGTGTGTGTTCGGAACCACTCGACTCGCTATCCTTGGGTATGTCGTGGAGAACGGGGTCATTGGCCCTGATCCAAACTGTCTGCGCCCCCTGTTAGAACTCCCTCTTCCCACCACCCTCAGAGCCCTCAGACGTTGCCTGGGCTTCTTTTCCTATTATGCCCAATGGGTCCCCCATTACGCAGACAAGGCCCGCCCCCTGGTCAAGTCTACCACTTTTCCCCTCTCTGACGAGGCCTGCGTGGCCTTCAGCCGCATTAAAGGGGACATTGCCAAAGCAACGATGCATGCGGTGGACGAGACCACTCCCTTCTAAGTAGAGAGTGACGCCTCCGATTTTGCACTGGCTGCTACCCTCAATCAGGCAGGCAGGCCAATAGCATTCTTTTCTCGTACCCTTCAAGGCCCTGAAATTCGGCACTCTGCGGTGGAGAAAGAAGCCCAGGCCATAGTGGAAGCTATTAGGCACTGAAGGCACTATCTCACCGGCAAAAGGTTCACCTTACTGACCGACCATCGCTCAGTTGCATTCATGTTCAGCAACCAACAGCAGGGCAAAATCAAAAATGATAAAATTTTGCGGTGGAGAATAGAACTCTCCACCTACAACTATGATATCCTGTACCGGCCTGGAAGGCTCAATGAGCCCCCTGATGTCTTATCCCGGGGAGCGTGTGCTAGCGCACAGCTCGACCAGCTATACGCCCTCCATGCAGATCTTTGCCATCCGGGGGTTACCCGATTTTACCATTTTGTGAAAGCCCGGAACCTGCCGTACTCCCTTGAGGACATCAAAACGATGACCAGGGACTGCCAAGTCTGCGCTGAGTGCAAACCGCACTTCTACCGTCCTGAAAAGGCGCAACTTATCAAGGCCACCTGCCCCTTTGAGCGACTGAGTGTTGACTTTAACGGCCCCCTTCCCTCCACCGACCGCAATGTCTATTTTCTCAATATTATCGATGAGCACTCGCAGTTCCCCTTTGCCATCCCCTGCCCCGACACCACTGCCACGTCCGTCATAAAAGCCCTGCACCAGCTTTTCACTCTGTTCGGATATCCCTGCTATATCCACAGTGATAGAGGGTCCTCCTTTATGAGTGACGAGCTGCACCAGTACCTGCTGGCTAGGGGCATTGCTACTAGTAGGACCACAAACTATAATCCCCGGGGAGATGGACAGGTGGAGAGGGAGAATGCCACAGTGTGGAAGACCACACTTTTAGCCCTTAAGTCAAAGGGGTTGCTGGTCTCTCGCTGGCAGGAGGTCCTCCCCGAGGCAATCCACTCTATCCGCTCCCTGTTATGTACGTCCACCAATGCCACCCCTCATGAGCGCCTATTTTCTTTTCCCAGGAAGTCTGCCACTGGGACCACCCTACCGGCTTGGCTGACATCCCCAGGGCCAGTGCTGCTCCGGAAACATGCACGGAGCAATAAATACTCCCCGCTGGTCGAGAGGGTTCACCTACTACATGCGAACCTCCAGTATGCCTACGTGGTCTTACTTGATGGGCAGGAGGACACGATCTCCGTCCGCGACCTGGCGCCCGCAGGAGCAGCAGACCACTACCCTGAACACTCCACGGTAACTATCAACCCTGTACCCGAGGTGACACCGCGCACATCAAGCCCTACACAGACTCCTCACGACACTCCCATACTGGGCGCCTCGCACATGCATATACCAGGCGCTTCGCACACGCATGAGGGATCACTGATGCCTAGTGGGTTGACACCTCCAGTTAGGCCGGAACCAGCACAACCACCGTCTCTGGTGCAATCACCACCGGCACCTGTGCAATCACCACCACCGGCACCTGTGTAATCACAGCCGGTGCTACATAGATCACAGCGACAGATTCGACCACCTGATAGACTTAACCTGTAAATATACCTGTAAGAAACTTCGCCCCATGGGGACTCTCTTTTAAAACAAAGGGGGGGGTGAATGTGGTGAACTACATATACTTGTCTGGACACGCCCCCCCCCCCCCCCCCCCGCTGACTGCTCCTGTGGCTCCTCCCACAGACCCCGGTATAAAGGCGATTGGAGACACAGCCCCGGCCTCAGTCTCCAGGATGTAGTGTGGTGGTCATTTGCTGCTTGTTCTTTCTTCCAGCCAATAAAAGTCTATATCTCGCCTCACGTCGCCGAGAGTTATTGATGGTGCATCAGTATCACATTATGGCACAATTACTGACGGATTTCCATCTTTTAGAAGGAGGAGAAAAGCACCCATTGAGTGCAGTGCAAGATAAGCAAGCAGCCTTATTGTTTGAGCAAACTGGTTCACACTCAGGAAAGAGTTCTTGTTATCACATACACACACAAAACGAGGGTCTGGGAGATCATTGAAAACAGTATGCTTACATCTAATTTGTCTTCTCACACATACGTTTTTGCTCATCACTTCCCCTCTTCCCCTCCCTTGACACATACTCCACAGTCCGATAAAAAAAATGAAATCAAATCCTTAAAAAGAAGTGGCATAGGATAGGACATAGAAACCTTTTGGATAGAGCTAAGGAACTGCAAGGGCAAAAAGCCCCTGATGTGAGTTATATCCAGGCCTCTGAACATAGCCAGAATGTTGGCTACAAATTCTATACCCCTCATAATTTTGTATACCTCCATCAAATCTCCCCTCATTCTTTTACCTTCCAAGAAATAGTCATAACCTATTTGTTGCGTTCTTTGTACACACCATGGGTTACTAAGAACAAATCATATACTGGAAGAATTAAAACTAGAACTTTTATTTAACAGCAAACAGCAACCATGTTTAACACACAAGCTTCTTGATCACTCTGTCATTTCTGTGCATGCTCACAACTCAGTCCAATCACGTTCTGACACGTGACATGTGATATCACTACATTTTCCTTTCCTTAAAAAGAAAACAATTAGCAACATTAATCAAAATAAATACATAATTTAACATGTCTCCATCAGTCTCTCTGGGGGGTTTACAAACATGAGTAGACCTTCTAAATGGTTCACACAGTTTGTGTGTTTTGTTGTTATTTTCATGTTTTGTCTGGTCTGCATCAGTTAAGTGTAACTCTGAAGTTGACTCCTTCTTGAGGTCTTTGTGACTCTTCTTAACACTGCTCCTTCTTCTGTTTGGACCATGTATGGTCTGGGTTGTACTTCTCCAAGTACAGTAGCTTTCTGTGTCCATGTGTTCATTTTGTCTTGTATCCTCACTTCATCTGCTTGGTGCAGTTCAGGTAATGGACGAGAAGATCTGTCAAAGTATGTTTTCTGCTTTGCTTTGTGTTCATCTTTCCATCTTTTCACTTGTTCACCTCCCTCTGTTCTCAGAAGGCTCTCATCTATTGGCAGATTGGATCTCAAACGGCGTCCCATCAAGAGCTGAGCAGGTGAAAATCCACATTCAAGTGGAGTACTTCAGTAGGCTAGCAAAGCTTTATAAAAATCACCTCCACTATCTTTTGCTTTGTGCATCAGCTTTTTGATAATTCCTACCGACTTCTCAACTAATCCATTGGACTGAGTGAAAAATGGACTAGATGTTGTATGAACAAAGCCCCTTCACGAGAAAAATGTCTCATGCATTCACCATTGAATTGTGGACCATTGTCTGTAAAAACTTCATCAGGTACACAATGTCTGGAAAAAACTGATTTCATGCATGTAATTACATTCTCTGTTGTTGTTCTGCCCAAACCACGCACTTCAGGATACAAGGAATAGTAATCTGATATTAATAGATAATCTTTGTTGTCAGTTACAAACAGATCAACGCCTACCTTCTGCTAAGGTCTCTGAGGACTAGGATGTGGATGCAATGGCTCCTTACGGTTGCTAGGTTGGTATTTAAAACATATTCGACAAGAAGACACCAATTCTGCAATTTCTTGATTCATCCTGGGCCAAAACATCACTTCCTGTGCCCTTCTTTTACACTTTTCAATACCTAGGTGGCCTTCATGAATTTTCCCAAGCATTTCTTTTCGGAGACTTTTAGGAATTATGATTCTGCTACCTTTGTACAAAATCCCATCCACAACAGAAAATTCTGATCTGTGGTTCCAATATTCTTGTACTTCTAAGGTACAGTCATGCTTATTATCTGGCCATCCAGCCATCACCACTTGAGAATTTTGTCCTTCTCTGTCTCAAGACTCAGCAGTTCCAACTTTTTGGGAGCAACAGGTACAGTTTCTATAACCATATCAATAAATACTTGAACATTAATAATGTTCCTGTGACTGTCTTTTGTTGTTAGATCCACAGCTCTGGAAAATGTGTCAGCCGTGTACATGAATTTTCCAGATGTGTATGACATATTCAACACATACCTTTGAAATTTGATCATCATTCGCTCAATTTGCAAGGGACAGTTGCTTAAAGGTTTGTTAAACAATGCAATCAAAGGCTTATGATTGGTTTCAACATCAACAGATTGCCCTGACACAAACTGATGAAATCTCTCACAAGCAAACATAATGCTGAGCAATTCTTTTTCAATTTGGACATACCTTGTTTCTGGATCAGATAATGTAGGTGATGCATATGCCACTGGTAGCCATTCCTGATCATGTTTTTGGAGTGATACTTCCCCTAAGCCTGCCTAAGATGTATCACATGAGATTTTGGTTTCTCAGCATCATAGAATTTCAACACAGGTTCTTTAGTGAGTACTTTCTTCAGATTTTGCCATGCCTTCTCCTGTTCATGATTCCAGCTCCATTTGTTTTTCTTTTCTGATAGCTGCCTCAATGGAGCAAGCTGTTCTGAGAGATTGGGTATGAATTTTCCCATGTAGTTGACCATTCCCATAAACCTTTGAACATCCTTTTTACTTTGCGGTCTTTGCATGTTCTCAATAGCAGAAACCTTCAATGGATCAGGACGCACACCATTGCTGATGATATCACCCACAAAGGTAAGTTCAGTCACTCCTAGCTGACATTTGTCTTTATTCAACTTCAGCTTTGCCTTGCGTGTTGCCTCTAAGACTTGTCTGAGTCTGGTGTCATGCTCTTGTTTAGATGATCCCCAAACAATAATATCGTCCATGGAAGTATCCACGCCCTCAACGTGCTCATATAGCATGTGAATAGTTTTATGGTACACTTCAGGAGCTGATGCAATTCCAAATGGAAGTCTAAGAAAATGGTATCTAAAAAAAGGAGTGTTAAAGGTACACAACTTTGAACTCGGTTCATGTATTTTAAGTTGCCAGAATCCAGAGGATGCATCTAATTTACTAAAGTACTTCACATTAGCAAACAGTGACATGATTTCTTCATGAGTAGGCAATTTGAAATGCTCTCTTTTAATGGCTCGATTCAAGTCTCTTGGATCTAAGTAAATCTTCAGTTTTCCATTTTTCTTATCAACAATAACAAGCAAATTGACCCATTCTGTTGGTTCATCAATTTTTTGTATGACTCCTAACCGTTCCATTCTGTCTAGCTCTGTTTTCAGTGGATCATGAAATGCAAAAGGCACTTTTCTACATGGATGTACTATGGGTGGCACTGTGTTGTCAGTTTTAATCGTGTGCTCTCCTGGAAGACAACCAAGCCCTTTGAACAAGTCCTCATACTCTTTCATCAAGTCACTGTATTCTGACTCTGTGTCACTGTCCAGGACTAAGACTCCTTTCACCAAATTCAGTCTCTCACAGGCAGGTAAACACAATATTGACTGACCACAAATGAAAGTGTGTGCACAATATTTTTGTGTGATACTTTTGCCACGCATCCTTTAACTGGATTCTCTGCACCTGAATACCCAGTCACTTTTATATTTGTCTGATGTAACTTTGGTCTTGGCTTTAATGCATTAAACTCAGATTCTGCAAGAACATTTACTTGTGCTCCAGTATCCAGTTTAAACAGAATATTGTTTTGGTTCACTTGCAATGGAATAGTCCAGTCATTCTTTCTTTCTTTGTTCTCACAAAGCACATCTATATAAAACACCTCACATTCATTTTCACCACTGCATTTACGTGTTTTATTTTGTTTCTACTTCAGCAACAGTGTGAAACATGATTGCTCTTACCACAGTTGTTGCACACTTTCCGATACGCTGGACACATTTTAGGTCAGTGCTTCCGCCCACAGCAATCACAAAGATTTTTTCTTTCAGATGACATCTTGCTCTCTGTTGGTTTTGTTGCCGTTTCATTTTATTTTCTAACATGTTCGTGGTTATTCACAGCGTGTACGCTGCAGTTCTCAATAAAAAGCTCTTTAGCCTGCAACTTTATGGACTCTGAAACTTTGCAGAGAATCAAAGCTTTTTCCAAATTTATGTCTGGTTCTCTTTATTTAAGAATGAAGAATTTTTATCGTTCATGTGTCATTGCACTTAGGTATACAAAATGCTTGAAACTTGTCAATAATTGCTTTTAGATTCCAATTATCTCCATCCTCAAAAGTAAATTGGTTATATACCTCAAATTGCATTATTCCCAATCACGTAGAGTAGAATTGCAGCTCTCATTTTCTCCTTTTTATTATCTGCTCCAATCGCCAATAAATATATTTCAAAACGCTGTTTAAATCTTTTCCAGTTTTCAGCTACATTTCCAATCAGCTGAAGCATGGATGGTGGTTGCAAAATTTCCATTCTTAAAGGTGTTAGCAAACAATGAAAAGGTTGCACTCTTGCGAAACAAATTATTCTTCCACTTCTGACACCATGTTGTGTTCTTTGTACATACTATGGGTTACTAAGAACAAACAATATTCTGGAAGAATTAAAACTAGAACTCTTATTTAATCACATTTAACACACAAGCTTCTCAACATTCTGTCAGTTCTGCGCATGCTCACGACTCAGTCCAATCACGTTCTGACACGTGACACATGATATCACCACGCTATTCAATCTCTCCTTATAACTTGGGTACTCCAGTACTGGCAACATCCGTGTCAATTTTCTCTGTACTCCTTCAACCTTATTTACATCTTTCCTGTAGGTAGGTGACCAAAACTGCACACAGCACTACAAATTAGGTCTAATGTCTTATACAACTTAAACATAACATCTCATCTCCTGTACTCAATACTTTGATTTATGAAGGCCAATGATTTGGATGATGGAATTGATGGGTTTGTGGCCAAGTTTGTTGACAATATGAAGATACGCTGAGGGGCAGGGTGTTTAGAGGAAGCAAGAAGGCTGCAGAAGGATTTGGACAGATTAGGAGAATTGGCAGAGAAGTTGTAGATGAAATGCAATGTCAGGAAGTTTATGGTCATGATCTTTGGTGAAGGAACAAAAGTGTAGACAATTCTTTAACCAGGCAGGATTCCCGAGAGGTTCACTTGCAGTTTGAGTTGATGGTGAGGAAGGCAAATGCAACGTTTAAGAGGACTAGAATATTAAAAGCAAGGATGTAATGCCAAGGGTGTACGAGGCGTTGCTGAGGCCTCACTTGGACTATTGTGAGCAGTTTTAGGCCACTTATCTACAAATGGATGTGTTGACATTGGAGAGGATTCAAAGGAGGTTCACAAAAATGATTCTGAGATTGAAAAGCTTGTCATATGAAGAGTGTTGATGGCTCTGGGCCTATACTTGCTGGAATTTAGAAGAATGAGAGGGGGGAATCATTCAAAGCTATCGAATGTTGAAAGTCCTAGGTAGAATGGACATGGAGAGGATGTTTTCTGTAGTGGGGGACTCTAGGACCAGAAGGTACAGCCTCACAATAGAGGAACCTCCATTTAGATCAGAGATAAGGAGAAATGTCTTTAGTCAGAGGGTGGTGAATCTGTGGAATTTGTGGCCACAGGAATCTGTGGAGGCCAAGTTATTGGATTTATTTAAGGAGGAGGTTGATATGTTCTTGATTAGTCAGGACATGGAAGATTACAGAGAGAAGGCAGGAGAATGGGGTTGAGAGGGAAAATAGATCAACCATGGTGAAATAGTGGAGAAGACCTGATGGGCTGAATGGCCTAATTCTACTCCTATCTTTTATGGCCGTATCGTTCTGGGACTGTGATGGTTGACTCCATGGAACCATACTACCCTCCTTTGTGAAAATCCCCCCCAAAAAATGCAGACTCTGGAAATCTGAATTAAAACAGGAATGCTGAAAACAATTAGCAGATCCAGCCAAACTTTTGTTTTTTTTCATTCTGACAATGTAGTTTTGACCTGAAATGTTAACTGTGTAATTTGTTCTACAAATGATTCCTGTGCTGGTGTACACTTCCAGCAATTCGGTTTTTATTTCAGCTTTCTTGTGCAGGTTTGACTGTAATGATTGGAGCTCTCTTTACCTTAATGTCCATTAAAGTAATTTTTTTGCCAGGGCTCCTTGATGTCTTTCTTCTGCAATAGCTGCCCTGGCATCAAAGGCAGGCACTCTCACTTCTGGAATTCAGTTGTTTGATCCAAATTTGGATTTTTAAAAAATAGCTGTTATTGTTAGTTGAGTGCTTCTCCCTAAATGAGAATTTGTGCACAGATTATTATTGGGTTAAGTGACACTTGACAACAGTTTTGATAACACCTTCCATCACTTTACAGATGTGTGAAAGCAGAGATTTGTGGTAACTTGTCTGATTGGGCTTGTTCCCTTTTTGTAGACATTATCAGCACTGAACCAGCTTGCTGTTCATCTTTAGTAGCATAGCTGAGATGTTGCCAGGTCCCAGAGCCTTTACTGTATCCGGTAGTCTTAGCTGTTTTTCTGTATCTTATGAACTTAATTGAGCTGCCTGATGACTGTCTTTTGTGAGAATAGAGACCTCAGCAGGAAATTGAGATGGATCATCTGCTCAGCACGTTTGGCTGAGTATGGTTGCTAATGCTTTAATTTTGCCTGCAGCAGTCACATACAAAGCCCCACAAAGGTTGAGGATAGGAATGTCCTTGGATCCTGCCATTCTGGTAATTTGTTTACTTTTCTACCAACATTGACTAGACGTGACAGGACTGCAGAGCTTTAATCTTATTTGTTGAATCAGGAGTTGCTTAGAAATGACTGCTATCTGCTTCCTTTCCCGTTTAGCATGTATATAGACCCAAGTTGTAGTTTCACTAGATTACAGCTTTATTCCTGGGCATTAGTGGTGCTCCTTCCAGCATACCATTCTGCATGGAAAGTGGCATCCATCATAAAGGACCCTCGCTATCTGGGACATGCTATTTCTCACTACTACCATCAGGGAAGAGTTGTAGGATCCTGAAGACACACACTCAGTGATATAGGGACAGCATCTTCCCATCCATTATCAGACATCCAATTGTTGTTTAATCTAGAAGGACACTAATTCATTGGTTTAATTAAATGCTACTTCTGAAATGATTTGCTCTATTTTATTGATTATGTTATGGGTATTAAATTATTTTCCCATGTGAATAACTGTCTAAATATTTCTCTTTTTATCATGATTTCTGGTGAAGTTATAGTAGCAACTCTATCCTTTGTAACTGCTAATCAAACAAGAACACTAATGGAGCTTGAATTGATGTCCTGTGTACCTACAATTGATTTCATTTGTTATCATTTCAGATTCTGCCATTACTTTGAAAGTCATTCTCCCTATCTCTGCCTGCTGATCTCTCACAAGTGACCTGTTTGGAGACAGGGTGAATACCAGGGTTTCTGAGCAAGAATATCAGAAAGATTTCTTTCTTTCTCAATCGTTTTATTATTGTTATTAATATCAACAAAATAAAATTAAAATTAATACAAAGATAATGGGATTACAAACATACACATTTCGACTAAACATGAAAGAATACATAACCAATGATTACAGTATAAATGAGTATTCCCAAATCATGAACGATACAATATACAAATAAACAAGGCAAACCTAGGTACATCATAGTATATATCAGAATCAGAATCAGACTTTAATCGTCAAGTACCTATGCACATACAAGGAATTTACTTCCGGCAGATGTTGTCTCTCTGCTCATAACAATAACAATAATAATGATAAATATAAATGAAAATATAGATTATACATACAGGTAGTGCAATCCAAGTAATAGTTAGCCGACAGTTAACCGGCAGTTAACTGTTCAGCAAAGTGACCGCAGTAGGGAAAAAACTTCTCCAGTGCCTATTAGTCTTAGTCTGGAGGGATCTGAAGCACCTACCAGACGGAAGCAGATCAAACAGTCCGTGCGCAGGATGGGAGGAGTCCTTTATGATGTTCCCCGCCCTCTTCTTCAACCTGGAAGAGTACAGGTCCACAATAGAGGGCAGGGAGGCTCCAATAATGCGCTCGGCAGTCCTCATTGTGCACTGTAGTCTGGTTCTATCCTGCTTGGTGGCGGCTCCAAACCACACAATGATGGAGGTGCACAGGACAGACTCAATGACTGCAGTGTAGAACTGCAGCAGCAATTCCTGAGGCAGACCGTATTTCCTCAAGAGCCGCAGGAAATACATCCGCTGCTGTATTAAAAAAAAACAGAAAAAAGAAAAAGAAAAAAAATATGCAAAAGAAAACTAATCTAATAATCTAATAACTAATAAAGAAAAAAAGAAAAAAGAAAAAAAGAAAAAATGGAAAAAAAGGCTGTTTATAATATCTCACAAAAATACAAAATCATCAGTGTCATCAACTCCGATCCTCTCACCATATATAAAATCAAAACTGGAAAAACAAATAGGCTTGGAACAGGGTCATATTACATCATATGAAAATATTGAATAAATGGTCTCCATATCTTTTCAAATTTAATAGAAGTATCAAATACAACACTTCTAATTTTTTCTAAATTTAGACATAACATAGTTTGAGAAAACCAATGAAATATGGTAGGAGGATTAATTTCTTTCCAATTCAACAAAATAGATCTTCTAGCCATTAATGTAAGAAATGCAATCATTTGACAAGCAGA
Organism: Hemitrygon akajei; assembly: GCF_048418815.1. NCBI lineage: Eukaryota > Metazoa > Chordata > Chondrichthyes > Myliobatiformes > Dasyatidae > Hemitrygon > Hemitrygon akajei. The sequence continues at coordinate 94,063,305 of NC_133127.1, read as the reverse complement.
AGAAGATGAATAGAGTGAATCCATCACTGGTAAACCAAAAATTGCAGTAATAGGATGTGGTTGTAAATCAATGTTCAATACCGCAGAAATAATATCAAAAATATCTTTCCAATATTTTTTCAAAAGCGGACACGACCAGAACATATGAGTTAAAGATGCTATCTCAGAATGACATCTGTCACAAATAGAATTTATATAGGAATAAAAACGAGCCAATTTATCCTTGGACATATGAGCCCTGTGCACAACTTTAAACTGTATTAATGAATGTTTAGCACATATAGATGATGTATTAACTAATTGAAGAATTTAATCCCAATTCTCAATAGGGATAGTAAGGTTAAGTTCTCTTTCCCAATCATTTTTAGTCTTATAAAAGGGCTCTGTACGTATCTTCATAATTATATTGTAAAGTTTTGATATTAGCCCTTTCTGAAAAGGATTTAGTTCAAACAAATTCTCCAAAATACCTGAAGACACAAAATTTGGAAAAGTAGGAAGTACAGTATTTAAGAAATTCCTAATCTGTAAATATCTAAAAAAATGAAATCTAGGCAAATTATATTTATTAGACAATTGCTCAAAAGACATAAAACAATTATCCAAAAATAAATCGGAAAATCGTAGTAATCCTTTAGTCTTCCAAGCTGAATAAGCTTGGTCTATAATAGAAGGATAAAAAAGCAATTGGATACAATAGGGATATTTAAAACAAACTGAGTCAACCCAAAAAATTTCCGAAATTGAAACCATATACGTAAAGTATGTTTAACTATCGGGTTATCAATTCGTTTCGGCAATTTAGAAAGAGCAAAGGGAAGAGAAGTCCCTAAAATAGAACCCAATGCAAATCCTTGTACAGATTTAATTTCCAGGTTTTCCCAATGAGGGCTAAAAGATATATCCCAATCCTTTAACCAACATATCAAATATCGGATATTAACTGCCCAATAATAAAATCTAAAATTAGGCAATGCCAATCCACCTTCCTTCCTTGCCTTCTGTAAATAAATTTTACCTAACCTAGGATTTTTATTCTGCCATATATATGAGGAAATTTTTGAATCAACATTAGCAAAGAAAGATTTCGGAATAAAAATAGGTACCGCTTGAACTATATATAAAAACTTGGGTAAAATAACCATCTTAATAGCATTAATCCAACCTATCAGAGATAAAGATAGTGGTGACCACTTAGTAAACAAACATTTAATCTGATCGATTAAGGGTAAAAAATTAACCTTAAATAAGTCTTTATAGTTTTTTGTGATTTTAATCCCTAAATAAATAAGAGTCATTAACTAATTTAAAAGGTAAATTTCCATAAATTGGAACCTGTCTATTTAAAGGAAACAATTCACTCTTATTAAGATTTAATTTATACCTGGAAAAATCACTAAATTGAGCCAACAATGATAAAACTGCAGAAATAAATTTCTCAGGATCAAAAATAAATAATAATAAATCATCTGCATATAATGATAACTTATGTATATTTGTCCCACGATTAATGCCAAAAATGTTCTGTGATTCTCTGATAGCAATTGCCAAGGGTTCTAAAGCAATATCAAATAATAATGGACTAAGAGGACAGCCTTGTCTAGTACCTCGAAATAAACAAAAAAAGGGAGATCTTTGATTGTTAGTAAGCACCGAGGCTACTGGAGTATGATATATCAGTTTAATCCAGGAAATGAATGTCGGACTAAAATTAAACTTCTCAAGCACATTAAATAAGTATGGCCATTCAACTCTATCAAATGCTTTCTCCGCATCTAATGAAATGACACATTCTGAAGTGCTATGTGAAGGAGTATAAACAATATTCAATAATCTCCTAACATTGAAAAAAGAATAGTGATTTTTAATAAAACCGGTTTGATCTTCTGAAATAATTTGGGGTAATACCTTCTCCAGCCTGGATGCCAGTAACTTGGAAAAGATCTTGGAATCTACATTCAATAAAGATATTGGAATATAGGATGCACAGTCAGTAGGGTCTTTATCTTTCTTCAATATTAAAGAAATGGAAGCTGTATAAAAAGATTGTGGCAAATTGCCCAATCTAATTGCTTCTTCAAAAACCCTGCATAACCAAGGAGAAAGAGTAGTAGAAAAACATTTGAAAAATTCTACTGTATACCCATCTGGACCTGGTGCTTTCCCAGAATTCATAGAGGAAATAACCCCTTTAATTTCTGCATCCGTAATAGGAGTTTCTAATATTGAAAGATCATCTGATGATAATTTTGGAAAATTCAATTTCCCAAGAAAATCACACATGTTATTACGAACATGAGGGAATTCGGAATAATACAGGGAGGTATAAAAATCTTGAAATGATTTATTTATCTCATCATGGTTAACTGTCAGATCCCCATTCTGCTGACGGATCTTAGTAATTTGATGTTTAACCAAAGCATTCTTCAATTGACTAGCTAACAGTTTACCCGATTTATCACTATGTATATAAAAATCAGATCTGGTTTTCATTAATTGATTTTCAATCGAAGATGTAAGTAATAAACTATGTTCCATTTGAAGTTCAACCCTTTGTTTGTAAAGCTCCTTACTAGGAGTAATTGAATATTTCTTGTCAATCTCTTTAATTTTATCAACCAACAAAAGAGTTTCCTTCTTGATGCGTTTTCTCAGACCAACAGAGTAGGAGATAATCTGTCCACGTATATATGCTTTAAAAGTGTCTCAAAGTGTTCTGCAAGAAATATCATCCATGGAATTAGTTAAAAAGAAGAAATCTGTTCAACCTGCCTAACGCTCACTTTTTCAGATATCTCCAAATCCGACACTTTACTGCTCCTTTAATTCCTAACTTTCCTGAAGTGCCTGCGAAAAATGTTACGGACCTATTTCTTTCCATTAATCCACTAGGTAAAGGTTTAATTTCAATTATCCGAGATAAACTAGCAGCCTTACGACGGGCCCCTGTGGATAAAATTAAAATGGCCTGGGAGCAGGATTTAAATATCTCCTTATCCGAGGAGAGCTGGGACTCAGTTCTCAAATCGGTCAACTCAACCACCCTTTGTGCTCGCCATTGCCTCTTACAGTTTAAGATTGTTCATAGAGCCCATATGTCTAAATCTAAACTATCTCGATTCTACCCTGGCATTAGTCCGCTCTGTGATAAATGCAAGAGGGGCGTGGCCCCTCTCATCCACATGTACTGGTTCTGTCCTAGCTTGGAGAAATTCTGGAAAGATGTCTTCACTACATTATCAGGTATTCTGAATCAGCACCTAGAACCTAACCCCTTAATTGCTTTGTTCGGTTTTTGGGGCGAGACAGATTTATGTCTGGGTCCGACCAAATGCTGAATATTATCCTTTGCCTCTCTCCTGGCGAAACGCTTGATCCTCCTCAGATGGAGAGATGTTGCCCCGTCCACACATGCGCAATGGCTTAACGACATTATGGCCTGCTTGGACCTCGAAAAAATTCATTATTCAGTTCTCAATTCAGATCTAAAGTTCCATAAGGTCTGGGGACCTTTTATCGAGTACTTTCATAACCTTCCTCTTGACTAGGGTTTTTTTTTCTTTTCTTTTTTTTTCTTCTTTTCGGTTCCTTGCTTTCAGCTCCCTTTTTTTTCTGGTAGTAGGCATTATTATCCTCTGTTACTAAGTGTATTCACAGTCTGGGAGTTTGACTGTCCTGACTTATACTCTCTATATTGTGTGGTGGTTGGTCTGGAGATGTTGTTGTTTTTTTCTTGTGTTGTGGGGATTGGGGAGGACACTAAGCTCACTTGTCTTTAATTTAGGTGCTTTTTTGTTAAATTCTCTTCGTTTGTAGCATATTGTTATTGTATGCATAATCTTGCACTGTATTAATGCTCCCCACTGGGATTTGGGGTTTTTAATTTTGTAAAATGTTTTGAAAAACTAATAAAAAAAAAGAAGAAATCGATCTGTTCCTTCATAAATTTAATAAAATCCGGATCTTGCAGTAAAGTAGAATCAAATAGCCATTGTCTAGCACTAGAAGCTGTATCCATAAATTTAATAGAAAGTTTTAATGGAGCATGGTCAGAGATGGCTATAATATCATAATTACAACCAATTACCAATGGAATAAAACAAGAGTCAATAAAAAAATAATCAATTCTCGAGTAGGAATGATAAACATGTGAGAAAAATGAAAACGCTTTGTCCTTAGAATGCCGAAATCTCCAAATATCAAAAATTCCATTATCAGTCAAAAAAGAGTTAATACAAGTGGCCGACTTATTAGGTAAAGTCTGAGTAGATATAGATTTGTCCATCAAAGGATTTAAACAACAATTAAAGTCACCACCCATTATTAATTTATATTCATTTAGATTAGGTAGAGAAGTAAATAAGGACTTTAAAAAATCGGGACAATCCACATTTGGACCATAAACATTAACCATAGCAACCTCTGTGTTAAAAAGTAAGCCAGTAATTAACAAAAATCTACCATTCGGATCCGAAAAGATATCATGTTGAACAAATGCAATAGAGGAGTCAATAAAAATTGAAACTCCCTTTACTTTGGCATTCGAATTCAAATGATACTGTTGATCCCTCCAAAACCTAAAAAAGCAATAATTATCCTCTTTCCTCACATGAGTTTCTTGTGCAAAAATAATATGAGCATTAAGTCTTTGGAATACTTTGAAAATCTTTTTCCGTTTAATCGGATGGTTTAAGCCATTAGTATTCCAAGAGACAAAATTAATGGTCTGAGCCATAGTTCTGAAATCAACCCTTTGGTATATAAAGGGTTAACCAACTTATAAACTCATGCACCCGGAAGAGGAACAAAAATAAGGGGAGGGCCCGGAAGTGACGACATTGCGGACATTTTTGTAGTTTAAAATCAGCCCAAATGAAAAAACTTTAAAAAACTGATAAAAGAAACATAAGAATTAGAAAAAGACCTCCCACCCCCCACCCAAGAGGAAAAAACAAGACTATCCCAGCAAGGGATAGGCTGGGAAAAAGAAAAGATGAAACTAAATCTACCCCCATATCAGCAGAAGACAACTCCGTATATAAAGGATAAAAAAAAGATCCACCCAAACTCTAAAGAAATAATAATCACTATACAAAAACCAAACCACTTAATATAATTGGTAGTAAAAAAAACAAAAAGAGTATAATCACTAGTAACTTATAAATCGGGTTAAAACCCAAACAAACTAAAAAAATTTAAACTATGATAAGAGATGCATTATAGGAAGAAGACGAGAGAAAATAAAATGGTGAAATAAAAAAAAAAGCCAAAAATATTTTAGAGAAGAAACCGCCATCTTAGTAAAAAAAATTCTCCTTCAAAGGATTAATAATAATGACCAAAGATAAATACAGTGGTTGAAGTAAGTAAAATAAAAAGATTAGCATGTCGAGAAAAAAAATACTTTAACTAGAGTATAAAATATAGAGTAAACCTACACCAACAGCCAGAAACAAAATCTGGTTTTGGAAATAAAAACCATCTTGCACGATCAAAATCACTCATTTAATTGGAATGAGTGTCCGTAGCAGTAGGGAAGTTCTCATCCAGAAAGCTTCTCACATCAGATGTAGAAAGGAAAACTCGCCTTGGTGCATTCGGAGGCGATATTCTGAACTTCACTGGGTATAAGAGTGCAGGTTTTAGATTTTTCTCATAACATTCAGACATCAGAGGTTTAAAAAGAAGCCTTGCCTTCATTACTTCTGGTCTAAAGTCTTCTACTAAACGAAAATTGTGATCTTGAAATTTGACCATCCCTACACGCCGAGCCACACGAATAAGTTGCTCTTTAACATGCACATAGTGAAATCGGACAATTACAACCGGTGGTTTAGCTGAAGCACTTGATGATCGACGCATAATTCTGTGAGCACGATTGAGTAACGAAGGATTGTCTGGGAATACAGAAGGGAACGCATCCTTTAAAAGTTGAGCAAAATACTTCGAGGGGTCCCCTTGTTCAATACCTTCCGGGAGACCAAGTACACGTAGGATCTGTCTTCTGGACCGATTCTCAAAGTCGACACTCTTGGCTTTAAGTGTTTCCACCTGCTTAATCGTCGAAAGTAAGTTCTGCTCCAATTTTTCAATGATCAAATCTCGCTTCCGAGCGTCTTCTTGCAGAGTTGCGATTAGAACTTGCTGCTGGTTAACTACTGAATCCGTCTTATCCATATAATCTTGAAAAGCCTTTATATCTTGTTTAAAAATTTGTCGTTGTTCTTCAAATTTTTGATTTAAAACCTCCAATAACATTTCATAAGTCAATTCAGTGCCCTTAGGATCCGTCGTCTTTTTCTTCCCGTTACGGTTAAAATCCTTCCCGTGTTCTTGCCCTTTAGATCTAAGAGCCATTTCTGTATTCCTTTCTTCAAAAATTCAAAAGTGCGGCGGCGGCCATTTTCAAATTGCTTCTCAGATCGGAGTTCTGAGAGGCGGGACTGCGCAGGCGCGTGAAGGAGGGAAGATATAAAAAGAACGCAGCCTTAAGAAGCGGGCAGCTTCGTTTGCAGGCAGTGGAGTGAGCCGGGAGCGGAGTGTAGGGCTTGGGCTCAGAGGGCTTAGGCGGAAGAGGGCACAGTAGGCTTATCTTTTAGTTCTCCTTGTTATTTTCAGTTATTCGGGAAGTATGAGTGTGAGGGCAGCTTGTTGTTCTCGGTGTCGGATGTGGGAGATCCTGGAGTCTCCAAGCCTCCCGGACGTCCACATCTGCGCCAGGTGCGCCGAACTGCAGCTCCTGAGGGACCGAGTTAAGGAACTGGAGCTGCAGCTCGATGACCTTCGCCTGGTCAGGGAGAGTGAGGAGGTGATAGAGAGGAGTTACAGGCAGGTGGTCACTCCGGGGCCACGGGAGGCAGATAGGTGGGTCACGGTCAGGAAGGGGAAGGGGCAGGTACTAGAGAGTACCCCAGTGGCTGTACCCCTTGACAATAAGTACTCATGTTTGAATACTGTTGGGGGGGACAGCCTACCTGGAGGAAGTGACAGTGGCCGGGCCTCCGGCACAGAGGACGGCCCTGTAGCTCAGAAGGGTAGGGATAGAAGAAAGAGGACCATAGTAATAGGGGACTCGATAGTCAGGGGTTCAGACAGGCGGTTCTGTGGAGGTGATCGGGAGTCCCGGATGGTAGTTTGCCTCCCTGGTGCCAGGGTTCGGGACGTTTCTGATCGCATCCAAGATATCCTGAAGGGAGAGGGTGAGGAGCCAGAGGTCGTGGTACATGTAGGTACCAATGACATAGGTAGGAAAGGGGAAGAGGTCCTGAAACGAGAGTATAGGGAGTTAGGAAGGCAGTTAAGAAGAAGGACCGCAAAGGTAGTAATCTCGGGATTACTGCCTGTGCCACGCGACAGTGAGAGTAGGAATGGAATTAGGTGGAGGATGAATGCGTGGCTGAGGGATTGGAGCAGGGGGCAGGGATTCAAGTTTCTGGATCATTGGGACCTCTTCTGGGGCAGGCGTGACCTGTTCAAGAAGGACGGGTTACACTTGAATCCTGGGGGGACCAATATCCTAGCGGGGAGGTTTGCTAGGGCTACAGGGCAGACTTTAAACTAGTAAGATGGGGGGGGGGGGTGGGAATCAATTTGAGGAAACTATGGGAGAGGAGTTTAGTTCACCAGTAGAGCAAGTAAGTAGACAGTGTGTGAGGGAGGAAAGGCAGGTGATGGAGAAGGGATGCGCTCAGCCCAAAGATGTAGGGGAGAAGAAAGAAAAGGATAATAAATTTGAATGCATTGTTAGGGATGAAAAGAGAGGAGGAGGTGGAGAGTATCTTAAATGCATCTATTTTAATGCTAGGTGCATTGTAAGAAAGGTGGATGAGCTTAAATCGTGGATTGATACCTGGAATTATGATGTTGTAGCTATTAGTGAAACATGGTTGCAGGAAGGGTGTGATTGGCAACTAAATATTCCTGGATTTAGTTGCTTCAGGTGTGATAGAGTAGGAGGGGCCAGAGGAGGAGGTGTTGCATTGCTTGTCTGAGAAAATCTTATGGCGGTGCTTTGGAAGGATAGATTAGAGAGCTCCTCTAGGGAGGCTATTTGGGTGGAATTGAGGAATGGGAAAGGTGTAGTAACACTGATAGGAGTGTATTATAGGCCACCTAATGGGGAGCGTGAGTTGGAAGAGCAAATGTGTAAGGAGATAGCAGATATTTGTAGTAAACACAAGGTGGTGATTGTGGGAGATTTTAATTTTCCACACATAGATTAGGAAGCTCATTCTGTAAAAGGGCTGGATGGTTTAGAGTTTGTGAAATGTGTGCAGGATAGTTTTTTGCAACAATATATAGAAGTACCGACTAGAGATGGGGCAGTGTTGGATCTCCTGTTAGGGAATGCGATAGGTCAGCTGACAAATATATGTGTTGGGGAGTACTTCGGGACCAGTGATCACAATAGCATTAGCTTCAATATAATTATGGAGAAGGACAGGACTGGACCTAGAGTTGAGATTTTTGATTGGAGAAAGGCTAACTTTGAGGAGATGCGAAGGGATTTAGAGAGAGTGGATTGGGTCAAGTTGTTTTATGGGAAGGATGTAATAGAGAAATGGAGGTCATTTAAGAGTGAAATTATGAGGGTACAGAATCTTTATGTTCCTGTTAGGTTGAAAGGAAAGGTTAAAGGTTTGAAAGCGCCATGGTTTTCAAGGGATATTAGAAACTTGGTTCGGAAAAAGAGGGATGTCTACAATAGATACAGGCAGCATGGAGTAAAGGAATTGCTCGAGGAATATAAAGAATGTAAAAGGAATCTTGAGAAAGAGATTAGAAAAGCTAAAAGAAGATACAAGTTTGGTTTGGCAAATAAGGTGGAAGTAAATCCAAAAGGTTTCTACAGTTATATTAAAAGCAAGAGGATAGTGAGGGATAAAATTGGTCCCTTAGAGAATCAGGGTGGTCAGCTATGTGTGGAGCCGAGGGAGATGGGAGAGATTTTGAACGATTTCTTCTCTTCGGTATTCACTAAGGAGAAGGATATTGAATTGTGTAAGGTGTGGGAAACAAGTAAGGAAGTTATGGAACCTATGACAATTAAAGAGGTGGAAGTACTGGAGCTTTTAAGAAATTTAAAAGTGGATAAATCTCCGGGTCCTGACAGGATATTCCCCAGGACCTTGAGGGAAGTTTGTGTAGAGATAGCAGGAGCTCTGACGGAGATCTTTCAGATGTCATTAGAAACGGGGATTGTGCTGGAGGATTGGCGTATTGCTCATGTGGTTCCATTGTTTAAAAAGGGTTCCAGAAGTAAACCTAGCAATTATAGACCTGTCAGTTTGACATCAGTGGTGGGTAAATTAATGGAAAGTATTCTTAGAGATAGTATTTATAATTATCTGGATATACAGGATCTGATTAGGAGTAGCCAGCATGGATTTGTGCGTGGAAGGTCATGTTTGACAAACATTATTGAATTTTTTGAAGCAGTTACGAAGAATGTTGACGAGGGTAAGGCAGTGGATGTAGTCTATATGGACTTCAGCAAGGCCTTTGACAAAGTTCCACATGGAAGGTTAGTTAAGAAGGTTCAGTCATTAGGTATTAATGCTGGAGTAATAAAATGGATTCAACAGTGGCTAGATGGGAGATGCCAGAGAGTAGTGGTGGATAATTGTTTATCGGGATGGAGGCCGGTGACTAGCGGGGTGCCTCAGGGATCTGTTTTGGGCCCAATGTTGTTTGTAATATACATAAATGATCTGGATGATGGGGTGTTAAATTGGATTAGTAAGTATGCCGATGATACTAAGGTAGGAGGTGCTGTGGATAATGAGGTGGGTTTTCAAAGCTTGCAGGGAGATTTATGCCGGTTAGAAGAATGGGCTGAACGTTGGCAGATGGAGTTTAATGCTGAGAAGTGTGAGGTTCTACATTTTGGCAGGAATAATCAAAATAGTACATACAGGGTAAATGGTAGGGCATTGAGGAATGCAGTGGAACAGAGAGATCTAGGAATAACAGTGCATAGTTCCCTGAAGGTGGAGTCTCATGTAGATAGGGTGGTGAAGAAGGCTTTTGGAACGCTGGCCTTTATAAATCAGAGCATTGAGTACAGAAGTTGGGATGTAATGTTAAAATTGTACAAGGCATTGGTAAGGCCAAATTTGGAATATTCTGTACAGTTCTGGTCACCGAATTATAGGAAAGATATCAATAAATTAGAGTGCAGAGACGATTTACTAGGATGTTACCTGGGTTTTGGCACTTAAGTTACAGAGAAAGGTTGAACAAGTTAGGTCTCTATTCATTGGAGCGTAGAAGGTTGAGGGGGATTTGATCGAGGTATTTAAAATTTTGAGAGGGATAGATAGAGTTGACGTGAATAGGCTGTTTCCATTGAGAGTAGGGGAGATTCAAACGAGAGGACATGATTTGAGAGTTAGGGGGCAAAAGTTTAAGGGAAACACGAGGAGGTATTTCTTTACTCAGAGAGTGATAGCTGTGTGGAATGAGCTTCCTGTAGAAGTAGTAGAGGCCAATTCAGTTGTGTCATTTAAGGTAAAATTGGATAGGTATATGGACAGGAAAGGAGTGGAGGGTTATGGGCTGAGTGCGGGTAGGTGGGACTAGGTGAGATTAAGAGTTTGGCACGGACTAGGAGGGCCGAGATGGCCTGTTTCCGTGCCATGATTGTTATATGGTTATATATACTTCTTATTGCAATGTATAGTTTTTATTATTATGTATTGTAATGTACTGCTGCTGCAAAACTGACATACTCCAGTGACACTAAACCTGATTCGTAACCTCCGCTGACACTTAATGCAATATACAAACGTTTTCTTCCCTTCAATGTTTGTTTGTATCACACTAAAATCACACTTCTATCTCTTCTCCTGTAAACATAACTCATTAATGGCATTATTCAATAAGGATCAGGAGGCCTCTCTGGAATATACTTAAGCACTTATTGAAACTTTTCTCCTGCTTGCTAATCCCTATAAAATCTTGATTGTCAGAGTTTGCATCATTAGAACTCAAGGTACAACATTAATTATGAAGTGTTTTAGGACATCAATAAAGTGTTTTATCAACACAAATACTAATTTATCTCATACTTGTAGAATTTGCAGGGAATTGCCAGTATTTTTTCATGAACACCAGCATATTCACATGCCTTTGAAGACAAAAAATGCTGGAATTATAGTCATTTTACACATTAAGTGGACTTTGTGTCGGTCCAGAAATGTGTGTGCCAGGTGAATAGAATAAATACTTTTTTATTGACCAAACAAACCTAAATTTCTCCAATGGCCTCTGCTATTTGGAAGGAACTTTCCACATCATTTAATAGTTAACTCAAAGTTCAAAGTTCAATGTTCTTATCAAGGTATGCATATACAACCTTGAAATACATCTTCTTGAATCATTTCAAAATCATTTAGTATTTACTCTACTGGTTGTTCTGCAATGAAATGGCTGCTCTATTTCTGAAATGACTTTGTATATGAATGACTTACTAAACTTTTTCTGAATGCTTGGCCTGCTGAAGGAAAGAGCCTGTGAGGAAATAGAGTCATTTTGGCAGATCTGATTCAAGTCACATGTGGCATTTGTATGCTACGACCTACTCAGTGATTCGCAATATCATAAATCAATGACACTACTGTCGTAGGCCGAATCAAAGGTTGTGACAAATCAGTGTATAGGAGGAAGACTGGAAATCTGGCTGAGTAGTGCCACAACAACAACATCTTACTCAAGGTCAGCAAGACCAAAGAGCTGATTATTGATTTCATGAGGAGGAAACCGGAGGTCTATGAGCCAGTCCTCATCAGCGAATCAGAGGTGGAGAGGGTTAGCAACTTTAAATTCCTGGGTGGTATAACTTTGTGGGATCTGACCTAGGCCCGGCATGTAAGTACCATTACAAAGAAAGCATGTAGTGCCTCTACTGCCTTAAGTGTTTGTGAAGATTCGGCGTGACATCTAAAACTTTGACAAACTTCTATAGACAGTATATTGACTGGCTGCATCACAGCCTGATATGGAAACACCAATGCCCTTGAACAGATAACTCTAAAAACAGTAGAGAATATGGCCAGTTCATCATGGGTAAAGCCTTACACACCACTGAGCACACCTACACAGAGTTTTGTCACAGGAAAGCAGCGTCAGGGACCCTCACCACCCATGTCATTCTCTCTTCTTGCTGCTGGCATCAGGAGGAAGGCGCAGGAGCCTCAGGGTTCACACCATCAGGTTTAAGAACAATTATCACCTCTCAAAGGGGATAATTTGACTCAACTTCACTTGCCCCATCACTGAGATGTTCCCACACCCAATGGATTCACTTTCAAGGATTAATCATCTCATTTTCTCAAATTTATTGCTTATTTTATTAATCATTATTAATTCTTTCTTTTTGCATTTGCACGGTTTGTTATCTTTTGCATACTGGTTGAATGTCCAAGTTGGTGTGGTCTTTAATTGACTCTATTTTGGTTATTATCCTACCGTGGATTTGTTGAGTATGCTCACTAGAAAATGAATCTCAGGGTTGTGTATGGTGACATACACATGATGTACTTTGAAAATAAATTTACTTTGAGCTTTGATTTCCCATTCTATTACCTTGTCCATGGTGATGAAAGTGATTACTGCATTTAAACTTTATGCAGTTAGGTAATTTTGTTGGAAACTCATTCAACATTACCCAAAGTGTGACAAAGATCTGAATCCTCTGCATGATCTGAAGGGTGTCACAATTTGTCCATTTTGACATGTTTTCAGTTCTACCATGTGTGACGTCTAGTACATTCCACATGAATGCTCTTTCCTTTACAGTTCCTGGGACTGTCTGTGGGATTATCTTTACACTGAAGGTGAATCTGTTACATCTATCAAAAAGAAGCTTGTTCCATTCATAAATTTCATAATTACTTGTGAGACCTAATGAAAGATTGTCAATTAAATATAGATCATTAGGGAAGTATCCACTATGTCTCTGCCTTCTAGCTCTTAAAATTGCATGATATCCAAAGATCAAGGTGAATTTTAAGAAACACAATCAATGGAAATCGATCATAGGTGTCCAAATACAGGTCAGAGTGTGCAATTACAGAACTAAATTCCCACTTCTAGTACCCATCCAGAGCACAGACTGAGGGTTATTGCAATTTCTGCCTGTGTTGTGTGAACAAAGTCACAAAGAACAGTAACTGGTTGATATGATGCAGTCTCTTTATTCAATAAAATGAGACACAGCAGGCATCATGTGAGGTAGAGGCCTGCTCGACACAACATTACATGACATTTCATGTGCTAAAAATCAAAGGATAATTCTATATTTGCAATGTATCTCCAATGCTTTCTTTGAACCAGATATAACTCTCACACCCCACTCTTCACAATCACGCTTCCAGACAATGGTAATCACAATGTAGCTCTGGACAATGGGATCCCAGAGCTGTGAAAACAACAATTGCCTGGTCCTTCAGTTAACTGCTGTTTTCACAGTTCTAGGATCCCATTACCCAGAGCTACATTTTAAATTAAACCTACAGTCAATATTCAGATCTGAAGATTGGTGGCTGAAATTAGTTGCTAAAGTTATTTACTATATGTGCTAACCCTCAAAAAAATCCCTAACAGTCCCTCCTTTTAGCCCTCCTGGTGAAAAATATATTTGTACTGTACCAGGAAAGGCCAACATTAAGGAGGATCTACTCAAACAGGGCAGCAGAACTGCCCTGCCTCGGAATCCTCTCAGTTACTTTATGTTCATCTACATCTACCCTATCATCCCAAATGGCCACCTACAGGACACTAAGCAGAGAGATTGTTCCAGAAATTTGAACAACAGTCTTTAAAACGCAGCTTTGTTTGTATGCCTATTGTCTCCTTCCCTACTGGCTGATTCCAGTTTAATCACATTCTTTATCTGCACCCCTTTATTCTCTGATAACCCTCTCTTTCCAGAGGCAACAGCAAGCTCACAGACCTTCTCATTGCTGTATAGGAAGGGCTTGGGATAGACTCTATCTGAAGGACTGCAAGGACCTCTACCCAGCGGCACCCCTTCTGAACTGTCTAGTCAATTGCTAGCCAAACAACTGAAAGGACCCAGCTCTTTTGTATTCACTCCTCATTCAGACTGGGGGCGGTGCCTTCAGATGCCGTGTACAATTTCTTCTTTCTTAGTCTGCTAAGCCATCGAAGTTGTGCAACCTGATGTCTCTACTGTAACTTGAATCCCTTCTCATTTATTTTCCCCAATATCTTTTCTACTCTATGTTATACAACTAATCATCTATCTTCAGCAATCATTAGAGAGTACCGTTACCATCACACTTTAACAGTCTCTAAATCAGTGGTGAATCTATGGAATTTGTTGCCATGAGTGGCAGTGGAGGCCAAGTCATTGGGTGTTTAAGGCAGAGATTGATAGGTATCTGAGTAGACAGGGCAACAAAGGTTATGGTGAGAAGGCGGGGGAATGGGACTAAAGGGGAGATTGGATCAGCTCATGATGAAATGGTGGAGCAGACTCGATGGGCCGAATGGCTGACTTCTGCTCCTTTGTCTTATGGTCTCTTTCAGTGCCCTCTGACTTTGCATTTGCTGTGGGTCTGCTTTCATCAACTGTGGTTAGGTCTAGTGCAATATTTTAGATTCTCTGTAATTACACAGATACCAGGTACTCTTGATCCCTTGCTCTGTCTGTAGGGGCAACAAGAAGAGAATCAAATGGTTTAACCTGAGTCCAGTGTTTGCACTGGGCTGACTCACTAGTACAGGCGTCCTCCATCTGGGTCACCACCTGTGGCTCTATCCATCTGAGAGCACACATTCCCTTTTCCTCATCTGGCCCCCATCTTACATCCTTCAAAGGGGACTTCCCTTTTATTAATCAAGGCCTATATTGGAGCCACTAGTGCTGACAACCCTGGTATGGAATTACACCGTAATTCAATAGACCCATTACCCTCTACACTCCTCTTATGTTACTGGGTGGGTATGGAGCTGATTGCAGAACGTCTGTCATCTGACATGTCCTTCCGCTCCTGGGAAATGGTATAGCCTGGACACTGTTCAGGCTTTCCTGGCTGAACCGTGCGTGGACTGATTTTAAACCCCTTGTCTCTCAGTATCTTTAAAACACTGGCTATCGCCCCTAAAGCACCTGCCTCATCTTCCGAAGAGATTAGTAGATCATCAACATATTGTAAACTGGTTGATCAGTGGGATGTTAGATTGAGCTTTTCCAAAGTCTGCCCCACGACCTTATGAAAAATGTCTGGGCTACTGTGGAATCCCTGGGGGAGTCTGGTCCATGTACACTGCTGCCCGCCCAGGGTGAAGGCAAATCAGTCTTGGGACTCAGGTGCTAAAGGGAGCTCCCAAAAATCCATTAACAATATCCAGGACTGAGAAAAATATATGTTCTGGAGACAGATCATTCAGGATTGTATCACAGCTCACCACAATAGGGTGCAATCTCGGTGTGGTTTTATTAAGGGCAGTATAGTCTATTGTTAACCAATATGATCCATCTGGCTTCCTTGCTGACCATATAAGCGAGTTAGTGGTTCACACAGTCTCTCTTCGTATCCCCTGGTGTTTTAGTTCCTTCTCTATATGATGAACACCTGTCAGGGCATTAGCTTTTATAGGATGCTGTTTATGGAATTTATGCAGGTCCCCCTTTACTCTAACTGAGTTTATCATCACCTGACCACTAGCCCACACTGTCAAGGAACTGCTGACGAATTAACCCATAGACACCATCCTGGCTGCAGTCCCTGATGATCAGAGCAGCTGTGGCTATGCTGGCTAGGTTGTATACTCAATCACCTTTCCAGCTCTTAGCTTCATCCCACCCCCTCTGGTCTTCTCCTATCATTTTGCATTTCCCCCTCCCCCCACTACTTTCAAATCTCTTAGTATCTTTCCTTTCGGTTAGTCCTGACGAAGGGTCTCGGCCCGAAACGTCGACAGCGCTTCTCCCTATAGATGCTGCCTGGCCTGCTGTGTTCCACCAGCATTTTGTGTGTGTTGTTGTTTGAATTTCCAGCATCTGCAGATTTTCTCGTGTTTGCTCTTTAAATTCACTACTGCGAAGCCTCTGCCAGTGATGCCTACACTGAAGAAGTTTAAATCTTCTCTTCGACGGGAGTTCAGTGAAACCCTCTATCGCTGCTCCCCATCTATAATTCCTTCGGCCCTTCAACTTTTCGATCATATTTTGTCCCAGACCTGCTATTACAGCCATATATCCTTCCTTGGAATGTGTCTCCGCCGCCAACTGACTCCAGTTGGCTTCAGGATCTGTTTTCGAGCTTCTCAATTTGGACCTTCTGAGGATCCCAGGTACTCACATTTAATTGACTCTGCCTCCCGTTGTTTCTCCCGTCGAGCTCTGAGGGCGACACTCTCCTCCATGAGAAGGTACCTGGCGTCCCTATCACAATCCCTTCCACGCCTCCGGGACACCTTTTTCTCAGTTTGCAATGGACCTGTCCGTTATTTCATCCTCTGTCGGATCCACGCGTGCAATCGCCATTTCTTTGACTTTATCACGTCCTGCAAGGATCGCAAGATCTTCCATCCGCAGGCCCCAGAGCATGGTCTTTGTATCGTGTCCCCGGCCCCGGTAGTCGATCTCGGCTGCCCCAGCGACCCAGGGCATATTCAAAACCCGGACTCCTGCATCATCACCGCGTGTTCCAACGGCCATGGATTGTCCTCGGCCGTCAATCTCGGCTGCCCCAGCGACCCAGGGAATATTGAAAACCCGGATGGACTCCAGCGCCATCACCGCGTGTTCCAACAGCCATGGATTCGCCCCGGCTGTCGATCTCGGCTGCCACAGCAACCCAGGGCATATTGAAAACCCGGACTCCAGCACCATCAACGCGGGTTCCAATGACCATGGACAGCTTCAAAGCGATTGCGTAACCACCGACTGCGACTCCAGCCTTGAACTCCAGGCCGGGTCTTCACATACTGCGATTGTGACTCCCGTCTCTCCTTCCCCCACCACCACTATGCAATCCCCTCTCCCTCAGATCCCATTGTCAGCTCCTGGGCCCTCAGAGGCTCCATCTTCCTCTCACCCCAACCCTTCCCTCTCCACTGACACCACCAACCTCCCTCCCCCCTCTGATCCCATCTCTCATCTGTGCCGGGTCTTTACCATTCCCTCCGACCTTCAACTCTCTGAGGCAGAGCGCTCTGTCCTCAGTAAGGGCCTCACCTTTGTCCCCTTTCACCCACACCTCAGCGAGTTCCGTGTACGCCATGACGCTGAACTCTTCTGCCGGCTCCGTCTCCGAGCTTACTTCTTGGACAAGGACTCTCCTACCCCCACCGATGACCCCTTCTCCCATCTTCAACCCTCCTCCTCTTCATGGACACCCCGCTCTGGTCTTCTGCCTGCTCTGGATCTCTTTATTGCTAATTGCCGATGGGACATCAACCATCTTGACTTCACCACACCCTGTTCCAAATCCAACCTCACTCCTTCTGAATGCTCTGCTCTCCGCTCCCTCCGCATCAATCCGAACCTCACTATAAAACGTGCTGATAAGGGGGGAGCTGTTGTTGTCTGGCGAACTGACCTCTACCTGGCCGAGGCACAGCGACAACTCTCTGATACCTCCTCTTATTTACCCTTTGATCATGACCCCACTAAGGAGCACCAGGCCATTGTCTCCTATACCATCACCAACCTTATCAGCTCTGGGGATCTCCAATCCACTGCCACCAACCTCATAGTTCCCACACCCCACACTTCCCGTTTCTACCCCCTACCCAAGATCCACAAACCTGCCCGTCCAGGTAGACCTATTGTCTCAGCTTGCTCCTGCCCCACTGAACTTATTTCTGCATACCTTGACACTGTCTTATCCCCCCTTGTTCAATCTCTTCCCACCTATGTTCATGACACTTCTCATGCTTTGAATTTTTTCAATGATTTTAAGTTCCCTGGCCCCCACCGTCTTATTTTCACCATGGACATCCAGTCCCTATATACTTCCATCCCCCCACTGAGGTGGTCTCGAAGCTCTTCGGTTTTTTTTTGGATTCCAGACCTAACCAAATCCCCTCTACCACCACTCTCCTCCATCTAGCGGAATTAGTTCTTACTCTCAATAATTTCTCCTTTGGCTCCTCCCACTTCCTCCAAACCAAGGGTGTAGCCATGGGCACCTGTATGGGTCCCAGTTATGCCTGCCTTTTTGTTGGCTTTGTGGAACAGTCCATGTTCCAAGTCTATACAGGTATCCGTCCCCCTCTTTTCCTTCGCTACATCGACAACTGCATTGGCGCTGCCTCCTGCACGTATGCTGAGCTCATTGACTTCATTAACTTTGCCGCCAACTTTCACCCTGCCCTCAAATTTACCTGGTCTATTTCCGACACCTCCCTCCCCTTTCTTGATCTTTCTGTCTCCATCTCTGGAGACGGCCTATCTACTGATATCTACTATAAGCCTATAGACTCTCACAGCTACCTGTACTATTCCTCTTCCCACCCTGTCTCTTGCAAAAAGGCTATCCCCGTCTCACAATTCCTCCATCTCCGCTGCATCTGCTCTCAGGATGAGGCTTTTCATTCCAGGACGAAGGAGATGTCCTCCTTTTTTAAACAAAGGGGCTTCCCTTCATCCACCATCAACTCTGCTCTCAAACACATCTCTCCCATTTCCAACACATCTGCCCTCACCCCATCCGCCTGCCACCCCACTCGGGATAGGGTTCCCATTGTCCTTACCTACCACCCCATCAGCCTCCAGGTCCAACGTATAATTCTCCGTAACTTCCGCCACCTCCAACAGGATCCCACTACCAAAAACATTTTTCCCTCCCCCCCCTTTCTGCTTTTCGCAGGGATCGCTCCCTATGTGACTCCCTTGTCCACTCGTCCCCCCCATCCCTTCCCACCGATCTCCCTCCTGGCACTTATCCTTGTAAACGGAACAAGTGCTACACCTGCCCTTACACTTCCTCCCTCACCACCATTCAGGGCCCCAGACAGTCCTTCCAGGTGAGGCGACACTTCACCTGTGAGTCGGCTGGTGTAGTATACTACGTTTGGTGCTCCCGGTGTGGCCTTTTATATATTGGTGAGACCCAACGCAGACTGGGAGACCGTTTCGCTGAACACCTACGCTCGGTCCACCAGAAAAAGCAGGATCTCCCAGTGGCTACACATTTTAATTCCACGTCCCATCCCCATTCTGATATGTCTATCCATGGCCTCCTCTATTGTCAAAATGAATCCAAACTCAGGTTGGAGGAACAACACCTTATATACCGGCTGGGTAGCCTCCAACCTGATGGCATGAACATTGACTTCTCTAACTTCTGTTAATGCCCCTCCTCCCCTTCTTACTCCATCCCTGACATATTTAGTTGTTTGCCTGTTCTCCATCTCCCTCTGGTGCTCTCCCCCCCCCCCTTTCTTTCTCCTGAGGCCTCCCGTCCCATGATCCTTTCCCTTCTCCAGCTCTGTATCACTTTCGCCAATCACCTTTCCAGCTCTTAGCTTCATCCCACCCCCTCCGTTCTTCTCCTATCATTTCGCATTTCCCCCTCCCCCCTCTACTTTCAGATCTCTTACTACCTTTCCTTTCGGTTAGTCCTGACGAAGGGTCTCGGGTCTCCCTCATTATTTTGACAGACCCAGAAATCTCCCGGAAGCACACTCCCTCAATCTCAAGTACCTGGAGCTGACTTCTCTCTACCCTCATCGTTTCACCACCTGCACTGGTAATATAATTCACCTCTCCAGTCATAGGCAAGGGTAGATCAGTTATCAATACTGATGATCCCAGGTACACTAACATTTCACATTGTTGGCCCCCTAATAAACATCTTGTGGTACATCCATGAATGACCTCCGCTGATTATAGAGGCTGCCGGCAGTCTTTCATCTGATCTCAACAACTCCATAAGCTGGTCAATGGTAAAATCAGACAGAGGACTCTGCTTGCTTTAGTAAGTGATTTTTACACTTCTCTCATTTCTCAGCACTGCCTCCAACCATGGTCTGAGAGTCCTCAGCTGTAACAAATCATCTCCTTTACCAACCCCCACCACGTCTATTCCAGCAGCTCCTTGCTACGTGCCCCCGCTGCTGGCACACAAAGCAGGTTCTCTGTCACGTCACGGCAGCTACATTCACTACAGCCACTTTATGACTTCTCTTCCTCCTCTGGTCTATGTCACTGGCCCATGATATGATTGTGGGGTAGGGTGATCCCACTTCTACCCAAATCTAAAGCTTCCTGGTGGGCTGAGCTCAGGCCTTCCTTCAGCATTCTCAGGAAGACTGGGTCATCCCTCCCTGGGTTATCAAACCCTGAATACTCCTCATACACTCGATATTTATGCTCTGAATAATCCATGGCTGTCTCATCAGCTCTCTGAACCACTGACATTATCATTCCCCAGTTACTCTCACCTCACCCCAGTCACTGCTTCATTTACCCTTTAATGAAGTGATATCTCTCTTCATTGCTGGAGTTCCTGCTAGTTGCCCATGTAACATCCTGCATCCCCTGAGCCATACTGTCCCACATGCTCCTCGAGGAATTCACTTTAACCAACACATGGATATCTTTAGGGTGTATCTGGCGAATTTCAACAATTTTCTTGAGCTCGCATTAGAATTCTGAATTCTCACATGTGACTTTAAGTGAGGGAAACTCTGACAAAATGCTCAGTTTCTAACCGGGGAGGGGGGGTGACGGGTTTATGAATGGTCATAAACAAGGTCGAGGGGTGGCTCGGGTCATCAGGGTTCTTCACCTGACGTTGCCTGACCTGAACAGATGCCATCATGACAGATATATCTGGGTAAAATCTCTCCCTGAAATATCTCCTCACTAATCCCCACACTACACAAAATGTAAATGGCAGGTACAGCTAAACAGTACACACTTAAAACAACAGAGTATGTTCCCAGAACTCTGCCACTTATGTGCGTCTGAACTCATGACGCTTGCTGTATTCCTTTGCATCTGACTGTTACACTAGGATACACACGCTCGCAAATGCGTATGCTAAAATACAGTTACTGGAATGAGTATACATGCCTCCACTGGCATCCTGAACCTTCAGTAACGACCTTTCACAACTGGTGGCCTCATCTCACCAAATTAACACAAAAAGTTAAACACACACACACACACACACACACACACACACACACACACACACACACACACACACACACACACACACACACACACACACACACACACACACACACACACACACACACACACACACACACACACACACACACACACACACACCTTCTATATCTACCAGTTCAGCTCTCTGCCGTGTTTGTGATACCTAACAATCCCGTAGCCACCAACTCAAACAGATCCAAGTGTGAGTTCTAATTTAAGAATATTCACCCACTTAGCCTACTGAGATTGCTGGCCACACAATAGATCGCAAGAAGGTATCCTGGACAAGCATCCAAATGTTGTCATGTGAACAAAGTTACCAGAAAGAAGTTGCTGGTAGATATGAAGAACTGTAGTCTCCTTATTCAACAAAATGAGACGCAGGAGGCATCATACTGAGCCCTGTTTGGACATTCAACTCAACACTACATGACATTTTAAATTATAAAGATCACCGGACATTACTACTGTGTATTTATTTACATTATAACCACAATGCTACTTTTGAACCATACATAATTCTCATACCTCCCCCCCTCCCCCACTTCACACCCACACTCCAGTCAATGTTAATCAACACTTTCTGGTCTTCCAGTCATCTGTTGTTTTCACAACTCTAGGACCCCATTGACCACAGCTGCATTTTAAATGTAATCTATAGTCCATATCCAGATCTGAAGACTGGTGGCTGAAGTTCATTGCTGAAATTATTTGCTCTATGTCCTAACCCCAAAAATAAACTCACAGCCTGCAACATTCATGACGATTGCTCATTGAACAGCTTTCCTCTGTGGAAATGACCCAGGAAATATTACTTGTATAATTGAATAACATGGTGAAGGAAGATCTCACTGACGCTTTGCCTTGAGGAGATCCAGAGGAAGGAACGCCCGCAGTAGGAAGAGATTTTACATCTGATATATGATGCATGCAAACTATGACCTTAACTAATAGATCCATAGCAGAGCCCATCCCAGTGCTGACAAACGTTAAAGTATAGCTACACCATGCCAACACTTTTCTCCAAAATTTTCTCTCTTGAGTAGGCCAATGAATTCACAGAGAGAACGTGCAAACTTCACACCGATAGCTCTGGAGGTTAGGATCAAACTTGAACCTCTGGAACTGTGGTGCAATGGCCCAACTAGCTGCCCAATGGTGCCAACAAAAATACAACTAAGGGTTCATGGATTGGGCATGAGATAATGGCATGCAGTGAAGGTATTTATTTTCTGCATTAGCATAAGATCATGACATGAGTTAATGTTTCTAAACCTTTTTATTCAGCTGCTCTTTACCAATCAGTCTTTTGTTGACAATATTCCCCCAAGGCCCCCATTTTGTATGTTTTTTAATATATTTTTAGATAATTTTATTTACAACTTTAACAAAACTTAAATTACAATTGGCATGACTTTAGCATCTATTGCATTAAATGAGCACTGGGCCTCTTCCTTACACAGGACCATTTAGTACAATTCTAATGCTACCTCCCTGGACCACTTGTATGACTACTTTGGCATATTTTACCATCATAGTTCATTCAGTCATTCTGGAATAAAATGAACCCAAGCTCTGATCCAACTTTTATTGGCAGGTTATGGCATGAAAGTAATGGTCCCAGCTTGAATACAGAAAATCATGTATAAACAGAGTCACGGCAAGAGAATTCAGTGCCTGGCCTTAGCCTTTCTCCTACCAATATTGTTGATTTATTTGGCATAGCAAACTACTCCCCTATCCCTCTTTCATTTTACAGCACAGTTTGAAGTTAACAGTTTTGGCTCTTTTCACACACTAACTTCCACATCATTTTAACAGATCGATTTAAGCATATGAGAGCAGCCTTATTCTGTGCAACATCACTGAATCTGAACCCTACTGAATGCCAACCATCATTATCTCCAATAATCTCATTTACCAACACTGGAACCATAGTTGTATTTGCAATTCAAGTGATAATTTAAATAGTTCTTAAATATCTGGGAATGCCTGCCTAAAATGACCCACTGAGGTGGTGTGTTCCAGAATCCAACCATCTTCTGGGTGAAACAATTGTTCCTCCATTCCTTCTAAGCCTCTTACTCCTTGCACTTAAATTATGCTGTCTACTCTTAGACACAAGCAAAAAAAGTTTCCTACTCTCTACTAGTCTATCCTGTCTATGCCCCTCATAATTTTGTACACCTCTATCAAGTACTCTCTTAGCCTTCTCCTAGATCAGAAGGACTATTGTAGACAAAATCCTGTTGAATCTTCTCTGTATCCTCTCCAGGGCAACCACATCCCTCCTGTAGTTGGCAACCAGAATTTCATGCAGTATTCTAGCTACAATCTAGCCAACATTTTATAACGTTTTACCATAATCACCTGTTCTTACATTTCATGCCACAGTTAATAATGACATCCTTTATGTCTTCCTTACCACCTTAACTCTTTATGCTTTCCTGAACTTCTACAGCAAGTTTCTCTTGTTCCTCAGTACTAGGGCTCTACCATTTATTCATCAAACAGACACGAGGAAACCAGTGGCTATGGTGAGGTTATGAAGTATAGGATTAATGTTTGAGAAAGCATATCATGGGTAGTATCCATTAAATTACTGTCAGCTCTTTGGGTCAAGGGATGTTACTATCACGCACCTGAGGGAAGGTAGGTTGAAATACATTCAAAACTTTCTACTCTGCAGCCCACAGTATACATAACAACCAGTTTGAGTTTCCTCAAACTGAGGACAAAATGCATGCTCCCATAGCTTCCTGTTGTGAGGATCCAATCACTGCTACTAAGCAGAGTGCAGTGTGGAGATAGTTGGATAGGAATTCTTCCACATTCTCAAAGAGGTGAAACATCTCAGCAGATTTTCCACCAAACATCAGGGTGTTTCTATGAGGCCCAATGTTTTATTTTCCTTAGTTGGGCCCTTGAAACTCTTTAATCTAATGTCCTCAGGGGAACATCTTTCCAGGCCTGTTCCAACTGATGTCTGCTGGGTATAGTACTTTGCCTTGTGTCGAAAGTGTCACACATACCCATTTGGATTGAGGCCAACAAGTTCCATTTCAGCCTCATCTGTCCCCAAGACCTTTTCCACATCTTTATGGTATGTTTTACAAAGTCTTTGCAGCCAAGGATATGCCTTTTCTCAGCGGCATGGTGGAGGAGCATCATGCTTTTCAGCAGCAGGGACTGGAAATCTGGTCAGGATTGATGGGAAGATGAATGCTGCTAAATACAGAGAGATCCTGGCTAAAAACCTGCTAGCCTCTGTCAGAAAGCTTAAACTGGGGAGGAAATTCATCTTTCAGCACGCCACAAAGCACCCTGCCAGAGCCACCGTAGAGCAGCTTCAAATGAAGAAAAATGATGTTTCTGAGTGGTCCAGAGACCTGACCTTAGCCCAATATCTCCGGCAAGATGTCAAAGTTGCTGTCCACCACCATTTCCCAACTCATCTGGCACAGCTTGAGCAATTTTGCAAGGAGGAATGGAAAAATCTTGCTCCATCACATTGTGCAAAGCTAATAGAGACTTGGCCAAAAAGTCTACTGGCTGTAATAACTGTGAGAGGTGGTTCAACTAATTATTGAGCAAAGGGGGATGAGTACTTTTGAACTGCTGACATTTCAATTTTTGAAATTTTAGTTTTTCATGCTGTACAATTTTCCCTGTTTTTTGTGCTCTACTTTGATAAAAAGTATTTGATTCACAAATAAAAAATCTCAGTTAAATTGATCAAAATCTTGGTTGTAATAGTCATTTATGTGAATATAGGGTTGGAGGCTGAATACTTTTACAAGACACTGTGTTTGGGTTGAACTTACCTTACTGATTGTAACTGAAGCTGGGATGCACAGATCACAATGCAGACTGCCTGAATGAACAGACAATTACAGAACAACTCACTCTTCCACCGACAGTGTCATTATTTAAAATAACCCACACTCATGTTGACAATGACATAACTATCTGTAGCATCATGGTTCTCCCTTCCCTCATGTTTCAAAGTTCATAGTAAAATTCATTATCAGAGTATATACATGACACCACCTAGAACCCTGAGGTTCTTTCTCCTGCAGGCCTACTTAGAAAATCTATAGAATAGTAACTGTAAACAGGATCAATGAAAGAGAAAGAGTATAGAAGACAACAAACTGTGCAAATATAAATAAATTGCAATAAATAATGAGGGCATGAAACAACAAGATAAAGAGTCATTAAAGTGAGATCACTTGTTGTCGGATGAGGTTAGTTATCCTCTTTTGTTCAACAGACTGATGGTTGATGGTTAGTAACTGTTCTTGAACCTGGTGGTGTGAGTCCCGAAGCTCTTGTACCTTCTACCTGATGGCAGCAGTGAGAAAAGAGTGTGGCCTGGGTGGCCTGGATGACAGTGTATTATGTAGATCTGCTCAGCGGTTGGTAGGGCTTTTCCCGTGATGTGCTGGGCCAAATCCACTACCTTTTTGTAGGATTTTCCCCACTTAAAGGCATTGGTGTTCCCATACCAGGCTGGAACACAGCCAGTCAGTACACTTCCCACCACATATGCATAGGTTTTTGATGACATGCCAAATTTCTGCACACACATCTACTGAGATAGTGAAACACTGGAATTTAAAGTTACTGACTCTCTCCAAGTCTTATCCTCCAATGAGTACTGGTGCATGGGTCTCTGGTTTTCCTCTGCTGAAGTCTACAATCAGTTCCTTAGTCTTCCTAACATTGAGTGAGAGTTTGGTGTTAGGACACCACTCAACTAAATGTTCGATCTCCCTCCTGTATGCTGATTCATCACCCCCTTTGACATGGCCCGCAGCAGTGGTGTCATCAGCAAACTTGAAAATGGTGTTGGAGCTGTAGTTAGCCACAAAGTCATAGGTGTAAAGTGAGTAGAGCAGGGGGCTAAGCACACAGCCCTGTGCGCTGATGGTGGTTGTGGCGGAGATGATTTTGCCAATCTGAACTGACTGGGGTCTGTCTACAAGTGAAGAAATCCAGGAATCAATTGCACAAGGGAGTATTGAGGCCCAGTCTTGGACTTCACTGATTAGTTATGGGGCATTTCCTTTGTAATCTGACACTTTAGTTGGATTGATTTACATCAGCCCAAGGCTGGATTATCTGCTGCCTCACAATATGTCAGAATAAGATTTACAGCAATTGCTGTTCACCAAGAACAGAATATTGAAATTGATTAGGTTTCTGTTTGCACTTACTTAGACTTTATCTGATTAGTTTTAGTTGGCCACACATGCTGTGATACAAATTATTCTCAGTGTCCTATTAAGGATTTATGTTTACAGGATATAAATCCATTTATTTTTCTGTCTGCAGGGTTCCAGAAAATAGCAATTATAACTAAAATTACCAGTTGGTACACATTGTTGGCAGTGTTGTGAAGATAAAGAGTGGATGTCAAATGAACACCATTTCATGATATTAAGTTTTTGAGCAATTCTATATTAATAAAGGTGGAAAGCTTAAGTAAATATTTAAAAAATGTATAATGTCATGAGGAAAAGCATTTTGCTTCAGTATGAAATACAAGATGCTTATTATATTCTGACATTTTACATCAGTTGTCATTAAGAGTGGAAACCCAAAGGAACATTGCGGTGCTATGGTTAATTTTATTATTTTCTCATGTGCCACCTACTCACATGGAAGTAAATGTGAGATTGATCTAACATTCTTTTCGAGCTAAGTCACAGATCAGGACGTGCTTCTGCTGTCTATTCTTTTAAGCTTTATCAATGTTTTAAATTATTTATTAAGCAACTTGATTGCACTTCTAAGGCAATTTCTAAGACAAAGCAATTGGAAGTGTGACGATTAATTCTTGTGAGTTCACCAAACCAGAGGAGTATGCCAATACTCATAATAGATGCAAGGCTATTTAGTTACTTAACCAGTCATGTTGTCTACACAGAAATTCAGTTCCATTAACACAGCAAAATCTATCAGGGTAGATTTTACAATTTGTTGGGTGTCATTTGAGTCTACCAACCTCACCTGAATTTATGGATCATAGTAATGATTTGGGCGTTACTGTGGCTACATTGAGCTGGCTATTACAAAAAAGTTCAAAGTTCAAAGTAAGTTTTATTATCAAAGCACATACATGTCACCACATACAACCCTGCCGGTCCTTTTCCTCTGGGCATGCTCAGCAGATCTATAGAGTAGTAACTGTAAACAGGATCAATGACAGATCATTGACAAAAGCATAGAAAACAACAAACTGTGCAAATGCAAATATAAGTAAATAGCAATAAATAACAAGAGGATGAAATTACAGAAGAGAATCCTTAAAATGTGATCATTGGCTGTGGGAACATCTCAATAGATGAGTGTAATTATCCTCTTTTGTTCAGGAGCCTGATGGTTGAGGGATAGTAACTGTACCTAAACCCGGTGCTGTGAGTCCTGAGGCTCTTGTGCCTTCTACCTGCTGGTAGCAGTGAGAAGAGAGCATGATCTGGGTGGTGAGGATCTCTGATGATGGATGCTGCTTTCCTACGACAGTGATTCATATAGATGTGCTCAATGGTTGGGATGGCTTTACCCATGATGGACTGGAGTAAATCCACTACCATTTGTAGGATTTTCCACTCAAAGGCATTGGTGTTTCCATACCAGGCTGTGAGGCAGCTGGACTGAGTACAAACTGAGTTGTGGCCAAAAATAGAGATCAAAATGTTATTTACAAGGATTTCTGTTATGTGTACACTTTGATAAAAACAGAAAAAAACATCTTTGTGTTCTGAAAATGGCTGATAAATTTCACAGGCTAGAAAATAATGTGGCAGATTGGAAATCTGAGGAAGAATTCTTCCTTTGGTTGTTCACCCATCAATGATCTCTGTAATTTCAGTTTGCTGTTATATTCCTTTCCTGATAACAGATCAATTAACATGAATTAACTAACTATTGAAAGTGAACTACAGTGGGCAGCAGATGCAGCGCCTCAGCATTCATTTAGCAGTAGTGAGCAAAGACATTTCAGTCGGACAGGTGGAGGTGAATGTGTGTGATATATCAGCAAAGGTGATAATTCTGTTTTCCTCAATGGCACCTTTCTCATAGGACAATATTGTAATAGAACTGATAGGAACAGATGTTGGGAGTACATCTGACAGGTATTGCCCCAGGGTATTAGCCAACAATGTCGTTGAAGAAGATGGCATGCTGCTGTTAGTTCCTTGGAAGCGAGGCAAACCATTCATAGAAGGCTGATTTGAATTTGTCTGTAACACTCCTGCAAAGGTGGACTCAGTCCACATTTGGCATAGTGAGGCTTCCCTGGCTTCTCATCATTCCCCCAAAACTATTAATAGAGCGGATATTCCCTGATGTTATGGAGTGATATGTAGATAGGAGCTGAGAAACAGCAAGTCTGCTTTGTATTCTACTCATTTAGGCCTTTCACAGATTCCTGCGGAACAATTACATTACCATTTTCTAATGGTCGGCAAAATGACAGCAGTCAAACTGTTACAGATTAAATTAATAAACAAAGGGTTCTTGTTCATCAAAATCTATGCAATAATTTCTGGAAAACATTAATAAAGTACATTGTGTAAATTCAGTAAAGAGTGAACGGAATACAAAGAAATGAACATGATATAGCAAAGAAGTATAATTAATAGAAAATAATCCAGCAAACAGAAGCCTGTAATACAGGACAAAACATTACTGTGATTATGACAGGCAGTTTATCAGAGCATGATAAATATGATTCCAATATGATCGTCAAAGTAAATGTGATTGTTTAATGAAGAAATAATTAAGTCAATACAACCCAACATAGAGTAAAATAAAAATGTAATAAGCAACATAAGGTATTTCAGGCATTGTACACATAAGATTAACCACTAGAAGGTAGCAAAATTTATTTGAATTGTAATGCTCTTTCAACATTGTTCAAGCTTTCTGAGCAAAAAGTATTATCAATTAAAATGGAAGCCAACAGCATTGGTTCAAGTGATAGACAATCTCATTCCATTTCAATGCATTAACATGCTGACTATAAATGTCACACAGTCAGATTTCAACTGTACATTTTAAGCAGTAGCTTACTTTGATGGATACTATTCTGGCACAAAACATTAATGCCATAAATTCATCTTAGAAGTAGGAGTCAAAAGTTAACAATGCATTTCTTTTATTTGCATTCTTGCAAATGCTGAAGTAGTTACCAGAGCAACATCAGATTAATGTGTTAAATGTTTCAAGTAATTAATGCCGAACTTTAGATGTCTAGGTATCTTGATTTCAAGTTTAATTTTCAAATACCTCCGTTAGATAGATTTAATGGATTCCAGTTCAGCGGGTTCCTTTAATGAGCCATGAAATATTCATGTATATATATTACAGGCTCTTTTGGAGCAGATTTTTTTAATATACTCAACCAATATGCTTCTGAATTTCCAATTTGCATTATAGGTGGACGAGTCTCTTTGCTGGCAAGACAGACTTGTAACAATATTCCTTTGATGTCTTGAGTTGTAGTTAGACTCCTACTTTATTGCCAATGTGAAGTAGTTTTTAACACAAATCAGTGTCAAATTAACTTCAAACTTAGCAGTTTGGACCTTATACAATTCCTAATACTCTAAGTCAAAATCAGGTTCATTTGCAGCCCATCGGAAATTACTCTGTTTGAATAATGCCCTGCGTACACATGAGGGAAGCTGTGGAATTTGTTATTGAATGTTGTTTGGCTTGTTCTTGAAATATTGTGAAATATTGATCATAAATATATTTTCAAATTGTTGAAAGTGAAGCATTATATTAATGAACAAATAACATTTGTCCACAGCTAGGCCTGGGCTAGAAGCTTAGTATTTCATAGTCAAACTCTCAAACTGATTGAGATCAAATGGGCAGAGTTCAACCCCCCCTTGCTGTTATTTCCTTAAGTGTACAGACCTTTCGTGAATTATTAACGATACTAGGGGAAGATGGCCTACATCCTTAATGCATTTGGCAATGGCTGATTTGCTGTGGGAGAATTTGAGTCTAAAGTCAACAGTCAAAGTACTTCAAGTAACCTGAGGAGGAACCTCTTCGCTGAGAGGGTGGTGGGCACATGGAATGAACTGCCAGAGGAAATGGAGGATGTGGGCTTGATTTTAATACTTAAGGGAAGTATGGATATGCACATGGATAGGAGGAATATGGAAGGCTACATTTCAGGTATGGATCAAAAGGACTAGCCAGAATAATGGTTCGGCATGGACGAGATGGGCCAAAGGGCCTGTTCCTCTGCCGTATGCTCTGACTCTATGACTTTATAAACATCATAATGGAAAATGAAGACCACAACTACGTTACATATCTATCACTATACCAGTTATGGGTGGAAGACCCTGTGATCAGATTAATTAGATGACAATGAAGACTGACCTCTGCCAATTGGTAGATGCCCTACATTCAAGGCTAAATTCATTTATTAAATTTGAGTTGATGCATGTTGGGCATTATCGAGGGCCACTTCAGTTCTGCCACATATGTCACAATTTGCATTGAACTAAAGATCATTCATGAAGCCTTATAGAGTTACCTGCAAGGAATAAATTTGCATGTCTTTAATATTGGTAACATGTAACAACTGATATTAATGGCGGAGCAGCTAATTATATGTTTATACTGGGGATCGTTGATTTAGCCTGAGTGATTAACTTGACTTTTGGCTAATTGGAAACAAGGCTTATTCTGTACCTTTTGGTCAAGACAGACTGAGCAGAGGTGAAATGTCCCCATCAGACATTTGTAGGAGAGTACCTTTGGTGGTTGCTAAGAAGCTGTTTGGGTTGACCTTGGAGGATAATGTAGTGATCCTTAGCCTAAATAGCTGGGATTAGAACAAGTTTTGGTGGCAACTGATTGGATGTAATAAATGTATTACCATGACAGTAGGATTGAAGGAAATGACTGTTTTATTTATCAGAGCTGTGAGAATATGCCTTTGGCATAAATTTGCATGTAATTAGTCTCTCCCTGTTACCTGCTCTCCATGATAAAATTAAAAGATGATTAGGGCTCTGATAAATCAAAAGATCCATTTCAATCTCCAATGTTAACTGTTAATTTCATATTGAATTTACAGATAAAATGTATAGATAAGGTTGTATCATATTCATTCCAAAAAATAAATCTTTTGGAATATTTTACTAAAAGTGTGAAAAATGTCAGAATCACAAAGAATTGAAAATCAGACCGAAATTTATATAGATCTGGGTTTTAGCCATAGTATATTATTGCCAATATATTCTATTAATAAATGATATTTTCAGAGTTAGGATGCATTGTGACTGTTACTAGAACATGAAACACATTTTGTGAAATGCTTCTGGGGATGAATACGAAGGTGCCTGATATAGAACATAGAACAGTACAGCACATTACAGGCCCTTTGGCCCACAATGTTGTGCTGACCCTCAAACCCTGCCTCCCATATAACCCCCCACCTTAAATTCCTCCATATACCTGTCTAGTAGTTTCTTAAATTTCACTAGTGTATCTGCCTCCACCACTGACTCAGGCAGTGCATTCCACGCACCAGCCACTCTCTGAGTGAAAAACCTTCCTCTAATATCCCCCTTGAACTTTCCACCCCTTACCTTAAAGCCATGTCCTCTTGTACTGAGCAGTGGTGCCCTGGGGAAGAGGTGCTGGCTGTCCATTCTGTCTATTCCTCTTAATATCTTGTATACCTCTATCATGTCTCCTCTCATCCTCCTTCTCTCCAAAGAGTAAAGCCCTAGCTCCCTTAATCTCTGATCATAATCCATAATCTCTAAACCAGGCAGCATCCTGGTAAATCTCCTCTGTACCCTTTCCAAAGCTTACACATCCTTCCTATAGTGAGGCAACCAGAACTGGACATAGTACTCCAAGTGTGGCCTAACTAGAGTTTTATAGAGCTGCATCATTACATCGTGTCTCTTAAACTCTATCCCTCGACTTATGAAAGCTAACACCCCATTAGCTTTCTTAACTACCCTATCTACATGTGAGGCAACTTTCAGGGATCTGTGGACATGTACCCCCAGATCCCTCTGCTCCTCGACACTACCAAGTATCCTGCCATTTACTTTGTACTCTGCCTTGGAGTTTGTCCTTCCAAAGTGTACCACCTCACACTTCTCCGGGTTGAACTCCATCTGCCACTTCTCAGCCCACTTCTGCATCCTATCAATGTCTCTCTGCAATCTTCGACAATCCTCTACACTATCTACAACACCACCAATCTTTGTGTCATCTGCAAACTTTCCAACCCACCTTTCTACCCCCACATCCAGGTCGTTAATAAAAATCACGTAAAGTAGAGGTCCCAGAACAAATCCTTGTGGGACACCACTAGTCACAACCCTTCAATCTGAATATACTCCCTCCACCACCATCCTCTGCCTTCTGCAGGCAAGCCAATTCTGAATCCACCTGGCCAAACTTCCATGGATCCCATGTCTTCTGACTTTCTGAATAAGCCTACCGTGTGGAACCTTGTCAAATGCCTTAACAAAAAATCCATGTAGATCACATCCACTGCACTACCCTCATCTATATGCCTGGTCACCTCCTCAAAGAACTCTATCAGGCTTATTAGACATGATCTGCCTTTCACAAAGCCATGCTGACTGTCCCTGATCAGACCATGATTCTCTAAATGCCCATAGATCCTATCTCTAAGAATCTTTTCCAACATCTTTCCCACCACAGACGTCAGGCTCACTGGTCTATAATTACCCGGACTATCCCTACTACCTTTTTTGAACAAGGGGACAACATTCGCCTCCCTGCAATCCTCTGGTACCATTTCTGTGGATAATGAGGACATAAAGATCCTAGCCAGAGGCTCAGCAATCTCTTCCCTTGCCTCGTGGAGCAGCCTGGGGATTATTCCATCAGGCCCCGGCGACTTATCCGTCCTAATGTATTTTAACAACATGCTCCAGGACACAACCTCACTCATATTGTCCTCACTATCATCCAGTTCCCTCTCATTGGTGAATACCGAAGAGAAGCATTTATTGAGAACCTCGCTCACTTCCACAGCCTCCAGGCACATCTTCCCGCTTTTATCTCTAATCAGTCATACCTTCACTCCTGTCATCCTTTTGTTCTTCACATAATTGAAGAACGCCTTGGGGTTTTCCTTTACCCTACTCCGCAAGGCCTTCTCATGCCCCCTTCTTGCTCTTCTCAGCCCCTTCTTAAGCTCCTTTTTTCGCTACCCTATATTCCTCAATAGACCCATCTGATCCTTGCTTCCTAAACCTCGTGTATGCTGCCTTCTTCCACCTGACTAGATTTTCCACCTCACTTGTTCTGAATTAATATATTATTTTGGGATGAATATGAAGGTGTCTGATAGCCTGCTACGCATCAGATTAAGAGAGTTGCTGAAATATTATAAACTAATAAAAACAACCAAAAAACTGAAGATTAAACTAAGAATGAGTTTGTTTCTCAGTACTGTACTCAATTTATGCCAGGTTCAGGTTTGACATGGTCTGGTCAGGTGTCAGTTAGGTTTTATTTTTATACCTGAGTAAGTGTATGACAAGCCAACAATAGTTGCTCTTCTTGTTGAATTATTCTAATTGTTCTGGAGAAAATGAAGTTCTCCGCTATTCACCTGGAAGAGCAGGCAGTCCCTGACAGTCAGTTCCAGGTGACTGCATTTCACCAAGCACATTGCTGTGACTGTCATCGCAACACATTTGCTATCTGTTGGTCTCATCACATTTTCCTCCCATAGACTCATCGCAGTGCAAATGGTTTGGATGGACATCAGAGAGCAGTTGCTGGGTGACATTTACACATACCTCGCGGTGGAGGGTTCTCATCAATATAATTGATTCCTCTTGATTCTGATGGCAGACGCTGCTAAATCATGCTGTCTGTGGAGGAGGGCTGAATCATTGCCAGAAACCTTCAGATCTCTCTTTTAACCTGCTTTTATTGAATATTATTGTAAGCATGCAGTGACAAATGAATCCCTTTCCATGCAGTGAAGATCCACAATTCTGAGCCCTACAGTCAGGGCATGATAAGAGATTGTACAATTTTGAGCATATCAGCATTATTGAAGGTTGTGACAAGGCTTGAGTACCATCACCTCTTATAAATTTATATCAAAGGACACTAGTGACAGCAGGGCTTCACTTCCAGACCAGCTCAACTCCTTCTATGCTCGCTTTGACCATCAAAACATGGAGGAGTCATCACAAACTCCCACAGCCTCGATGATCCTATGATTTCAGTCACTGAGGCCAATGTGTGAACAACCTTTAGGAGGATGAACTCACAAAAAGCACTCGGCCCAAACAGGGTACCTGGCCAAGTACTAAAGACCTGTGCTGATCAACTGGCTGGTGTGTTCACTAAGATCCTTAACCTCTAACTTCAGCAGTCTGAGGTACCCACCTGCTTCAAGCAGACTTCACTTATACTGGTGCTTACAAGGTAACCTGTCTCAATAATTATCATCCAGTAACACTTATATCCAGAGTGATCAAGTATTTTGAGAGGTTGGTGATGATACGTATCAACTCCTGCCTGAGAGGTGACTTGGATCCACTCCAATTTGTCTGCTGGAGCAGTAGGTCCACAGCAGTTCACATTCCATTAGATCTTCACTCAACCTTGGAATATCTGGACAACAAAGATGTACACATCAGAATGCATTTTATCGACTATAGCTTGGCATTCAGTACCGTCATCCCCTCTAAACTAATCAATAAGCTTCAATACCTCTTTGTGCAATTGGAACCTTGATTTCCTCACTTGCAGACCCCAGTTAACACGAGGAAATCTTCAGATGCTGGAATTTCAAACAACACACACAAAATGCTGGTGGAACACAGCAGGCCAGGCAGCATCTATAAGGAGAAGCACTGTCGACGTTTCAGGCCGAGACCCTTCGTCAGGACTAAGCCCGAAACGTCGACAGTGCTTCTCCTTATAGATGCTGCCTGGCCTGCTGTGTTCCACTAGCATTTTGTGTGTGTTGTCAGACCCCAGTTAATTCGGTTTGGCAACATCTCCTCCACAATCTCCATCAGCACAGCTGCACCATAATGCTCTATGCTTAGCCCCCTGCTCTACATGATTTGCACTTATGACTGTGCGGCTAAGCACTGCTCCAATGCCATATCCAAGTTTACTGATGAATTGCAGGCTGAATCAAAGGTGGTGACAAATCACCAGGAGGAAGATTGAATGCCTGGCTGAGTGCCGCCACAGCAACCTTTTACTCAATGTCAAGCAAGACCAAAGAACTAATTATGGATCTCAGGAAGAGGAAACCAAAAGTATATGAACCAGAGTTCATCAGAGGATCAGAGTTGAAGAGGGTTAGCAATTTTAAATTCCTAGGTGTTATTATTTTGGAGGACCAGTCCAGTCCTGGGCCCAGCAATTATGAAGAAAGCATGGCAGTGCCTCAACTTCCTTAGGAGTTTGTGAAGTTTTGGCATGACATCTAAAACTATGACAAACTTATACAGATGTGTAGTGTAGAGTATATTGACTGGCGGCATCACAGCCTGGAATGGAAACATCAATGTCCTTGAATGGAAAATCCAACAAAAAGTGATGGATAGAGCCCAGTTCATCACGGGTAAAGCTCTCTCTATCATTGTGTACATCTACACACAGTATTGTCACAGGAAAGCAGCACCCATCATCAGGGACCCTCACCACCTAGGACTTGCTCTCTTCTCACTGCTGCCATCAGGAAGCTGGTACAGGAGCCTCAGGACTCACACCATCAGGTTCAGCAAAAGTTAGGTAGAAAATTAATTTTAAAAATTTTTGAACTTCAGAGAAAATAGATTTCCAAAAATGTTTTAATACAGAACGCAAACAAAACATAGCTGTGTCAATGTAGCTGTCTCGGTTTTACATCTATCACACTATCAACATTCGGAAACATTTTAGGCAGTCTCTTCTTTGTCAAATAGTAATGATGTACAATTTTAAATTGAATTAAAGAGTGACTGGCACAGATCGAAGAAGAGTTAACCAACTTCAAAATCCGCAACCACTCCTCTGTTATCAAGGTCATGATAAGCTGTCTCTCCCAATCTTGCTTAATCTTAAGTGAAGGGTAATTGTGCTGTTGTAACAATAAATCATAAATTTTCCCAATAAAACCTTTTGCTAAAGGGTTCATTTTTCAAATAATACCTAACAGGTCAGAATCCTGTAAATATGGAAAACTACTGAAATATTCTTGTAAGATGTGTCTGACCTGAAGATATTGCAGGAAATGTGAATACGAGAGAGAGAAAAAAAAGTTATTACCCATCATCCATCAGGCTTTTAAACCAAAGGGGATAATTTCACTCAACTTCACTTACCTAATCATTCAGATGTTCCCACAACCTATGAACTCATTTTCAAGGACTCTTCATCTCATGTTCTCAATATCTATTGCTTATTTATTAATTATTATTATTATTTCTTTCTTTTTGTATTTGCACAATTTGTTGTCTTTTGCACACCAGTTGAACACACAATTTGATGTGGTCATTCATTGATTTACATAATTAAAGGTTATGGGGAGAAGACAGGAGAACAGGGTTGAGAGGCATAATCAATCAGCCATGGCGGAGTGGTGGAGCAAACTCCACTTTCCAGATGGCCTAATTCTGCTCCTGGTCTGGCTTAATTGAACATGCCACACAATTACTGATGTTAAGCTGAAATTTTGAAGACATAGGAAGGCACAAAAGCATTCTTAGATAGAATGTTAATCAGCAAATTAGAATGGGGAGGGTTTTATTTCCGTTGTATGTTTATAACAGATCGTTTCTTACTTCTCCCTTTGCTGCTTGATTTAAACATGTAAGAATCTTTCAACTAAAGTCTTAAACAATCATTTTTAATGAATTTAGTTTTATATGATAGCTTTGAAGCATTTCCAGGAAGTGTTATTATCCTCCTTGTTTGCTTCTGAAATTTGGAAAGAGCTTTGACCAGCAGAACAATCTGCCATCGGAAGTTTGGAATTGAATTGAATTGACTTTATTACTTACATCCTTCATATACATGAGGAGTAGAAA
Organism: Hemitrygon akajei; assembly: GCF_048418815.1. Classification (NCBI taxonomy): domain Eukaryota; kingdom Metazoa; phylum Chordata; class Chondrichthyes; order Myliobatiformes; family Dasyatidae; genus Hemitrygon; species Hemitrygon akajei. The sequence continues at coordinate 94,026,069 of NC_133127.1, read as the reverse complement.
TCTTTACATTACGTCTCTTCAAGTGTGCATTGTACAATTATAGTAATTTATAATAAATAGCATTTACAATAGGATAGTGAATATAACATAGAAATACAGTTGCATCAGCCTGAATTAAGCAGTCTGATGGCCTGGTGGAAGAAGCTGTTCTGGAGCCTGTTGGTTCTGGCTTTTATGCTGCTGTAATACCGTTTCGCGGATGGTAGCAGCTGGAACAGTTTTTTGTTGGGGTGACTTGGGTCTCCAATGACCCTTCAGTTCCTTTTTACATACCTGTCTTTGTAAAAGTCCTGAATAGTGGGAAGTTCACATCTACCGATGTGCTAGGCTATCCGCACCACTCTCTGCAGAGTCCTGCGACTGAGAGAAGTACAGTTCCCATACCAGAGAGTGATGCAGCCAATCAAGATGCTCTCAGTTGTGCTCCTGTAGAAAGTTCTTAGAATTTGGGGGGGGGGGGGGGTGCATACCAAACTTTTTCAATCATCTGAGGCGAAAGAGGTGTTGCTCAAAGGTTCAATTTAATGTCTCTGTCACTGAGTCTGCCTCTGCGACTCAGAAGGAAAGGGGTTTGGGGGAAGAGTCACACTGTAGTGATAGGGGATTTGTTAGTTAGGGGAATGGACAGGAGGTTCTGTGGGCGAGGATGAGATTCCCAGATGATATATTGCCTCCCGGGTGCCAGCAGCCAGGATATCTCAGATCGTGTCGTCAGCATTCTTAAGTGGGAAGGTGAACAGCCAGAGGTTGTGGACCATGTAGCTACCAATGACATGGGTAGTATGAGTGATGAGGTTCTGCTTAGGGAGTTCGGTGCTAGGTTAATAGGTAGGACCTCCAGGGCTGTGATCTCAGGATTGCTACCACGCCATGTGCTAGTGAGGCCAGAACTAGGAATATTATACAGTTTAATATATGACTAAGGAGTTGGTGTAAGAGGAAGGGCATAAGATTTTTGGATCATTGGGCTGTCTTCCAGGGAAGGTGGGACCTGTACAGAAGGGATAGCTTGCTCCTGAACTGAAGGGGGACTAATACCCTAGTGGGAAGGTTTATTAATGCTGCACAGTGGAGTTTAAGCTAGAGTTGCAGGGGGATGGGAACCAGAGTGCCAGAACAATTAGCGGAGAGGTTGTAGAGGCAGATATTGGTAAGACCTCAGATAAAGTTAGGAATTAAAAGGTTGAGCATGGTGTGACCAGTGTGCTGAGCCGTGTATATTTCAATGCAGAAGTATCATAGAGCTGGTTTACAAACAGAGGCAATGTGTAGTGAGGAGAGGCTGCTGATAGGGAAAAATTGCAGTCAACAGGATGAGTTGGAATGTAAAAGGTGGACAAAATTGAAAAGGGTGAATACAGGACTGAAGGTGTTATATTTGAATATGCACAGTACATGGAATAAGGTAGATGAACTTGCAATACAGTTGCTGATTGGCAGATATGATGTTGTAGGCATCACTGAATCATGGCTGAAAGAAGATAGCTGGGAGCTTAATGTCCAAGGATACACATTGTGTTGAAAGGAGAGTCAGAAAGGCAGGTTAGGTTAGTTTGTTTTAGTTTGGCTTTTTTTTCTTTTTCTCTTTTTTTATAATTATAATTATCTATTTCATGGTTTATTACTAAGAGATTGGGAGGTTAGACTTCATTTGTTACTTGGAATATGTGCTTCTACATGTTAATTGTTATTAATGTATTCATGATCTCAATGTATTAGTATTAATATTGTTTATTGGAAACTTAATAAAAAGATTGAAAAAGAAAGGCAGAGAGGGCGGCATTACTCTGTTGGTAGAAAATTAAATCAAATCATTAGAAAGAGGTGACCTATGGTGAGAAGGTGTCGAATTGTCATGGAGAGAGCTAAGGAACTGCAAGGCTAAAAAGACCCTGATGGGAGTTGTATACAGACTACCAAACAGTACTAAGGAAGTGGTCTACAAATTACAATGGGAGATAGAAAATGCATGCCAAAAGGGCAATGTTCAATAGTCAGCATTGAGAAAATCAGGTTGGTGCTGGATTCCAGGAGGGGAAATTTTCTAGAGTGCCTATCAGATGGCTTTTTAAGAGAAGCTCATGGTTGAGCCCACTAGAAGATCAACTATTCAGGATTGGGTGTTGTGCAACAAACAGGAATTGATTACAGAGCTTAAGGTTAAAAAAAAACCTTTAGGAGAAAGTGATCATAAAATGATCAAATTCTCCCTGAAGTTTGAGAAGGATAAGCTAAAGTCAGATGTATCAGTATTACAGTGGAGTACAGAGGCTTGAGAAAAGTGTTGGCCAGTGTTGATCGGCGAAGAACACTGGCGGGGATGACGGCAGAGCAGCAATGGCTGGAATTTCTGGAAGCAATTCGGAAGGCACAGGATATATACATCCCAAAGAGGAAGAAGTTTTCTAAAGGAAAGTTGACACAATTGTGGCTAACAAAAGAAGTCAAAGCCAACATAAAAACCAAAGAGAGGGCATATAATTGAGCGAAAAATAGTGGGAAATTAGAGGACTGTGAAGCTTTTAAAAACCAACAGAAGGCAACTAAAAAGTAATTAAGAAGGTAAAGATGGAATATGAAAGTAAGCTAGCCAATAACAGTAAAGAGGATACCAGAAGTTTCTTCAATATAAAAGAGAGGCAAGAGTGGACATCGAACCACTGAAAAATGATGCTGGAGATGGGGCACAAGGAAATGGCAGACAAACTGAATAAGTATTTTATATCAGCCTTTATTGTGGAAGACATTAGAAGTATAGTAGAAGTTCCATGTGTCAGGGGTCATGAAGTGTGTGAAGTTACCACAACTAGAGAGAAGGTTCTTTGGAAACTGAAAGTCTGAAGGTAGATAAGTCACCTGGACTAGATGGTTTGCACCCCAGAGTTCTGAAGGAGGAAGCTGACGAGATCATGGAGGCATTAGTAATGATGTTTCAAGAATCACTAGATACAGGAATGGTTCCGGAAGACTGGAATATTGCAAATGTCACGCCACTCTTCAAGAAGAGAGAGAGGCAGAGAATGGAGGCTATAGTCTAGTTAGTCTGAGCTCTTAAACTTGGCCCATGGTTGATGAAGGTCAATGCACTGTATGCCTTCTTAACCACAAAGTCAACCTACGCAACAGCTTTGAGTGTCCTATGGACTCAGACCCCAAGATCCCTCTGATGCTCCACACTGCCAAGAGTCTCACCATTAATATTCTGCCATCATGTTTGACCTACCAAAATGAATCACCTCACAATTATCTGGGTTGAACTCCATCTACCACTTCTCAGCCCAGTTTTGCATCCTATCAATGTCCCACTGTAACGTCTAACAGCCCTCCACACTATCCACAACACCCCCAACCTTTGTGTCATCAGCAAATTTACTAACCAATCTCTCCACTTCATCATCTAGGTCATTTATAAAAATCACGAAGAGTAGGTGTCCCAGAATAGATCCCTGAGGCACACCACTGGTCACTGAAAACCACTCTTTGCCTTCTGTGGGCAATCCAGTTCTGTATCCACAAAGCAATGTCCCCTTGGATCCCAAGCCTCCTTACTTTCTCAATAAGCCTTGCATGAGGTACCTTGTCAAATGCCGTGCTGAAATCCATATACACTACATCTACTGCTCTACCTTCATCAACGTCTTTAGTCACATCCTCAAAAAATTCAATCAGGCTCGTAAGGCACGACCTGCCTTAGCCATGCTGACTATGCCTAATGATATTATGCCTCTCCAAATGTTCATAAACCCTGCCTCTCAGGATCTTCTCCATCAACTTACCAACCACTGAAGTAAGACTCACTGGTTTATAATTTCCTGGGCTATCTCTACTCCCTTGCTTGAATAAGGGAACAACATCCGCAACCCTCCAACCCTCTGGAACCTCCCCCATTCCCACTGATGATGCAAAGGTCATGGCCAAAGGCTCAACAATCTCTTACCTCGCTTCCCACAGTAGCCTGGGGTACATCCTATCTGGTCCCGGTAAATTCTCCAACTTGATGCTTTCCAAAAGCTCCAGCAAATCCTCTTTCTTAATATCTACATGCTTAAGCTTTTTAGTCCACTGTAAGTCAGCCCTGCTTCACCAAAATCCTTTACCATAGAGAATACTGAAGCAAAGTATTCATTAAGTACCTCTGCTATCTCCTCTGGTTCCATACACACTTTCCCACTGTCATACTTGATTGGTCCTATTCTCCCACGTCTTATCATCTTGCTCTACACATGCCTTGTGTAGAATGCCTTGGGGTTTTCCTTAACCCTGTCCGCCAAGGCCTTCTCTTAGCCCTTCTGGCTCTCTGAATTTCATTCTTAAGCTCCTTCCTGCTAGCCTTATAATGTTCTAGATCTCTAACATTACCTAGTTTTTGAACCTTTCATAAGCTCTTCTTTTCTTCTTGACTAGATTTACAACAGCCTTTGTACACCACAGTTCCTGTACCCTACCATCCTTTCCCTGTCTCATTGGAACCTACTGATGCAGAACTCCACGCAAATATCCCCTGAATATTTGTCACATTTATTTCATATATTTTCCTGAGAACATCTGTTCCCAATTTATGCTTCCAAGTTCTTGTCTGATAGCCTCATATTTCCTCTTACTCCAATTAAATGGTTTCCTAATTTGTCTGTTCCTGTCCCTCTACAATGCTACGGTAAAGGAGATAGTGATCACAATTCTATCTCCAAAATATTCTCCCACTGAGAGACCTGACATTTGACCAGGTTCAGTTTCCAATACCAGATTAAGTACAGCCTCTCCTCGTATAGGCTTATCTACATATTGTATCAAGAAGCTTCCTCAACACACCTAACAAACTCCACCTCATCTAAACCCCTTGCTTTAGCAGATGCCAATCGATATTTGGGAAATTTAAATCTCCCAGCACAACAACCCTGTTATTATTGCACCTTTCCAGAATCTGTCTTTCTATCTGCTCTTCAATGTCCCTGTTACTGTTGGGTTGTCTATAAAAAACACCCAGAAGAGTTATTGACCCCTTCCTGTTCCAAACTTCCACCCACAGAGACTCCGCAGAAAATCCCTCCATGACTTCCTCCTTTTCTGCAGCCGTGACACTATCTCTGATCAACAGTGCCACGCCCCCACCTCTTTTGCCTCCCTCCCTGTCCTTTCTGAAATATCTGAAGCCTGGCACTCGAAGTAACCATTCCTGCCCCTGAGCCATCCAACTCTCTGTAATGGCCCCAACGTCATAGCTCCAAGTACTGATCCATGCTTTAAGCTCTTCCACTTTATTCATAATTCTCCTTGCATTTAAATGGACACATCTCAAACCATCAGTCTGAGCGTGTCTCTTCTCTATCACCTGCCTATCCTCCCTCTCACACTGTCTCCAAGGTTTCTCTATTTGTGAGCCAACTTCCTCTTCCTCCCTCTCTTCAGTTCAGTTCCCACCCCCCAGGAATTCTAGTTTAAACTCTCCCCAATAGCCTTAGAGATCCTCCTCACCAGGATATTGGTCCCCCGGGATTCAAGTGCAATGCGTCTTTTTTGTACTGGTCATACCTGCCCCTAAAGAGGTCCCAATGATCCAGAAATCTGAATCTCTGGCCCCTGCTCCAATCCCTCAGCCACGAATTTATCCTCCACCTCACTATTCCTATTCTCACTGTCACATGGCACAGGCAGTAATCCGGAGATGACTACCTTTGCGGTCCTGCTTCTCAAATTCCTTCCAAACTCTCTGTAGTCTGTTTTCAGGACCTCTTCCCTTTTCCTACCTATGTTGATGGTACCAATATGTACCACGACCTCTAGCTGTTCTCCTTCTCACTTCAGGATATTGTGGATGCGATTAGAAACGTCCCGGACCCTGGCACCTGGGAGGCAAACTACCATCTGTGCTTCTTTCCTGGGTCCACAGAATCACCTGTCTGACCCCCTAACTATTGAGTCCCCTATCACTGCTGCCATTGTCTTCCTTTCCCTACCCTTCTGAGCCACAGGGACAGACTTGGTCCCAGAGGTGCAGCCACTGTTGCTTCCCCATTTAGGCCATTTCCATGCCCAACAGTACTCAAACAGGAACACATTCTTAGGGGCGGACAGCCATTGGGGTTCTCGCTAGCATCTGACTCCTGCCCTTCCCTCTCCTGACTGTTACCCACTTACCTGTCTCCCAAGACCCTGGTGTGACTACCTGCCTATAGCTCCTCTCTATCACCTCCTCACTTTCCCTGACCAGACGAAATTCATCGGGCTGCATCTCCAGTTCCCTAATGCGGTCTCCAAGGAGCTGCAATTCGATGCACCTGACACAGATGTGGCTGTCTGGTAAGCTGGGAGTCTCCAGAACTTCCCACATCTGACACCGAGCACCGGCCTCACACAGGTACTTCCTGTCTGTATGCCACACAGGCAACCTACCTCACCTCAACCCGTTATCACCGAAGCCCCATTGAACCAAAGCCCTCCTACTCTGTCCCCCTCTACTCTATCACCCGCTCTAAAAAGCTGTCTCATTTTAAACTCTTCTCGCTGTTCTAACTGGCTGACATCCATGCACTCGCGCAGTTGTGCCTTGAACAATCCGGTGAAGAAATAAATAATTATCTATTGATAATTAGTGATTAGCTGTTCATGGCTGTGCTGGAACTGTAGAGTGGAGAGGTAAAGGAGAAGCATTATGTAGATAAAAATACATTGTTATGTTGCTAACGAGAAAATGAATTAGGGATCAGCGCAGACAGAACACGAAGCCTGTACATCATCTGTTTCAGTCTCAGACAGATTCCAGGGAGTGAGATGAATCACTTATCAGAGAATGGATATTAGCATTTCCAGTGCTTAATTGGAGGAACATGTTGTTCATTACCATGAATTAATGAGCATTTTCTTCAATATGATTATATTTTTCCATTTTGAGATAAATTGCTCCTGTCATTCATTTAGTTTCCTCATCTATAATTCTGTTCTTTAGTCAGGAAGACAGATGATATTCATTTTTTTTTGTCTGGAGATCCTTTCCTCTTTTTAAAAGATACCATTCCTTTCACTACCTGTATTTCTTCATATTACTTATCATTCAGAATGGGATGGCATGGTCCTGCAGTGGTTAGCACTGTGTTTTACAGTCCCAGCAATTCCCTTCACTGCCTGCAAGAAGTCTGCACATCCTCCCTATGATTGCTTGGGTTTCCTCCGGGTGCTCCAGTTTCTTCCCACAGTTAATTGGTCATTGTAAATTATCCCATGATTAGGAGAGGAATAAATCGGGGGATTGCTGGCGTGGCTCTGCTCAGAAGTCCAGAAGGACCTACTTCATTCTGAATCTCAATAAATAAATCAATAAACTGGGCAGGTGCTTAAGCTGCTGCATTAAAATCCACCATCATCAGGTCTGAGAATTTTCAGATCAAGAGTTCTGCCAAGTGAATCAGCAAGGAGCTCAGAGGTTAGATAGGAAGTCCTAGTGCGTGATTACCAAGAAGCCAAGTGGACACCCGGTAGGATAAGGGGAAGAACTGGACCACTGATGTACACAGTGGATGTTGGAGACCCGACATGGAGACATCGTGTGGAGCAGGTACTGGATGCTCAGCCGAAGAATACATCTGAGTCGATTTCTGTGGGATTTGTTTCCAACACGTATTTTGTATGTATAGATGTCTGGCTGTTATTTTTCTTAATGAGTACAAGTTGCCCCTCTCTCTGATTACGGAGATTCTCTGACTCCCTCACTTTTCCTTCAAACCGATTTCAGTTCTGTTCAACTTGTTGTGAGGTGGTTTCCAGGTCTGTGCAGTGGTAGGAAGTAAATTATGGCGATGATGGTGTCACTGCATTGGACCCATTGTTCCATGGGTGTTTGTGTTGTTGTGCAGTGTGCAAGAAAGGTGATGCCATAGTGGTGAAAAATTTGATGAATTATGTCCTTCATGCTGCTGACTTTCAGTCTGTGCCTTAACAAGTAGGGAATACTTTCTCCAGCATTGAAATGTGAAAAGAAAAACTTTGCTCTTGCAAAAGATGAAGCTCCTGTTTAGCAACCATTTGATCCTTTAGAACATCAGACTGCTCAGGGGTTGCAACCCTTGTGGTAAGTGATTGGCATCTGTCTGCTCAAAGTGCTCAAGTTATTCCCTTTGGACTGGCCGCATGTGGCAGATCTCAGATCTTTATTTCGATCGCTACATATGAGTCGAAGGACTTCACAGCACCTTCACCTGTGCCATAACATCGTAATGTCACCTGACAGTGTTAGGCTCCATAACCAGATTGTTGTGTATGCATGCAAAGGAATGCACATCAGCTCAAGTGTGGAGGAATGGTTCAAAGCTCAAAGTGAATTTTATTGTCAAATACAAATATGTCACCATATAAGACATATAGCCTTTACTATCCACATTGCTATTGTTTGCTAGCTTGCTTTCATATTTCATATTTTCCCTCCTAATAATTCAACTAGTTGCTCTCTCTGGGTTTAAAAGCTTCCCAATCCTTTGATTTCCTGCTAACTTTTGCTTTGTTTTAAGCTTTATCACTCACTTTTACATTAGCTTTGACTTCCCTTGTCAGCCACAGTTGTACTATTTTGCTATTTGAGTATTTCTTCATTTTAGAATACATCTATACTGCACTTTCCTCATTTTTCCTTGAAACTCAAACCATTGCTGCTCTGCTGTCATCCCTGCAGCATCTGCTTCTAATTTACTTTGGCTAGCTCCTCTCTCATACCACTTTAATTTGCTTTACTCCACTGTAATATCATTATGTCAGACTTTACTTTCTCCCTATCAAATTTTAAGTTGAACTGAATCATATTGTGATCATTGACTCCTAAGGGTTCCTTTACCTTAAGCTCCCTAATCGCCTCCGGTTCATTACATAACACCCAATCCAGTGTAACTCTCGGTTCGGCTAGTGGCTTAATCCAGGGGAAGGCAGCCATCGGCCCTGCCAAACTTAAGAAATCTTGTTTGGGTGGATGCTGTGCGATGTGTTCCCTGTTACAAATCAGTACCACAAAATAACAAACAGTACACAATATGCAATTAAATGATTGAGCTTTCGATTCTTAATTTGGCTATATAGTTAGTAAACAAACAAAAAAAGAAAAAGGCTCATTTTCATGAACCAGTGTAATGCACAAGGTTGGAGCTCACTGATAAGGCCATTCATTCACCATTGACCTCCTCTGATCGTCGTTGACCTTCAGACCCTCACTCCAAGTCTGCTCCATCCGGTGGTCTACCAACTCTCTCCATTTGTGTCTTCTCTCTTCATCTCTCCCCGGCAAAAGACCGCAAAATCCCTGTTCCCAGATGCACAAGAAACAACAATATCCCTCTTATTGGATTGCCCCACATTCCAAAGCCCATTTTCTCTAGTTTTAACCCATACATTGCTGCTACAGTGAAACCTGACAGCGTGTTACACCAGTATAGCTGATCCCCTAGTAGGCACAATGACAAACTGCTTTAAAAAGCCATCTCATAGGCATTCAGCAAACTCACTCTCTTGAGATCCATTACCAACGTGATTTTCCTAATTGACCTGCATATTAAAATCTCCCATAACTATCATAACATTGCCCTTTTGACACATATTTTCTATTTCCCATTGTAATCTGTAGTCCACATCCCAGCCACTGTTGGGAGGCCTGTATATAACTGCCATCAGCGTCCTATTACCCTTGCAGTTTCTTAACTCAACCCACAGGGACTCAACATCTTCTGATCTTATGTCACATCTTTCTACTGATTCTTTACTAGCAGATCCATGCCACCCACTCTGCCTATCTTCCTATCCCTCCGATATAACGGGTAACCTTGGACATTCAGCTCCCAACTACAACCATCCTTCAGCCACACTTCAGTGACATCATACCTGACAATCTGTAAAAGTGCAACAAGATCACCCACCTTATTTCTTCTACTCTGTGCACTGAGATGTAACACATTGAGTACTGTATTTGCTACTTTTTTTGATCCTGCTTTCCTAATGCATTGACACTCATGCTGCTGGCTGCAATTTTGTCCATCCTCTGCCTACCTTTCCTGACAGTCAGATTGCACACTATCTTTGCTTTTAAGCATTCCTTCTATCCTGAGTCCCTTCAGTCTGGTTCCCACTTCCCCGCCAAATTTGTTTAAACCCTGCCAAACAGCTCTAACGAAACTGCCCGAGAGAGTATTGGTCCCCCTCAGGATCAGGTGCAGCCTGTCACTTTTGTTAAGATCGTACCTCCCCCATGATGCTCCAAGAACCTGAAGCCCTACCCCCAACACCAACTTTTCAGCCACATATTTATCTGCCAAATCATCCTGTTTCTACCCTCACTGGCACGTGGCACAGGCAGCAATCCAGAAATTACTACCCAGGAGGTCACAAACAAGAGAAAATCTGCAGATGCTGGAAATCCGAGCAACACACACAAAATGCTGGATGAACTCAGCAGGCCAGGCAGCATCAATGGAAAAAATAGTCGACACTTCAGGCCGAAACCCTTCAGCAGGACTGGAGAAAAAAGCTGAGGAGTAGATTTGAAAGGTGGGGGAGGGGAGGGAGATAGAAACACCAGGCGATAGGTGAAACTTGAAGGGGGTGGGTGAAGAAAAGAGCTGGGAAGTTGATGGTGAAAGAGACAGAAGGCCATGGAAGAGAGAAAAATGGTGGGGGGGAGGAAGGAGCTCCATCAGCCAGAACAAACAGGATCTCCCAGTGGCCACCCATTTTAATTCCACGTCCCATTCCCATTCTGATATGTCCATCCACGGCCTCCTCCACTACCGGGATAATGCCACACTTAGGTTGGAAGAACAAATACCTCAAATTCCGTTTGGGTAGCCTCCAACCTGATGGCATGAACATTGTTTTCTCTAACTTCCGTTAATGGTTCCCCCCACCTTCACCATTTCCCATCCCTTTGTCCCTTTCTCATGTTATCTCCTTGCCAGCCCATCGTCTCCCTCTAGTGCTCCTTTTTTCTTTTTTCTTTGGCCTCCTGTCTCTTTCACCAATCAACTTCCTAGCTCTTTGCTTCATCCCTCCCCCTCCTAATTTCACCTATCATCTAGTGTTTATCTCTCTCCCCTCCCCTACCTTTCAAATCTACTCCCCAGCTTTTTTTATTCCAGTCCTGCCGAAGGGTTTCAGCCCGAAATGTCAACTGTACTTTTTTCCACAGACACTGCCTGGCCTGTTGAGTTCCCCCAGCATTTTGTGTGTGTTACCTAGAAGGTCCTGCTTCTCATCCTGTACCTAATAAAGTGGCCACTGACTTATGTTCATGGTCTCCTGCTGCTGTAGCTGTCTACTTCAAAGTTTGACCTGTTATGAATTCAGAGATGCTCTTCTGCACACCACCATTGTAACGCGTGATTATTTGAATTATTGTCGCCTTGCTATCAACCTCCCCTCTGACCTATCTCATTACCAAGGCATTATCAATGTATATTCTAAAATTAAACTAATTTAAATGTATGGAAATATTTTATTACATCATTAATTATTCACATAATTTTTGTAGTCTGCTTTTAGCAGGTATTGGTGTTTGTGAATTTTCAATATGTAATAATTTAATCTCTGATGGTTTTAACAGCTGAGAAGTCTATAGGGGTGGTTTAACCGGATACGGCACTCCATGCCTCAGGGCTCTGCCATATCTACTCAGCTCTGTGCTATACTGAGGCTGAGGCCTGGGTCAGCTCCGGCACTTCCAGGTCTCGTGTCCAAGGACTCACTTCTGTTCTGAATGCCGTTTGCTTGCTTTTATCATTTTTGTTCCCTCCGCACACTGGGTGTTTGATGGTCTTTTGTTTTAAAGGGTTCTTTTGGGTTTCTTTGTTTAGTGGCTGCTGTAAGGAGACAAATCGCAAGGTTGCATAACGTATTCATATTTAGGTAATAAATGTACTTTGAACTTTGAACTCTGGACATGTCAAATGGTGGAATGGGTGGCCAGAAAGGCCATTGTGGATCTTCTGACTAGTGCATTTCACTATGAGGGCAACCAGGAGAAAAACAACATTGCTATACTGAAGCATGGGATAGATGGAAATGATCTGGCTCACTGTTGCTTTTGCAGCTCATCTTCAAGCAAATTGATATTTCTACTTCAGTACAAACTAAGCAGAAAAGGTTATTTAATGCTGTCTTGTATCTATTGATTATGTTTAGCTTGATTATCTTTTAGTCTTTATCTTTACTTAAATACATGTTTGCTATGCCTTGATAAAGGGATTTCTTAATTTCATCTTCCTTGTCATTTTTTAAACTTCATTCTTACTTTCTTTTTATTTCCCTTTAGTACTTTTTATCTTTTAATGTGTTTATTTCTTTAGATTAAATTTTCTTGTTTTTTTTAGCCTTGAGGCTCAATAATTATATTTTTGATTTTTTTTAGTAGAATCCATTTCTCTTAAACTCTATTGGCTATAATGACATGGACTTGGCAGTTTATTTCTTGTTTTTAAGGTTTTTGCCTATATGAGGCAAGAAAAGAGTGGTCTTTATTTCCACCCTCAGAACCCCATAATTTAATCTTTTTCTCACTCATTTTCCTACGTTATTTTCTCTTAATCTTTTTTCTTTTTCAGTCTTTTTATTAAGTTTCCAATAAACAATATTAACACTAATACATAGAGATTAGGAATACATTAATAACAGTTAACATATAGACACACATATTCAGAGTAACAAATGGAGTCTAACCTCCCAATCTCTAGTAATAAACCATGAAAAAGATCATTATAATTATAAAAAAAGAGAAAAAGAGAAAAAACCCCAAACTAAAACAGACTAACCTAAAAAAAAAGCAAACAAAGATTGGGCTGCCATAATTCATCGGTTAAAATTATATTTTGTCATTTAACTCCGCTCCTCTTTCCATAAAAAAAGTTACTGAAAAAAGGATTCAGAAAGGGTCCATCATATGAAAATATTGAATAAATGGCTTCCAAGTTTCTTCAAATTTAACCGAGGGGTCCATAGTACTGCCCCTAATCATCTCCAAATTTAAACATGCAATCGTTTGGGAAAACCATTGAAATGTGGTAGGTGGATTGGAATCCTTCCATTTAAATAAAATTGATCTTCTGGCTATTAATGTCACGAAAGCAATTAAACGACAAGCTGATGAGGATAAATGACTAGAGTCTGTCACTGGTAGTCCAAAGATTGCAGTAATAGGATGAGGTTTTAAATCAACATGCAGAACTGCTGAAATAATATCAAAAATATCATTCCAATATTTTCTTAACAGAAGGCATGACCAGAACATATGTGTCAAAGAAGCTACTTCAGAATTACATCTATCACAAACAGGGTTTATATGACAGTAAAAATGTACTAACTTATCCTTGGACATATGAGCCCTATGAACAACCGTAAATTGCATCAAAGCGTGTCTGGCACATGTGGATGAAGTATTAATTAGTTTAAGAATTTTCTCCCATTCCTCTGTAGATAAAGATTTTTGAAGTTCCCTTTCCCACTCATTCTTAATTTTATCAGAAGTACCTAGACGTATTTTCGTAATCAAATCATAAATAATTGCTATTAAACTCTTCTGAAAGGGGTTTAAACCCAAGATTTTTTCTGTAACTTCGATTGGATGTGATATCAGAAAGGTAGGTAAAGTAGCATTCAGAAAGTTTCTAATCTGTAGATATCTGAAAAAGTGTGATCGAGGCAAATTATATTCATTAGACAACTGGTCAAAAGACATAAAACAATCATCCATAAGTAAATCACGAAAACATGTTATTCCTTTTGTTTTCCATAACAAAAAGGCTTGATCAATTCTAGATGGTTGGATAAAAAAGTTAGATATAATAGAGTTTGACAGGATAAATTTATTCAATACAAAAAATTTACGAAATTGAAACCATATTCATATTGTATGTTTAACTATTGGATTTATCATTTGTTTATTCAGTTTAGTAAATACAAAGGGAAGCCCAGCTCCTAGAATAGAAGCCAATGAAAACCCCTGTACAGACTCCTGCTCGAGATTCATCCATCATGGAGATTGAGTTTCATCCAACTCTTGTGTCCAAAACATTAAATGCTGAATATTAATTGCCCAGTAATAAAATCTAAGATTCGGCAGAGCCAAACCGCCTTCCTTTTTTGATTTCTGTAAATATTTCTTACTTAACCTGGGATTTCAATATTGTCATATATATGAAGAAATTTTAGAATCGATAGTATCAAAAAAAAGATTTAGGAATAAAAATTGATACTGCCTGAAATAGATGCAGAAATTTCAGTAAAATAAACATCTTAACAGCATTAATTCTACTGATCAAAGATAAGGACAGTGGGGACCATTTAGTAAACAGTTGTTTAACATGATCAATTAAAGGTAAAAAATTAACTTTAAATATATCCTTATACTTAGTAATTTTAACCCCTAAATAAAATAAGCAGTAACCAATCTAAATGGTGATTTTCTATAATAGGGATTTGCATATTTAATTGGAAAAGCACACTCTTATCAAGATTCAATTTATACCCAGAAAAACTACTAAACTGGGCAAGTAGAGTTATTAGTGCAGGAATGGATTTCTCTGAGTTAGAAATATATAATAACAGATCATCTGCATATAATGATATTTTATGCGTCCCGTTCCCACAAATAATGCCAAATATATTAGGTGAATCACGAATAGCAAATTGCTAAGGGCTCCAGGGCAATATCAAATAATAAAGGACTTAAAGGACAGCCCTGTCTAGTACCTCGAAAAAGCCTAAAAAAGGGGGATCTCTGATTATTGGTGAATACGGCCGCCAAGGGTGTATGATATAATAGTTTAATCCAAGATATAAATTATGAACTGAAATTAAATTTCTCAAGTATATTAAATAAATATTCCCATTCAAGTCTATCAAACGCCTTCTTGGCATCAAGTGAAATAACACATTCTGAAGTATTAGATGAAGTAGTGTATACAATGTTCATTAACCTCCTAACGTTAAAATGTGAATAACGATTTTTAATAAATACTGTCTGATCCTCAGAAATAATCTGAGGCAATACCTTCTCTAATCTAATTGCTAATATTTTGGAAAAGATTTTAGAATCCACATTCAACAAAGATATCGGCCTATATGATGTACATTCAGTGGGATCTTTATCTTTTTTAGAAATTAAGGAAATTGATGCTTCATAAAAGGATTGTGGTAATTTACCTACTAATAAAACATCTTTAAAAACTTTACATAACCAGGAAGAGAGTAAATCTGAAAAGGTCTTAAAAAATTCAGCTATATATAACCATCTGGACCAGGTGCTTTACCTGAGTTTATCGAAAAAATTGCCTTTTTTATTTCCTCTTCAGTAATGGGTGCATCTAATACTAAATGTTCATCAACTGGTAATTCCGGAAAATTCAGTTTCCTTAAAAATTCATTCACTATAGTAGTATCATCAGGATATTCTGATTGATAGAAATTAGTGTAAAATTCTTGAAAAGATTTGTTAATTTCATCATGATTAACCGTCAAGACACCAACCCATCTACGAACTTTATTAATCTGAAGTTTCGCCAAAGCTGCTTTCAATTGATTAGCCAACAATTTATTTGCTTTATCACTATGTATATAGAATTGACTCCTAGATTTAAGTAATTGGTTTTCAATCGGTGAAGTTAATAACAAACTATGTTGTATCTGAATTTCAACTCTCTCTTTATAAAGCTCCAAACTGGGAGCAATAGAATATTTTTTATCAATATCTTTAATCTTATCAGCCAATGCATGTATCACAGTATTAATTTGTTTTTTCAATCCAGAGGAATATGAAATAATTTGTCCACGGATATATGCTTTAAAGGTATCCCATAATATCCCACTGGAAATTTCTTTGGTTGAATTAGATGGAAAAAATGCAATCTGTTCCTTAATCAAATTAACAAAATTTAAATCCTGAAGCAAAATAGAGTTGAACCGCCATTGTCTAGTACTAGAAGTTACATCACTAAATTTAATTGATAATTTCAGAGGTGCATGGTCGGAAATGGCGATTGCATCATACTCACAAGTAGTGACAGACGAAACTAAATGAAAGTCAATAAAAAAGTAATTGATTCTAGAGTAATTGTGATTTCACTTTGAACTCTAAACATATTCCAACGGGATTGCTGATCATTGGGCTTTGTTTAAGACCTCATCCATTAGCTTGGATCTAGCTTTTCTACAGATGTAACATCAGGAGCACCCTCATTATAATAGCAGGTTGAGTGGCTAGTCACTGATAAGCACAAACAGCAAGAGGTTTGCAGTGATTTCAGCCCGTTGGACATGTTTATTTTTAATTTATTAAATTTTTAGAAAATTACAAAGAATAAATGTAATGATAAAATAGTGAAAGAGAAAAAAATAATATTGACCTTCCCCCCTCCCCTTAACCCTCCCCCCCCTAATCCCTTATCTAAAGAAAGAAAAAAAAAGAAAGAAGAGAAAGATTGCCTGGATATCGCAGGATCCCCACATGCTCCATGGAGTTCAAAATAATTTTAATTTTAATTTTTACTTTTCCCAATTAGTTTATAATTTTATCTTCAAAGGACCTATGTATTTAATCCTATCTTTTGTAGGTATGGGAGCCAAATTTTCAAAAATATATCATATTCATTTCATAGATTATATGTAATTTTGTCAAGTGGAATACAACTATATATTTCATTATTCCAATGATCCATAGTTAAATATAAGTCAGATTTCCAAGTAACTGCGATAACTTTTTTGGCTACTGCCAATGCAATTTTTATAAATTTTTTCTGATACTTATTCAATTTAAGTTTCGGTATTGTCCCTTCAATGTCTCCTAATAAAAATAATATTGGACTATATGGGAGTTGTACTCCAGTAATTTGTTCCAATAAAAGTCTTAGATTTATCCAAAATGATTGAATTTTAAAACAAGACCAAGTAGAATGCAAAAAAGTACCAATTTCTTGATTACATCAAAAACATTGGTCAGACATATTTGAATTTAATCTATTTATTTTCTGTGGTGTTATATATAATTGATGTAAAAATTATAATGTACTAATCTAAGTCGAACATTTATTGTATTTATCATACTATCAGAACATAATCTTGGCCAGTTTTTTCCAACAATTTTAATATTCAAATCAGATTCCCATTTTTGTCTTGATTTATGAATTCCTGATTTAATTGTCTGTTTTTGAATCAAATTGTACATACAGGATGTAATTTTTAAAATTTTTCCTTTTTGAATTAATATTTCTATTTCGCTGGGTTTTGGCATTAACCCTGCTTTTCTCGTAAATAAGCCTTTAATTGAAAATAACAGAAAAGAGTGTTGTTTGATATTTTATATTTATTTTTTAATTGATCAAACGACATCAATATACCTCCTTCAAAACAATCACTTATATATTTAATCCCCTTTTGGAACCAATTATGTAAAAGTTTATTATCCATTGTAAAAGGAATAAGCCTATTTTGAATTAAAGTTCTTTTTACTAATAAAGATTTCTTTATCTCATCGTCCATATTTACCTTATTCCATAAATCAATCAAGTGTCTTAATATAGGAGATTCTTTTTTTTCCCGTATCCATTTGGATTCCCATTTATATATAAAATCTTCTGGTATGTTTTCTCCTATCTTATCTAATTCTATTCTAATCCATGCCGGTTTTTCTTCATCAAAAAAAGACGCAATAAATCTAAGTTGATTTGCTTTATAATAGTTCTTAAAATTTGGAAGTTGTAACCCTCCTAAATCAAATTTACATGTCAATTTTTCCAATGATATTCTTGACATCTTTCCTTTCCAAAGAAATTTCCTTACATATTTATTCAGTTCTTGAAAGAACTTCTGAGGCAATTGTATTGGTAAAGTTTGGAATAAATATTGCAATCTAGGAAATATATTCATTTTTACAGCATTAACTCTACCTATTAATATTATTGGTAACATCATCCATTTATCAAGATCCTCTTTTTTTTAATAATGGCAAATAATTTTGTTTATATAAATTTTTTACATCATTATCAACTCTTATACCTAAATATTTTATCCCATTTATTGGCCATCGAAATTGAGTTACTAAATTATAATGATTGATTATAATTTCCTTTGGTAAGGGGTAAAATTTCACTTTTATCCTAATTTACTTTATACTCTGATATTTTCCCATATTCTTCCAATCTAAAAGATAGTCTTTGCAAAGATTGCAATGGGTTTGTTAAATAAATCAAAACATCATCAGCAAATAAATTAATCTTATATTCTTCTTGATTAACTCTAAAGCCCACAATGTCTGAATCTGTTCTAATTAATTCAGCAAATGGTTCTATTGCCAATACAAATAAAGCAGGTGATAATAGGCAGCCTTGTCTAGTTGACCTTGTTAAGCAAAATGGTGTTGAAATCTGACCATTTGTAACTACTTTAGCGTGAGGATTAGTATTTAAGGTTTTAATCCATTTTATAAAAGATTTTCCTAACTCATATTTTTCCAATACCTTAAATAAAAAATCCCATTCCAATCTATCAAATGCTTTCTCTGCATCCAAAGCAACTGCCACACTCATTTCCCCTCTTTTTTGTGCCAAATGAATTATACTAAGTAACCGGGTTATATTGTTCGTTGATTGTCTGTTTTTAATAAAACCTGTTTGATCCATATGTATTAATTTTGGTAAATATTTAGATATTCTATTAGATAAAATTTTTGCTATTATTTTATAATCTGTACTCAACAAAGAAATAGGCCTGTATGATGTTGGTTTTAAAGGATCTCTATCTTTTTTTGGCAATACAGTTATGATCGCTGTTGAAAAAGATTGTGGGAGTTTATGCATTCTTTCAACTTGATATAGTAATTCCATAAAAGGAGGAATTAATAAATCTTTAAATTTTTTATAAAATTCAGGAGGAAAACCATCTTCTCCTGGGGATTTATTACTCTGAAGTGATCCTAAAGATTCTTCAACCTCTTTTAATGTAAAGGGCATATCTAATCCTTTCTGTTCTTCCAAATTTAATTTTGGAAGGGTTATTTGTGATAAAAATGTATCTATCTCGGCAATCTTATTTTGTGATTCTGATTGATACAGTTCAGTATAAAAAATTTTTAAAGTTTCATTAATTTCTAAAGGTTTATAAGTAATCTTATTTGCACTTCTTCTAATTGCATTTATTGTTTCAGAAGCCTGTTCTGTTTTCAGCTGCCAAGCAAGAATCTTATGTGATCTTTCATCTAATTCATAATATTTCTGTTTAGTTCTCATAATTACTTTTTCTGTACGATATGTCTGGAGTGTATTAAATTGTAATTTTTTATTAACTAGTTGTCTAACTTTGTGATAACTTTTTCCAATTGATCTATTTCTGTCATGTATTCCTTCTTAATTTTAGATGTATAATTTATAATCTGACCCCTTAAATATGCTTTCATCGCTTCCCATAATACAATTTTATCCTCAACTGAATGTGAATTTGTATCCAAAAAAAATTGAATCTGTTTTTTCATAAAATCACAAAAATGTTGACGTTTTAATAAAATTGAATTAAATCTCCATCTATAGATCGATTCCTCCTTATCCATCATTATCATTGTCATTATCAAAGGGGAATGATCTGACAGTATTCTTGCTTTATATTCCACACTTTTCACTCTATCCCCATTGGACATGTTATTCAATACTGCAATGCATCTATTGTCTCTAAGATAATTTGGCTTATTTTTAGTGCCTCTATCCTTACGAAAGCACATTTCTATTTTTCTGATAAAATTATTTCTTAATTTCATCTTTCTTGTCTTTTTTTTCTTCATTCTTTCTTTCTTAGAAACATAGAAATGCACAGCATATTCCAGGCCCTTTGGCCCACAATTTGTGCCGAACATGTAACCTACTCTAGAAGCTTCCTAGAATTTCCCTATAACATAGCCCTCTATTTTTCTAAGTTCCATGTACCTATCTAAGAGTCTCTTAAAAGATCCTATTGTAGCCGCATCTACCACTGTCGCTAGCAGTGAATTCCACGCACCCGTCACTCTCTGTGTGAAAAACTTGCCCCTGACATAACCTCCTGTACTTACTTAAGCTTTTTCTTGATTTCCATATTTAATTATAATCCATCCCAACAGAACCTTGAACGTTCTCAACAACTTTATTTTGCTCAATACTGCTCTCCTTCTGAGATGTCTATCATAAATGTGTTTATTTTATATGTAATTCCAAGGATCATTTTGGATAAAACTACAGAAATGACAATTGCTTTCCCTATTGTAAGCAGGTGATAATTATCCTTCAGAAGTAATAAGGATTCTTTATTATGCTGTATGCATTTTACACATTTAAATGCTTCAGTCAAACTTTCACTCTAAAAGGATTCTGTTTCTCCAAAATGGAAATAAGTGAATTCATGAAAAATATTCTCAGAGCACTAAATGTTATGTGGGTGTTCAGCAGTTGAAGGCTCTCACCTCACAGGCAGTTAAAAAAAAAGTCTTTCTTCCAAATAACAAGCATGCATTAGCAAACCAATTCATATCTGCCTTGAAAGGCGAATGAGAATGCAAAATAGCATACAGAGTACTCATTAATGTTTATATCTCTGCCATCCACACACAGTCCTCACTATCGTTGCAGTTTAATAGAGTATTTGTGCAGGTGGGCTTGTGCACAATTATAGCCATTTTCAGAAATATTTGTATCTCATGTAGGGAAACTGATGAAAAGATCAACTGTCTTGCCAACCCACTGCCAAGTCTGGTCAAAGCAAACTGCTTTCAAAGAATGATTTAACCCATTTTCCATTTTATAAAGCCAGTTTAGTCAAGACAAACAAGACATTACTTCTGTTCATTTACATTAAAATTTGAGAATTAATAAAAATTACTATTAACTGCTATTAACTATTCCTTCTCCCTCTTAATGCATAGTATGTACAATCCATTTATCCCATGTTGATAAGAAAATGTATCTCAAGGTAGTATATATATGGGTATGTAATGCATGTACATTGATAATCAATTTACCTTGAACTTTGATTTAGCTACATCGGAGGTTCCAAAATTGAAGGTCACTGAAGCTGGAGCCCTCCCTTTCTTTCCCATGCTATCCTCCAGAGAGGCTAATCATCCCAGGACTATTTGCTGTCACACAAAATTCTGTTGATTCATCTTCCTTCTACCCACCAACCTACCTTATATCTTAATCCAGCAAACCCATAAAAAAGGAAAATGGCTTTCTTATTTTTTCCAAATCGCTCCACTGTGTCACCCTTTCTTTCCTCTGTAACCTCTTTCAGTCACATCACCTTATGAGATAGTCCTATTAAACATCCAACACCTGGATGACAGACCTAAGTGGAGCACCATTACAGAGGCTGTGTACAAGAAGGGCCAGAGTTGCCTCTTCTTCCTGGGGAGACCAAGGACCTTTGGAGTATGCAGGTCTCTCCTTCACATGTTCTATCAGTCTGTGGTGCCAGTACAATCTTCTATGCAGTGTTGTGCTGTGGCAATGGCAACAACATGGGTGATGCCAACAGGCTCAATAAACTGATTAGAAAGGCTGTCATCAAACTGGACACACCAGAGGTTGTGGTAGAACAACGGACCCTACGGAAAATCCTGGCAATTCTGGACACTGTCTCTCACCCTTTGCATGCCACCTTGGCTGAACAGAGAAACGCTTTTAGTAATAGATTAAGACAACTACGCTACTCCAAAGAGGTCATTCTTACCCTCGACCATTAGGTTCTACAATGAGTCAGACAGACAGACAGACATACTTTATTGATCCTGAGGGAAATTGGGTTTCGTTACAGCCGTACCAACCAAGAATAATGTAGAAATATAGCAATATAAAACTATAAATAATTAAATAATAATAAGTTAATTATGCCAAGTGGAAATAAGTCCAGGATCAGCCTATTGGCTCAGGGTCAACCTACAGTCGAGCATAACCCTCACAAAATGCTGGTAGAACGCAGCAGGACAGGCAGCATCTATAAGGAGAAGCACTGTTGACGTTTCTGGCTGAGACCCTTCGTCAGGACTGATAACCCTCTCCTGTTAGGCTGTTAGGCTGTTTGTGGTAATTAACTTTTTATTTTTTCTTATTTCTCTTCCAATATTTGTATATCTGTGCACTTGCAATGCTACCTCTTGTGCTCCCCTCCCCCTTTTCTTCTCCTTAGGCCTTCTGTCCCATGATACTTTCCCTTCTCCAGCTCTGTATTCCTTTTGTCAATCACCTTTCTGGCTCTCAGCTTCACCCCACCCCCTCCGGTCTTCTCCTATCATTTCGCATTCCCCCTCCCCCTCCCACTTTCAAATCTCTTACTATCTTTCCTTTCAGTTAGTCCTGACGAAGGGTCTCGGCCTGAAATGTCGACAGTGCTTTTCCCTATAGATGCTGCCTGGCCTGCTGTGTTCCACTAGCATTGTGTGTGTGTTGCTTCATAGACTAGTTCACTTCTCTGCTTATTCTCTACGGCAAGTTTAGTTGCCAATACCCACTATTCAAGTGGTGGGTCTCCTCTCCCTACCAAGGAGAATATAACTCCATCTAGCAAAGCAGTTTAAAACACAGTTCATTTATTTTCAGTGATACATATTTAAATCCAAACAACATTCTTAAAATACTTTTAAAACTCACAGAGGACTTATATCTTAAACATTTCCCAATCATCACAGATGATTGCTATCTTATTTTGAATCATTATATTGAATCTTAAAACATTATAAAACATTTCCAAATTATAAACTGTTTCCAAAGCCTAAAGCAGAAAGAATTTCTTAAACACAAAGGATAAAGCTTAAAGCTAAAATAACAAAGGATTTCCAAAACACAGGTACAATTCCTATGAACTAAAAAGACATACCAAAAATGCAGACAAAAAGTTATCTGTTGCAGAA
The DNA here is from genome assembly GCF_048418815.1 of Hemitrygon akajei. Lineage (NCBI taxonomy): Eukaryota > Metazoa > Chordata > Chondrichthyes > Myliobatiformes > Dasyatidae > Hemitrygon > Hemitrygon akajei. The sequence continues at coordinate 94,003,193 of NC_133127.1, read as the reverse complement.
ACCAAAGCTGGAGGAATGGATTCTAGTTCTTCCATGTTTCTCCTGTTCTTTACCCAATTTCTAATAAGCCAGAACTGCTCTGTACATTTATACCCTTTTCAGCTCCTTGAGTGACTTCACAAGCATGTGATATTTCCTCAGATATCCTCTTAACTCAAAAGATTTAAAAGCATCTTTTGAAGCCATAGATGGTTGCCAGCTACTATTAATGCTGTGAAACTAGCTTCTTTGAGTACATAAACCTATTAAGCAATAAACATATCAGTTATTGATGTGCTAAATGATATTATCCATCTGTTCTACAAGCTTTCTTGAATTAAGCAACTTAAGAACTAAGAACTCAGCTTGTTTGTTTGAATCAACCCAAACTAAACAACTCATTGTCTTACACTCAACTGTTGACCAAAAATAAAGCAGAAGCTTTACAGATAGAGACTCTTCAAAATACAGATTCTATTTGCAAAGCTCTTCTACAGAGTGCTTTCCATTCACATTTTAAAAACTGAAGCCTGACTTCTATTTACAACCAGAAGTGAAACTATTAGATGGAAGTTTACTTGCGACGGTTTCTGACCTTTCACATGGCAATTTTGAAATCAAGCTTAGCAGAAAAACAAGAGGCCTTCTGGCTTAGAAGTGAATATCCATCACCCCCTCTTGCTAAGGCAAGATTTCTAACCCAGCTTCTTCAGATCAAGACTCCTGCCAAGGGAGCCCTCGAAATATTCCATCACTCCTCCGACATTTGCAGTAAGTTACCACTGTAACCAGGTGACCGTTGAATATCATTTTTCATTGTTAAACTGCACTTACGTATTCACTTTGGTAATGCTAAAATAGCTGCTTGTGCCTTTGAGAGAAACTGGTGATGTCATTTTGCATGGGTGGACTAGAACAAAGATCTGCTGTGGTCTAGAAAGGACAACATTCAAATGCTTTTCCCGGGTTTGGTGAGGAAAGGTGAATAGTATTTGACAATATCCATGGAAATTTGTTTATACTTGTTTGTAAATCCAAAATATCAGTAATTTGACGTGTTTTACATGTGGATGCTTTTTAGATTTTCAAGAGTAAATTGATTAGCCTGATTGAGAAGTTCCTTAATTGGCCTACTAGGTTAGTCTTTTTAGTAATTCAACTACAAGGCAATATACTGTACAAGTTTATTTGTCTTTCCTTATCGTTTCATGACTGAATGTGAATGTAACAGAGTAATGTGAATGTGTTAATCTCTGTTCACGTATTGTGAGCGAGGAGAACTCATTTCAAAGTCTAGCCTATATGCGTTTGGAAGTTAAGCACATTTGTGCCAAATGTGAGTATATCTCTTAGTTAAGATGAAATGTACTTATACATATTTTCATTGTTTTGTATAAGGTGCAGGGTTGGTGGGATTCTGATATTGTTCGTATTGTGTTTTTTTTTAGAATTGCCACTACGGAATTGGTTTAGTATATTTTGTTTTAGTTATTTTCATACTGCATACATAACAAGGGTGTGGTCTAGTTAAACTGAGATTATAATAGTGGGAACTGTTTTTTAAATTTGTCATTTTTATCTTGATATCCTCTTTCTGCTGTAAAACATCTAAAACAGATAAAGGAATTTAAGACCTAAAAACGTGTTTGTTGTCCTGCGTGTGCATTTTTACCTGGGCTACAAAACCAGTGCTAGAAAAGGCTCTCTTCGCTCCAGTGCTCAAAGTATTCATGGAGCAACTGCCAATGTAGGGGTTCCTGTGTGATCTTTCTCTTTAGAATATTCACTTCCTCAGTCTCAACTCTAAACATTTCCCTAACCCCAAAGGAACATTACCATTATCATTTTTCATAAATACGCAATGACGCATCAATGTCCATATCCTTCTTAAAATCTGCACAAACAATGTTTGCCATTTCCTCTAGGCAAGTTCAAATCACTGTCTCAGTCGCCTTTATCGCACCAGGTCAGTTGGCAATGTCTCTCAATAAGCTGAAGGCGTTCATCTCTTTCACTGGGGTGTTTACATTGCTTTAGATGTGATGCATGACATTACTCAGGTTTCCTGAAAGCAAGTCTTGTAAACAAGTTATTTATTGTACATTGCTGTATTTTCTTACTTAAAAATAGTAGCTTCACATTTTAGCTATAGAAAATTATATCCATAATTTCACAATATAGTAATAGACATTTTTTAAAATTCACAGAAGTAAGGAGTACAGTTCGCCCTGTTGAGAATTCTGTCAATGTCTTTAATTCTAAGCTTCCAGAAAAGAATCTCATAAGAGTTGGTTATGTCCCTCCCATGGGAATGAACACCCCTTGGTATGATGTAAATTAACATTGTAATACCTACCATACCATCTGCACATATCTCTTCCTATTTTCATGATTCTGAACTCTGTATATAATTGTTAATGTCTTCCCCCTTTACTTTGTTAAGGATTGGACCTCGAAACACAGAAAACGTACAGAACAATACAGGCCCTTCAGCCCACAATGCCTTGCTGAACATATACTTACTTTAGAAATTACCTAGGGTTGGTGGCTGCCCAACGTGCCAGAAAGAGAAATGGGCCATTGATGATAGAAGGGAAAACAGTTCTTTTCTATCCTGATATAAGTTATGACTTTTGAAGAGAAAGAAGGGATTTAACCCAGCGAAAAAAGTTTTATGGGAAAAGGGTTATAAATTTATATTGCGCCACCCGGCAGCCCTGATAATTTTTTTGGATGATGGAAAAAGAAGATCTTTTGCTGATTATCGGGATGCGGAAGAATTTGCACAAGAACTCCCAAATATTCACTAACCACAGCCAAAGATTTAAAAGTGAAACGGATTAAAGATGAAGACAGGGACAGTGAATGGAGTTGATGAATGTTTAAGGACAGAAGAATATTTAAATATATTCTTAATTATATGATACAGGGGGGAAAAGGTAAAAATTTGAGAAATATTAATCGAGAGTAGTGATATTATTTTTTCTTCTCTTATATATACTTTTTTATGTTATGGGGGAGCTGGGGGAACTTCGGATCGATTGCTACGGGATTCACGTGTGTAATCATGGCGATTGCCATGACCCGTACAACGGAGGGGGGTAATATTGTGTTTTTTTTATTCACAACATTAGTAGGGGGTTATTTTGTTTTTTTTTTCTTTATAATCTATTTTTCTTTAATCTTTCTTTCTTTGCCTGGACAATCGGGGGGGGGGGGTGGGGGGAGACACATAGCAACATGGAGAATTTTTAAAAGATTCCCCAAGGTACTATGAAAGTTGAAAAGTTAGGTATTACTATAGACTGGAGTAACCCTGTTAAAAATAATGACTAATTTACTGAATTTTTAAAGTTTTAATGTTAATGGGCTTAATGGACCGGTGAAAAGAAAAAGAATTTTAACATACATTAAGAAAATGAAAATAGATATAGCTTTTAGGGGCATTCCATTTGAAAAAATTACTTTTAATTTAAGAGATAAATATGAAATATTTCTGAAAATTTGGTGCCCTTATTTACAAAAGATAGGATTAAATATATAGGTGCTCCGAAGATAAAATTATTGGTTATTTGGGGAAAGAAATAAATATATATACTAAAGCTATTATGAACTCCATGGAGCATGTGGGGATCTTCCGATATCCAGGCGTTCTTTCTTTCGTTCTTTTTTTTACTCTTTTTTTTCTCTTTCTACAGGGATATGTTAGGGGGAGGGGCTAAGGGTTGATAATTTTTTTTTTCTTCTGTAACCATTTGAAAATTCAATAAACAAAATTTTATATATAAAAAAAGAAATTACCTAGGGTTACCCACAGCCCTCTATTTTTCTAAGCTCCATGTATCTATCCAGGTGTCTCTTATAAATCCCTATTCAATCCGCCTCCACCACTGTCGCCGGCAGCCCATTCCACACACTCACCACTCTCTGTGTAAAAAAAATGACTTAACCCTGACATCTCCTCTGTACCTATTTCCAAGCACCTTAAAACTGTGCTCTCTCATGCTAGCCTCTGACTATCCACAAGATCAATGCATCTCATCATCTTATACACCTCTATCAGGTCACTTCTCATCCTTCACCACTCCAAGAGGAAAAGGCCAAGTTCACTAAACCTATTCTCATAGGTTTATGCTCCCCAATCCAGGCAACATCCGTGAAACCTCCTCTGCACCCTTTTCACATCCTTCCTGTAGTGAGGTGACCACAACTGAGCACAGTGCTCCAAGTGGGGTCTGACCAGGGTCCTATAAAGCTGTAACATTACCTCTCGGCTCTTAAACTCAATCCCACAATTGAAGGCCAATGCTCTGTATGCCTTCTTAACCACAGAGTCAACCTGCGCAGCAGCGTTGAGTGTCCTATGGACTGGGACCCCAAGATCCCTCTGATCCTCCACACTGCCAAGAGTCTCATCATTTAATACTATATTCTGCTATCATATTTGATCTACCAAAATTAACCACCTCACAGTTATCTGGGTTGAACTCCATCTGCCACTTCTCAGCTCAGTTTTGCATCCTATCAAGGTCCTGCTGTAACCTCTGACAGCCCTCCACACTATCCACAACACCTCCAACCTTTGTATCATCAGCAATTTTACTAAACCATCCCTCCACCTCCTCATCCAGGGCATTTATAAAATCATGAAGAGTAGGGGTCCCAGAACAGATCCCTTAATCACACCACTGGTGACCAACCTCCATGCAGAATATAACCCGCCTACAACCACTCTCTGCCTTCTGTGGGCAAGCCAGTTCTGGATCCACAAAGCAATGTCCCCTTGGATCCCATGCCTCCTTACTTTCTGAATAAGCCTTGCATGGGGTACCTTATCAAATGCCTTGCTGAAATCCATACACACTACATCTACGGCTCTAACTTCATCAATATGTTTAGTCACATCCACAAAAAATTCAGTCAGGCTTATAAGGCATGACCTGCCTTTGACAAAGCCATGCTGACTATTCCTAATCATATTATGCCTCTCAAAATGTTCATAAATACTGCCTCTCAGGATGCTCTCCATCAACTTACCAACCGCTGAAGAAAGACTCACTTGTCTATAATTAATTGGGCTATCTCTACTCTCTTTCTTGAATAAGGGAACAACATCTGCAACCCTCCAATCCTCGGGAACCTCTCCCATCCCCATTGATGATGCAAGGATCATTGCCAGAGGCTCAGCAATCTTTTCCCTCACCTCCCACAGTAGCCTGGGGCATATCTTGTCCAGTCCCGGTGACCTTTCCAACTCAATGCTTGTCAAAAGCTCCAGCACATCCTTTTTCTTAATGTCTATATGCTGAAGCTTTTTAGTCGGCTGTAAGTCATCCCTACAATTGCCAAGGTCCTTTTCCATGGTGAATTCTGAAGCAAAGTACTCATTAAGTACCTCTTCTACCTCCTCCGGTTCCATACACACCTGTCCTGCCTCTCATGATCTTCTCCAACAACTTACCAGCCACTGAAGTAAGACTCACTGGTTTATAATTTCCTGTGCTATCTCTACTCCTTTCCTTGAATAAGGAAACAACATCCGCAACCTCCAATCCTCCGGAACCTCCCCAATCCCCATTGATGATGCAAAGGTCATTGCCAAAAGCTCAGCAATCTCCTCCCTCGCTTCCCACAGTAGCCTGGGGTACATCCTGTCTGGTCCCAGATACTTATTCAACTTGATGCTTTCCAAAAGCTCCAGCAAATCCTCTTTCTTAATATCTACATGCTCAAGCTTTTTAGTCCATTGTAAGTCATCCCTACATCACTAATGTCCTTTACTCTAGTGAATACTGAAGCAAAGTATTCATTAAGTACCTCTGCTATCTCCTCTGGTACCATACACACTTTTCCACTGTCATACTTGATTGGTCCTATTCTCTCATATCTTATCGTCTTGTTCTACACATACTTGTAGAATGGCTTGGGGTTTTTGTTAATCCTGTCTGCCAAGGCCTTCTCATGGCTCCTTCTGGCTCTTTTAATTTTATTCTTAAGGTCTTTCCTGCTAGCCTGATAATCTTCTAGATCTCAATCATTACCTAGTCTTTTTGAGTCTTTTGTTAGATTTTCAACAGCCTTTGTACATCGCAGTTCCTGTACCCTGCCATGCTTTCCCTGTCTCACTGGAACGTACCTATGCAGAATGCCACACAAGTATCCCCTTAATATTTGCCACATTTCTGCCATACATTTCCCTGAGAACATCTGCTACCAATTTATGCTTCCAAGTAATAGCTTCATATTTCCCCTTACTCCAATTAAGCGCTTTCTTAACTTGTCTGTTTCTATCCCTGTCCAGTGCTATGGTAAAGGAGGAAGAATTGTGATAATTATCTCCAAAATACTCTCCCACTGAGAGATCTGACACCTGACCAGGTTCATTTCCCAATAGCAGATCAAGTACAGCCTCTCCTCTTGTAGGCTTATCTATATATTGTGTCAAGAAACCTTTCTGAACACACCTGACAAACTCCACCCCATCTAAACCCCTCACTCTAGGGAGATGCCAATCAATAATTAGGAAATTATAATCACTCACTTTGACAACCCTGTTATTACTACACCTTTGCAGAATCTGTCTCTCTATCTGCTCCTCGATGTCTCTGTTACTATTGGGTGGTCTATATAAAACACCCAGGAGAGTTATTGACCCCTTCCTGTTTCTGACTTCCACCCACAGAGAGTCAGTAGACAATCCCTCCATGACTTCCTCCTTTTCTGCAGCTGTGACACTATCTCTGATCAACAGTGCCACACCCCACCTCTTTTGTCTCCCTCCCTGTCCTTTCTGAAACATCTAAAGCCTGGCACTCGAAGTAACCATTCCTGCCCCTGAGTCATCCAAGTCTCTGTAATGGCCACAACGTCATAGCTCCAAGTACTGATCCACGCTCTAAGCTCATCCACTTTGTTCATGATGCTTCTGCATTAAAATAGACACATTGCAAACCATCGGTCTGAGCGCATCCATTCTCTATCACCTGGCCATCCTCCGTCTCGCACTGTCTCTAAGCTTTCTCTATTTGTGAGCCAACAGCCCTTTCCTCCAATTCAGTCCCACCCCCCATGAATTCTAGTTTAAACTCTCCCCAATAGCCTTAGCAAACCTTCCTACCAGGATATTGGTCCTCCTCAGGTTGGTACCTGGGAGGCAAACTACCATCCATCTTTCTTTCCTGTGTCCACAGAATCGCCTGTATGACCCCTAACTATTGAGTCCCCTATCACTGCTGCCATCCTCTTCCTTTCCCTACCCTTCTGAGCCACAGGGACAGACTCTGTGCCGGAGGCATGACCATTGTTGCTTCCCCCAGGTAGGCCGCCTCCCCCAACAGTACTCAAACAAGAGTACTTATTGTCAAGGGGTACAGCCACTGGGGTACTCTCTAGTGTCTGCCTTTTGCCCTTCCCTCTCCTGACTGTTATCCACTTATCTGTCTCCCGAGTCCCCATTGTGACTATTTGCCTATAGCCCCTGTCTATCACCTCCTCACTTTCCCTGACCAGATGAAGGTCATCGAGCTGCATCCCCATTTTCCTAACCCAGTCCCTAAGGAGCTGCATCTCGACACACCTGGTGCAGGTGTGGTCATCCAGGAGGCTGGGTGTCTTCTGGACATCCCACATCCGACACCCAGTACAGAACACCGGCCTCACAGACATACTTCCTGTTCCTATCCTTCACAAGTAACTTACCTCAACCTAACTGAGAACTTCTGTGTTTTCTCTGAAAACTTAAACTCAGCAAAGGGCTACCCAGTCTGTTCTGTCAGTCCATAGGATTTAGCAACCAAATATACAAATTATTTTTGTAACATTAAGTATTAATTGAACAGCAGTATTGGTAGGCTTAGTGGTTCCACTTCTTGCATTGTAGGAGTACCACATAGGCAATATAAGTAAAACACATTCCGTTAGCTTTGTCTTGTAACAATGTGACACTTTGTAGATGTTGGAGGCCCCAGGATTGCATCTCCATTTCCAATGAAATCACAACGAATAGGTAAAATGTTATCAGGAGTATAGCATTCCTTCGGGGTGGCTATCTTTCTCTGCATGGCAAGTCTTTCACCATTGTATAACTTAACACACAGAATATTGTAAGATAGATGGCTTTAAAATTCAAAAATATAAGCCATGATGGTATAATGTTATCATTAGCAATAAACAATACATTCATGAATTATCTTGTATAAAATCTTAATCATATTTATATATAAAAAGTTAATTATGTTAGAAGATAAATATACAACATCCAAATAAGTAAGCAAAAAATAATAAAGTTTGTTGACTCATCTTTCCATGGGATTGTGTTATTCGGCCAATTACTCTCAACAGATCCATCCCACCACACCCCCCAGGATGAGGTGAGAAATGTGCTAGTGACCAGGGCTAGGAAGAAGAGAGAAGCTAGGTCAACATGATCAGGGCAGTCCCTGCTCTTCACTCTGCCCGGGTTAAGGATGAGCCAGAGGACTAGGTAAGAGGCAGGTTCAAGGAGTGCATAGCAAGGCCATCATATGCAAGGTAACTCATAGTCAGGTGTTGGAGTTAACAACATCTTAGCGGTGGAACTGTCATACAAAAAGCAGAAGCCACCAAACTTCAGTCCTTGCAGACATCAATGTTTCAACAAAAAGAACACTGCAGAAAACATTAATTACAATAGCTAAGGGTATTTTCCATTGCAAAACTGCAAAAAAATCTCTAACCCAATTTAACATAATGCCAATCCACCCAGAAAATGCATTTGCTGCTGCAGAAGCCAAAATTACAACCACTGGAAAGCTCTTAGCTATTGTGTCAGCTAGAGCATTAAGCTAGTCAGAAGTTTCGTATGAGTCTGCAAAGGAAGCCTGTGAAAGGAAATGCCTTGCTTACCTGATGGATTCAGTTCAGTTCCTCTTGTAATGTACAGAGAATTTTTAAAATTTGATTAATTTTTTAAATTAGCCATTGTTAGAACATTCTTTGTTGCATCTATAGAACATAGAACATAGAATAGTACAGCACAGTACAGGCCCTTCAGCCCACAATGTTGTGCCAACTCTTAAACACTGCCTCCCATATAACCCCCCACCTTAAATTCCTCCATATACCTGTCCAGTAGTCTCAAACTGCTCCTTAAAACTGGATCTGTGTTTCTGTTTTGAGATACGTAACAGATTAAATAATCAAAACACTCTGAGAGCCATTTCCTCTATAAACCTTATCCTCTGGGAGTGTGATTCTCTCAGTATGTCTGAGAATTTCTACCTTCTGAGTGTACCAAAGGATGACATCAGTGCTATTACCAAGAATGATCACTGCCAAGGCATGGCTATACAGGCTGTTTTACTTTGTTTTTTAAATTATGGAAATTGTTTAGGGCTGAATGATATTTTTCTCTCTGCCTTTTGATAGTAACACCATGCAAATGAATGCACAGTAATAACTGAAGGCTTATCTATGTACACTATATTGTCTATTTGGGAGGTAATGTTATCGTGTAAGACCACAATTTAGAATTATCAAATGTCAGTCTTGTTTCCCCATTTTTTAAAACTTGTAGTCACAGTCTTTCTGAAATGTAATTGAATTCATAAGGACACTAAGAACCCTGGACAATCATTTTTTTCGGAAGTGTTGCTTCCTCAAATTTTTTTTATTATAATAGAATACTTGAAGCTGAATGCAAGCATAATTTCAGACTATTGGTATCACATAGGAATTTTAAAATCAGAAATTAATTTCTATTGCATATAATGTGTTTAATTGCATAACTGTGCTGATGCTTTGTAATAGTTCAACTAAGCTAAAAATGTTTTGTTGAGACAGCTAGATTGGGAAAATCAGGTTGGTGCTGAATTCCAGGAGAAGGAATTTCTAGAATGCCTATGAAATGGCTTTTTAGTTCAGCTTGTGGTCGGGCCCACTAGGGTATCAGCTATTTTGGATTGGGTGTTGTGCAATGAACCAGAATGGATTAGAGAGTTTAAGGTAAATGAAGAAGATGTGGAATCAATTGTTAAAGATGTGATTTCACAGTACTTGGAGGCATATGGTAAAATAGGTCATAGTCAGCATCATTTCCTCAAGGGAAAATCATGCCTGACAAATCTGTTGGAATTATTTGAAGTAATAACCAGCAGAATTGACAAAAGAGACTCAGTTGATGGTGTATTTGGATTTTCAGGCAGCTTTTGATGAGGTGCCACACATGAGGCTGCTTAACAAGCTACGAGCCCATGGTATTACAGAAAAGGTTCTAACATGGATAAACCAATGGCTGATGGGCAGGAGGCAAAGAGTTGGAATAAAGGGAGTTTTTTCTGGTTGGCTGCCGGTGAGTAGTGGTGTTCCATAGGGGTCTGTGTTGGGACTGATAATTGTTATATTAAATGTCAATGATTAGATGATGTAATTGATGACTTTGCTGCAAAGTTTGGTGCTCTGTAGTTGCCCTCCATTTTCTTTGGTCCCACAAGAAGTTCTTCAGATTGCCTGTCATTGGCCTGCCTTTGATAAAGCCATGCTGACTATTTAGAATCAGTAATTCTGACTTCAATTATGAATTGAAATAACAAATAAAGGTGATTTTTAAAATAAATTGTGTGTAATAGGGAAATGTCATGATGATTTTCATGATCAGCAGTCTCAAATGCAAAAGATATATCCAGAGGTATTCAGGAAGCAAAATCTTAGTTATCCAGTGCAACTCTGAACTAATTTTTGTTGTAAGGCATTGTTTGTGCCACAGCATGAGCTGTTCATGACTGTTTGATTAAGGGCAAGCGGGAAATCTGGGTAGATACAATACGGGGGGGTGATTGATAAGTTTGTGGCCTAAGGTAGAAGGAGATGAGTTATATAGCTCTCGTTACATGCACGTGCAGTTTAACTCTTTGAGTAATTATGCAGAAAGCTTGAAGTTAATAACTTTAGTGGTATTTCTGTTTCAGATAATTGAAAATTGCAAGTAAGCACTGTCTGAGAAAATGGACAACATCGGCCTTCGTGCAGTCATCCGCTACCTCGGTGTCAAGGGCTTATCACCTAAGGAGGTCCACGAGGACATGGTGGCAACACTAGGGGAGGGTGCCCCTTCTTACAGCATGGTGAAGAAGTGGGCTGCTGAATTCAAATGTGGCAGAGAGAGCCTGGAAGACGACCCCTGTCCTGGAAGGTCTGTCACTGTTACCACACATTGACAAGATCCATGACATGATCTTGACAGATCAACAAATAACACAGAGCTGGGTATCTCCCAGGAATGCATCCATGCAGTTATCCACAACAAACTCCAAATAACCAAGGTATCAGTTTGCTGTGTCCCGAAACTCCTTGGGCCTGATGAGAAGCGGATTCAGCACAACACGTCGAGGCACAATCTAGCCATTTTTGAGGCGGATCCCGAGAAATTTCTCCAGCAATTCACAACCATGGGTGAGACTTGGATCCACCCCTTTCAACCAGAGATGAAAGAACAATCGAAACAGTGGAAATACTCAGGATCTCCAGCTCCCAAGAAAACCAAGTCAGTGATGCCTGCAGGCGAGGTGATGGCCTCTGTTTTCTGGGATGCAAAGGGAGTGCTGCTGGTGGACTACCTGGAAAAGGGTCACACTATTACAGGGGCCTACTACGCTGATCTCTTGAGACAGCTACGGGAGAAAATCGAGAAGATTCGACGTGGAAAGCTGACAAGAGGAGTGCTCTTCCACCAGGACAACGCTCCAGCCCACACAACCACAGTGGCAATGGCTGCCATCCAGGAATGCGGATTCAAACTCATTGAACACCCACCCTATTCACCTGATTTGGCACCCTCAGACTACCACCTGTTCCCCAAGATGAAGAAGGAACTCAGTGGTCCCCATTTTGACACTGATGATGACATCATCGCTGCTGTGGAGCACTTTCTGGAGGTCCAAGATGCCGACTTCTACAAAGCAGGGATCCGTATGCTCCACAACTGCTGGACTAAGTTTGTAAATGTAGAAGGGGACTATGTTGAAAAATAAATGTGCTAGGTTTTCTAAAATGGACTCCTTCTACCCTAGGCCACAAACTTATCAATCACCCCTCCTAGTCTATGAAACAAACATCTCTAAAAAGCTTATTGGATTTATAAGCTTCAGTCAACCAGGGAGGAAAAAAAATTTTGTTTCATCTTACATTCTTTTCCAGTGCATCTTCTCCTACGAAAACCCAGATCCAGGGCTCTGCTAAACTACTTAAAACATAACCCAAAAATATGGAAAATTGTCATGTTACTTTGACATTTGACAATGGAATGGAATAGTGCCCATAAATGGAGAAAAGGAAACATCTAAAATCTTTGTAGTATGTATGTTCATGTACTTGTCCATAAAGGGAAGTGCAATGAGATACCGATCTAATGTAGAGCCATCATTTCAAAAATAGGGTTTTTCACAATACTCCAATTTTTGATTTGGAACAAGAAGGCTGCGAGTGAACGGCTGATTTCAGGAGCGAAGGCAGTTTTACTATTCAGGGTAAAAGAGAGGCAAGATTGCGCAGGCGCGTGTTGTCAGCCAGTAGAGCGCAAAAGGTTTAAAAGGAAGACCACCATATCCAGAGGGCAGCATTCGGAGTGGGCAGTGGAAGGAGAGGCAGCAGAGTGATAGGGCTTTGGCTCAATGGGCTTAGGCAGTAATGGGACAAGGCGAGGTAGGTCTACCTGTGTTATTTGTGGAAGGAAAGTAAAGCCGGTGTTCTGTGCTCGGTGTCAGATGTGGGAGGTCCTGGAGTCTTCCAGCCTCCCAGATGGCTATATCTGCATCAGGTGCTTTGAGCTGCAGCTCCTGAGGGACCAAGTCAGGGAACTGGAGATGCAGTTCAATGATTTTCACCGGGTCAGGGAAAGTGAGGAGGTGATAGAGAGGAGCTATAGGCAGGTGGTCACACCAGGGCCTCAGGAGACAGACAAGTGGGTCACAGTCAGCAGGGGGAAGGGGAAGAGTCAGGTACTAGAGAGTACCCCTGTGGCTGTACCCCTTGACAATAAGTACTCCTATTTGAGTACTGTTGGAGGGGACTGCCTACCTGGGGAAGCAACAGTGACCATACCTCTGGCACAGAGTCTAGCGCTGTGGCTCAGAAGGGTAGGAAAAGGAAGAGGAAGGCAGTAGTGATAGAAGACTCTATAGTTAGGGGGTTAGACAGGTGATTCTGTAGATGTAGGAAAGAAACTCAGATGGTAGTTTGCCTCCCAGGTGCCAGGGTCCAGGATGTTTCTGATCATGTCCAAGGTATCCTGCAGTGGGAGAGAGAACAGCCAGAGGTTGTGGTGCATATTGGTACCAATGACATAGGTAGGAAAAGGGAAGAGGTCCTGAAAAAAGACTACAGGGAGTTAGGAAGGAAGTTGAGAAGCAGGACCACAAAGATAGTAATCTCAGGATTACTGCCTGTGCCATGTGACATGAATATAGGAATAGAGTGAGGCGGAGGATAAATGCATGGCTGAGGGATTGGAGCAGGGGGCAGGGATTCAGATTTCTAGAACATAGGGACCTCTTTTGGGGCAGATGTGACCTGTACAAAAAGGACAGGTTGCACTTGAGTCCCAGGGGGACCAATATCCTGGCGGAGAGATTTGCTAAGGCTACTGGGGAGAGTTTAAACTAGAAATCATGGGGGGGGGGTGGGACTGAATTGGAGGAAAGAGTAATTGGCTCACAAATAGAGAAAGCTTAGAGACAGTGCGAGAGGGAGGATGGCCAGGTGATAGAGAATGGATGCGCTCAGACCGATGGTTTGCAATGTGTCTATTTTAATGCAGAAGCATCATGAACAAAGCGGATGAGCTTAGAGTGTGGATCAGTACTTGGAGCTATGATGTTGCGGCCATTACAGAGACTTGGATGGCTCAGGGGCAGGAATGGTTACTTCCGGTGCCAGGTTTTAGATATTTCAGAAAGGACAGGGAGGGAGGCAAAAGAGGTGGGGGTGTGGCACTGTTGATCAGAGATAGTGTCACGGCTGCAGAAAAGGTGGACGCCATGGAGGGATTGTCTACAGACTCTCTGTGGGTGGAGGTTAGGAACAGGAAGGGGTCAATAACTTTACTGGGTGTTTTTTATATACCGCCCAATAGTAACAGGAATATCAAGGAGTAGATAGGGAAACAGATCCTGGAAAGGTGTAATAATAACAGAGTTGTCATAATGGGAGATTTTAATTTTACAGGTATTGATTGGCATCTCCCTAAAGCAAGGGGTTTAGATGGGATGGAGTTTGTTAGGTGTGTTCAGGAAGATTCCTTGACACAATATGTAGATAAGCCTACAAAAGGAGAGGGACTGTACAGTATTTGATTTGGAATTGGGAAATGAACCTGGTCAGGTGTCAGATCTCTCAGTGGGAGAGCATTTTGGAGATAGTGATCACAATTTTATCTTCTTTACAATAGCATTGGGGAGAGATAGGAACAGACAAGTTAGAAAAGCATTTAATTGGAGTAATGGGAATTATGAGGCTATCAGGCAGGAAATTGGAAGCTTAAATTGGAAACAGATGTTCTCAGGGAAAAGTATGGAAGAAATGTGTATCAAATGTTCAGGGGTATTTGTGTGGAGTTCTGCATAGGTACGTTCAATGAGACAAGGAAGTTATGTAGGGTATAGGAACTGTGGTGTACAAAGGCTGTAATAAATCTAGTCAAGAAGAAATGAAAAGCTTACAAAAGGTTCAGAGAGCTAAGTAATGTTAGAGATCTAGAAGATTATAAGGCTAATAGGAAGGAGCTTAAGAAGGAAATTAGGAGAGCCAGTAGGGGCCATGAAAAGGCTTTGGTGGGCAGGATTAAGGAAAACCCCAAGGCATTCTACAAGTATGTGAACAGCAAGAGTATAAAACATGGAAGAATAGGGCCTATCAAGTGTGACAGTGGGAAAATGTGTATGGAACTGGAGGAAATAACAGAGGTACTTAATGAATACTTCAGTATTCTCTACAGAAAAGGATCTTGGTAATTGTAGTGATGACTTGCAGCAGACTGAAAAGCTTGAGCATGTAGATATTAAGAAAGAGGATGTGCTGGAGCTTTTGGAAAGCATCAAGTTAGATAAGTCACCAGGACCAGATGAGATGTATCCCAGGCTACTGTGGGAGACGATGGAGGAGATTGCTGAGCCTCTGGCAATGATCTTTGCATCATCAACGGGGACAGGAGAGGTTCCAGAGGATTGGAGGGTTGCGGATGTTGTTCTTTTATTCAAGAAAGGGAGTAGAAATAGCCCAGGAAATTATAGACCAGTGAGTCTTAAATCAGTGGTTGGTAAGTTGATGGAGGAGATCCTGAGAGGCAGGATTTATGAACATTTGGAGAGGTATAATATGATTAGGAACAGTCATCATGGCTTTGTCAACAGCAGGTCATGACTTACGAGCCTGTTTGAATATTTTGAGGATGTGACTAAAAACGTTTATGAAGATAGAGCAGTAGCTGTAGTGTATATGAATTTCAGCAAGGCATTTGATAAGGTACCCCATGCAAGGCTTACTGAGAAAGTAAGGAGGCATGGGATCCAAGGAGACATTGCTTTGTGGGTCCAGAAATGGCTTGCCCACAGAAGGTAAAGAGTGGTTGTAGACAGGTCATATTCTGCATGGAGGTCGGTCATCAGTGGTGTGCCTCAGGGATCTGTTCAATGATCCTTACTCTTCGTGATTTTTATAAATGACTTGCATGAGGAAGTGGAGGGATGGGTTAGTAAGTTTGCTGATGATACAAAGGTTGGGAGGTGTTATGGATAGTGTGGAGGGCTGTCAGAGGTTACAGCGGGACATCAATAGGATGCAAAACTGGGCTGAGAAGTGGCAGATGGAGTTCAACCCAGATAAATGTGAAGTGGTTCATTTTGGTAGGTCAAATATGATTGTAGATTATAGTATTAATGGTAAGACTCTTGGCAGTGTGGAGGATCAGAGGGATCTTGGAGTCCGAGTCCATAGGACGCTCAAAGCAGCTGCGCAGGTTGATTCTGTGGTTAAGAAGGCATATGGTGTATTGGCCTTCATCAATCGTGATATTGAATTTAGGAGCTGAGAGGTAATGTTGCAGCTATATAGGACCCTGGTCAGACCCCACTTGGAGTACTGTGCTCAGTTCTGGTCACTTCACTACAGGAAGGATGTGGAAGCCATAGAAAGGGTGCAGAGGAGATTTACAAGGATGTTGCCTGGATTGGGGAGCATGCTTAATGAGAATAGGTTGAGTGAACTCAGCCTTTTCTCCTTGGAGCGACGGAGGATGAGAGGTGACCTGATAGAGGTTTATAAGATGATGAGAAGCATTGATTGTGTGGATAGTCAGAGGCTTTTTCCCAGGGCTGAAATGGTTGCCACAAGAGGGCACAGGATTAATGTGCTGAGGAGTAGGTAGAGAGGAGATGTCAGGGGTAAGTTTTTTACTCAGAGAGTGGTGAGTGCGCAGAATGGGCTGCTGGCAACGTTGGTGGAGGCGGATATGATAGGGTCTTTTAAGAGACTTTTGGATAGGTACATGGAGCTTAGAAAAATAGAGGGCTATGGGTAAGCCTAGTAATTTCTAAGGTAGGGACATGTTCGGCACAACTTTGTGGGCTGAAGGGCCTGTATTGTACTATAGGTTTTCTGTTTCTATGTTTAACAATTTCAATGACATGTTCCCTTGTGTGGGATCATTCAATGACAAAGGTGTCTATACTTTTCTTCAAATGTAGAGGGATCCATGTCAAGGGATTGCTCTATTAGTTTACCTCCAATATCTGGGCTGGAATCTTTCACTTTTGTTCTGGTGTTATTAATCATTTTATAAACATTTCAGGATGTATATTGTATACATTTCTCTGACATTAAACGTACGTTTTGAAACCTTTGAAGTGATTCCACATAGAGAACATCTCTCAATGTTCATTTCATCTGCAATGCAGTCAGAGTAAATCAGTAAGTGAAGAGGAATGGTCGCCTTGCTGGAGGCGAGATTTAAGAGTTCCAGTGTATTCGTTCACATGTGACCAAGAGATAAGGGCCAATTAGTGATATTTAAATTAAAATCATCATACTGCTTGCAGATTCCCTTAAATAATGTTCTCTGAGTCATTAAGCTTTAGGGCTGTCCACGCCAGATGAGACAATTTCCGAAGTAAATGTGAATTCATCTGCTTCAAAGCACAAAATCATAGCAAGGTGGTAACTTTTTAGTTGTCTTTAGTAGCACCTCATTAGCTATTGATCTATACCATCTAAAACAAGCATTGGGACAGGCACATTGGACATCATGACCAGCACTCTCACACTTTCCCCCAACTGTTCCCCCTCTCACTGACTATCACACTCTTGTGCGTGAATAGTATATTTCCTTAAATGTGTCCATATCAGTATTAAGGAATTAGTTGAACCACAGCGTTATGGCAGTAGATCCCCACATGATCTGCAGTATTTTGAGAATAGGAATCTCCAGTATATTCTCAAGAAAGGAAAAAAAGGACAGAAATGTAAGGTTAAAAAAATAGCAGGCTACTAAATGATGTAATCATTGTTACATTAACTTGTCTTTTTCCAAAAAAACTCGGCAAATTAGAAAGGAAATATGTGTTCAGTGCTGTTGCTAATTACCAATCCATCAGCTTTTATAGAGAGCTGGGCAACATGAAGGATGCAAAATATTAAACTGCTGGATAAACTCAGCGGTCTAGCGACTGGAGACAGAGGAATAGTTGACAGTTTGGGTCAGGACTCTGCATCAGAACTGAGAGTGCAGAGGTAAGTTACCCAGTATAAAGAGGTGAGAAGGAGGTCTGAGACAGATGCTGGTAAGTTGTTGGTGGAACCAGGTGAGGTGGGCAATAATGGGCAGATGCAGCCAGGTTGAGGAGATGATGAGAGGAATTTGAAGATGGGCTGAAAGGTGATAACTGGAACCAGGTGAAGGAGGAATGACTGCCAAATGGAACCAGGTGGCAGATAGAATAGGAAAGGGAGAAGAAACCCAAATGGTTAACTGTGTAAGTAATGTCTGATCGAACCTAGGTATTGGAGCAGAGCCGGGTGGTGGGGTGGTGGGGTGGTTGGGTTTGGAAATGGAAAAGGTCAACAAAGGGGATAGAGAGCCTGTGGACTAATAGAAGTGGGATAGAACACTTGGCATGTGGGTTACCTGAAATAGGTAAAGTCAATGTGCATATCAATGGGTTGCATGGTATTCAAAGTAGAACATGACTTCTTGTTAGCCAGGTTTTGTTTGACCTCATCTTGGCAGAGGAGAAACCTAAGGATAGACAGATTGTTTTGAGTGTGGGAAGAGCAATTGAAATGACACGCAACCAGAATCTCTGACCAGAGAGAGCACAGGTGCTCTGTAAATAGTTGCCTTTTCTACCTTAGCCCTTGCAGATTTAGAGGAAGCCACATCAAGTGCACTGAATGCGATGCACAAGATTTGACGAGGTGCATGTCAATCTTTGCCTCATTTGGAAGGGCTGTTCAGGTCCTTGCATGGGTGTGAGGGGGTGTGCAGAGACAAATGTTGCACCTTGCGTAGATACAGAGGACTCTGCCTGCAGATGAAGAGGGGTAGATGGGGAGGGTTCAAAGTTCAAGGTACATTTATTATTAGAGTCTGTATAAATTATACAACCTTGAGATTCATCTCCTTACAGGCAGCCACAGAAAAAGAAACCCAAAAGACCCCATTAAAGAAAAACTAACAAACACCCAAGGAAATAAAACAAATTGGGCAAACAACAAAAGCAAGCAACGGCATTCAGAATGAAAGTGAGTCCGCAGACACGAAGCCCGGAGGAGCCAGAGCAGGCTGCAGCCTCAGCCTCAGTGCCACAGAGCGCAGAGTAAGTGAGTGAACCAGGGGGTCATTGAAAGAGTGATCGCTGCATAGAGGAGAAGGGGTGGGGAAGGGGAGAGAGAAAAACATGACTGGCAGCGAGATCCTTTTGCAGCTGACAGAAATGGCAAAGGATGAAATGGCACAGGAAGAGAGTGGAGCCACCACCCCTCCATGCCCACCGCCCCACTTCCCTCCACTGATGTTGGTCATCGGAAGCCTCTACTTCTCAAATCTCATTGACGACCTCGTCAACACTCTCATTCCTCTGGACCAGCCCCTTAAAGTCATTTGTAATTGCTGATGTGATATCTACTGCCATAGCTTCACCCAGTCCAACCTCACTCCTTCAGAACATCCAGTTCTCCACTCACTTTGCATCATTCATTCACTGACATCACACCTGTAGACATATGTGGTGATGTTGTAGTTTGGTGGTCTGAGCTACTATATCTTGCAGAGGCCAGACATCAGCTGCCCCTGTCCCTGCCCCTTCACCAGGATCCTACCAGTAAACATCAGACTTCTGTCTCCTGGACTCCTGTGGACTGATCTCATCACATCAGGAGATTTCCCCTCCACAACCTCTACCCTGATAGTCCCCCAGCCCTGCACTTCCCACTTCAATCACTTTCTCTAAATCCACAAATGGGACTGTCCTTGTGGATTCATCCATGCCTTTTTCCACCTAACTTAGCTCTTCATACCTCAACTTTGCCCTGACTCCCTTGTTTAAATCCCCTCCAACCTTCATCCAGGATACCTCTCGTACCCATTTTCACAACTTCAAATTCCCTGCCATCAAGCGCCTCATTTTCAGCTTGGATATCAGTCTTTGTACACTTCCATCCCAATACAGAAGGGCTTGGGGCCCTCCAGTTCTTTCTGGATCAAAGACTCAATGATTTTCCCTTTGCTGGCACTTTAATCCACCTACCAGAACTCATTCTTACTTTCAATAAGTTCTATTTTGTTGGCCAGAAAGATCTACAGTCTACAATTCGGTAAATGTTGATTGAATCAAGGACAGTGGAAGCAGACAGACCAGTTGTCTCTGTTCTTACCATGAAGTCAGGGAATGGAGGCTGTCATTTAGTGAAGCTGCTTTACATCTTTCACTTTATGAATTAGAGTTGCTTGGCTGGATTAGTGTCTATAGTAGACATAATGATGCTCCAGGTAATCTACTGGACTAGAGATAATTTCCAAATAAAAAAATTATTTGTGAGGTGGTCTTTGATAATGTAAAATACAGATTTGTGAGTGGTATGGTTGCATCTGCCCTGAGTGATTTGAGCTGGTTGCTGGTTTGGTAACTAATTTGGATCAGAGCCATAAATTATTAGTTGCCACTTGCAGAAGAAGGGCAATTAGATGAAGGCTAGCTTTGACTAGAGCCACTAAGAAGGTGTTAAAGGTCAGTCAGATGGTCTGTAGCAATAACAATGAAATGAAACATTTGAACTGGTAAGGAATAAATGTAAAAGCAGACACGTTCAGTGCAGTAGCAGTGATAACTGTCTCCAGAGACCCACCATCGGGGATGTGGTGTACCCACTGGACATGTAGTGATCGGAGCAGGACCACGACGAACACATGGCCAGCATAGACCTCTTTTATTTGTGTTACCTTTTCTATTATTTGACTTCATGGAGGGTCAGGAAAACTTAGTGGGTGTGCACATAGGTATTTGGTTGTGTAAATTCACGTGTTCTTCCGCTGAAACAATAATGGCACTTGTCGGCAATTACAGATACTCTGTGTCTCTCTAATCATTATTACTAACGAGTAGAACTTTGTAACAATTTTGATTCCTTGTACTTTCTACATATCAAAGATGGAGTCAGGAGTTCCTGATATGCCTGCCAGCTAGTTGGCATAACTCTTTTATCGATGACTGCATTGGTGTGGAGCTTACCAATTTTACTACATTAGCTACTGACTTTCACCCTGCACTCAAGTTTATTTCGATTTTAGACAGAATTTAGATTTTTAGAATTTAGATTTATTTAGATTTTAGACATTACAAGAGACAAATTATCCAACACTCTATCTCCACCATCCCTTTCTCAGAAATCAGAATCAGAACCAGATTTGTTATTACTGACAAATGATGTGAAATTTGTTAGCTTGCATCTGCAGCACAGCCTCTCCATCTCTGCAACATTTGTTCTCAAGAAGCTTTCAGTTCCATGACATGTGAAATGTCCCCCTTTTTTCCGAAAATGTGCCTCCCCCTCAACTGTTGCATTTTCTCCCCTTCATGGGCATTTGCTCTCTCTATATTTGAGCCCTCCCCACCCCTGCTTGAGCCAAACAGAACAGACAAGTGTTTCCCATTACCCTCCACATCCTGTATATCATTACCCTTCACATTCAGTATCTCATCCTTCACCATTTCCATTACATACAATGGGATTCCACCACGAGTCATATCTTCACACCCCCCACCTGTTTTGTATGGACCACAATTCACAGCTCTGATTTTCTGTACCCTCACCGTGGCGTAGCACTTTCACCTGCAACGGCCCTGCACCTCGTCCTTCACTGCCGTCTGCAGACCTAAACAGTCCTTCCCGATGAAGCAAAAATTCACGAACTTCTCCAATCCTGACCATTGCATTCAGTGGGCTCCTTCATATTGGCAAGGTGACGCATAGACTGAGCGACCATTTTTGCAGAGCACCTGCACTCTGCCCACAGCGGCCGCATAATTTCAAACCATCTCCCCACTCCCACATTGGCTTGTCTATTCTGGGCATTCCACACTGCCACATGAAATAGAAATTAGAAGAACACCAGATAATTCCACTTGAGCAGCTTACAACTCTGGCATGAACATGAATTTCCAGTTTCAGGTAACCCACACACCCTGTGTTCCCTTCCCTGCCTGATTACATCTATCCATCACCCACACACCTGCACACATCGGTTCCTTCTAATGTCACCTACGTTTCCTCCGCTCCACTGGTTCTATCTGCTTGCCATCTATCATCTGGTTTTAGTAATCTCTTTCTAACCTCTGCCTCTTCCACTCACTTGAAATACTAACCAACTCTTTGCTTCCAGAGATTATCCTTAACCCGGCTGAGTTCTTCCAGAAGTGTATTTTTTGCTGCAGATTTCAGCATCTGCAGTTTCTTGCATCAATTTGCAGGCTATGTGTCCTGTGCAATAATGCTGAAAGTTAATTTCTCAAAGAAAGAAACATGAATGACTGTAGAACTATATATGATAACATGCCAGATAAGAGAGAATCAGAATCATGTGGTGATTGTATTTGTCTTACTAACATTGAGTGCAAGGTTGTTGCTGCAGCACCATTGAATTAGCCGGTACATTTTGCTCCTGTACGCCCTCTTGTTATCATCTGAGATTCTACAAACAATGGTTGTATGATCAGCAAATTCATAGATGGTTTTTGAGCTGTGCCTAGCCACACAGTCATGTGTATACAGAGAGTAGAGCAGTGGGCTAAGCACACACCCCTGAGGTGCATCTGTGTTGATTGTCAGCGAGGAGGAGATACTATCACCAATCTACACAGAGTGTGGTCTTCTGGTTAGGAAGTCGAGGATTCAGTTGCAGAGGGAGGTACAGAGGCCCAGGTTCTGTAGCGTATCGGTCAGGACTGTGGGAATGATAGTGTTAAAAGCTGAGCTATAGTCAATGAACAGCATCCTGATCTAAGTGTTTGTATTGTCTAGGTGATCTAAGGCCGCGTGGAGAGCCTTTGGGGTTGTGCCTGCTGTTGACCTATTGTGACGATAGGCGGGTTGTGATGGGTCCAGCTCCTTGCTGAGGTACGAGTTCATTTTAGCCTTGACCATCTTCTCAAAGCATTTCATCACAGTGGATATAAGTGCTACTGGGTGATAGTCATTAAAGCAGTTCTCACTACTCTTCTTAGGCACTGGTATAATTGTTGCCATATGTTTATACATTCTTATGTTTCTAACCCCTGAGTTTTCCTTGGAATTTAAGGAATTTAACAAAGCAAGGCATGGTGTGGAGGGATGCAGTTTGAAGACAGTTTGCTTCTTTGGCGGCTTCAGTAACAGGTCACTGCTTCAAAAGATTTGTCGTAGGGCAGAAGAAGCAATTCAGATCGTCTCCTCCAACAAGGGAAAAATGTGGTGATACTGTGTTATGAATCTATTTATGAAGACACTTGAGGAATCACTCATATTAACTGTCTGCTCCCAATCAGATTGATGCAGACAGCTCATAGCTTCCATTTGCATTATGCAGAGAGACAAACCTTCCAATGCCCTGACAGCAGTTCTGACATCTGTCAGAAGGTAGGCAGACCGGCTCATTTCTCTACATTTCCAACCATCTCCAGTCACACAAGTAGAAACCCGCAGTGTAACACTGCGTTCTTTAGAGAATTCAGCCCTCCAGCAGAATCTCCTGGTATCTTTATCAATAAATGGCTCTACTACTAATGACACATGCAGTACCAATCTGGCACACCTGGAGTGATAGGAGACCTCTGTTTTAGGAATCTGGTGTAGTGGTTGATGTGGGAGTGGATAGTGGGAGAAAGGTGGACAATATTGTCATTGGATCACAGGAATGCGTCAGGTTCTGCCATCATAAGAGCTCCTGAGGGCCTTCGATAGCATTTGTGTTGAAGAGCTTCTTGTATAAACATTTCCTCCACCCTTGTATAGTCTTTGTCTAATCCATGAGTTTGTCTGAAGAAGGGACTGAGCGCCTGGATCTGGCTGAGTGATGGCCTTGACAGTAAGGTTCCTACAAAGGTGTATGTGGCCTTGATAATGAGAACTGCGAATAGGGACAAGAGCTCTGCTTGTGAGATCGCAGGAATGGTGGAAGGAGTTTGAGAATGAAACGTGGGAATGGTAGTGAGAGTTCTGACAATGAAACCCTGGGAATGGTGGGGGGGGGGGGGGTGGCGGTGAGTTTGATTGTGAAACCCAGTGAATGGTGATGGGACCCTGGAAGTGATACTCTGGTACCAGTCGAAAGGACTTTATAAAAAATGGAGTAGGCTCTGATAGTGCATCAGGGAACAGTAGAGGAGGCTTTAACCGAAGTCAAAGTAAATTTATTATCAAGGTGCATATATGTCACTGTGCACTATCTTGAGATTCATTTTCTTGCAGGCACTTACAGGAAAATAATGAAATAGAACAATTTCTGAAAACTACTGTATGCAAAAGCAAAGACTAACAAACAACCGAAGAGAAGACAAATTGTGCAAATAAAAAAAAAACACTGAGAACATGAGTTGTAGAGTTCTTCAAAGTGAGTCTGTAGGTTGTGGAATCCGTTCAGAGTTGAGGTGATTGAAGTTATCTGTGTCGGCTCAAGAGCCTGATGGTTGTACGGAACCCCTGGACCGTGGGAGCATCAGAGACTGCAGATGTAATCTGCAGTGAAGTACAAACTGCTGGAGGAGCTCGGGCGGGGGGGGGGGGGGGGGGAGGTCAAGGAGCATCTGTGGAGGCAAGTAGACAGTCAGTAGGTCAGGTCCCTGAGAATGCTGGAAGAGGCTCTAAGTGTGAAACATGAGAATGGTGGAGGCGGCTTTGACAGTGATGTATCGGGAATGGTAGCTGTGGATCTGACAATGGGATGCTGGGAGTGAACCAATGTACACTGGATGTCATCACTGTGATTGAAGATGCCGTAAGTGAAATTGATTTTAAGAAATGGAGAGAATTACAAATCAGTATGTATACTCAAACTGAAGTCTATTTCCTGACGAAGGGTCTTGGCACGAAACGTTGACAATGCTTCTCCTTATAGATGCTGCCTGGCCTGCTGTATTCCACCAGCATTTTGTGTGTGTTGTTTGAACTTCCAGCATCTGCAGATTTCCTCGTGTTTGCTCTATGTATTGATGTAGGTATTTCTATCAAGAATGCTTGAACAGAAATGAGTAGGAGGTTTTACGCAAATGTTGAAATATACCCAAGTAGCAGCTAATGAGCCCAAGAGTGAGGCCTCGCTGCTTGCCATTTGGAGTGGGGGGCGGTGGCGGTGGGCAGCCACACACTCAGAAATGCCTTGCGCTGCATACAGTCCTGGCCATCTGCTGGGAGCATCCTCCTCTCAGAGGAATAGGCCCTGGAACTTGCTCCTGGCAAACCTGAGCAGCTGAAGGCTCATTGGAAGCTCTGAGTCATCGCATGCATCCTCAAGCAGTAAAATGAAATTAAGAAAAAAATATGCAGACGAAAACCTGAAATAAAAAATAGAAGCTTTGACGTGAAGTGCATCTGCTAAGCCTTTCTAGCATTTTATTCTTATCTTCAAGCAATTTGGTTGGTTTCTGAAAAACACTAGGATTAATAAGTCTCCATTTATCAAACACTTTCCATAATATTGATGAAATAGCATTTCAAATTAAGCCTTGTAGATAGTTTCTGGTTAACCTTGCTGCACTTAAAGCCACGCAGCACAGAAGCAAAACCTCCAGCCCATCAAGTCGATGCTCACCATCAGGCATCCCATCACACCCCTGTCATCTCCTCTCACCTACACACTAGAGGCAAATATACCAGTCAATTAATCTACCAGCCTGTATAGGTCACAACCACGGACTCTACTTTGGGGTCTGCGAAACCCCGCAGGCAGGCTGCACAGTAGGTTTAGCAATTGCGCTCGTGAATAGGTACATTCCAATGAATTCCTTTTTTATTATGGTGGTGTTTAACAGACTTGACCAAAAGCACGGCAACGTTTACACCCCCTGCTTACCCTCATCCGTGTCTGGGAAAGAGAACTATTGATTTGGCTGATGCTGGAAAGGAGTGGTATTCATTTTGTATTTAAGTATTTCTTTCAGGCACAGTGCTGGCATTTAACTTTCAGTTTGAGAGTTTTAGTTAACAGCCCTGTTGGCCTAGTGTTTATTGTTCTCCTTTTAAATTCTGCAACAGTTCCCATTAAAGTCAGTGAACTGTCAACCCATCTCTCTCTATCTCTCTCTCTCTCCCCCCCTCTCTCCCCCCTCCCCCCACCCGAGGCCATATCCTAACGATCTGACCCTGTATCTTTGGGATATATGAAGAATCTGAGAGCCCTGGGTGAACCCCCTGCAGTGAAATGGTGAACACACAGCACTCTGGGTATCATTGAACAGTGGCCACTGTAACTGTGATCTACAAACTGTGTTACCATGCTCCCCACTGCTTCTTTTTATTTGTTTACCATTCCATTAATAGCTTTATTTACCTCAGCAAAAAAAGAGCCATCTATAAATTCGTGCATATCTGTTTTCTTGTTCCCTGGTATTGAATGTGTTAAAGATGCACAATGGGCTCCAATTATTTGTAAGCGCAGGTTTTGAAGGTGAAAGCAAACAGCAAGGGGAGCTACTCAGGGATAAAGCTTCCTGACCTTCTCCACTATTCTGCGGGGAGGCAAACACAGGGAACAGAGACAATGAGGTTAACATACCAAACAGATACATCACAAAACATAGTACAAGGATCTTGAAATGCCATTCAGATGCCTCAGCACAGCAGAGGACGTATTAGAATAAAGGGTCACTTGATCTAAAAACTATCACTGTTTCCTGTGTTCTTTTAGTTCTGTAAACAAAAATGGCATTGCTGTGGGGGGAGAAAGAATGGGGGTGCATGACAATTAAGAACCTTTAAAAATACTTTAACTTGCGTACGCCAGTTTATTAAGCCAATCCTTGAATATGGAGACTGATGTTTGTTGAAGCTATTTGTTGTATGGAAACTTAAGGCAAAATTGTCTTAAGCAGTGCTAAAGGCTTTATGAAGATAACAAATACATATACAATTTCAGGCAGAAATCTGATGCCTTTGTGTAACTATGAGGATCCGCCCATCGAAAGGTTCCAGTGCAGACAGTCAGGGGAGTTTTACATCAACGGCAGGAATGCTCTGCAGTACAGATACAACTCTAGTCTCTGCCAAAAAAAAGAGAGGGCATGAACTTTATTTTCACTGCCTAATTGGGAAGGGGGAGGGGTTGTGCAGATGTGGGGATTGGAATTTGGGATGTGGGGCCTAAGAGACGTATCTTAGAAACCTTTAACTTAGCTACTCTAGTTCCCAGTTCTCCATGCCTAAATGATAGTTAAACCTCAGATCTCCAGATTACTTTGGCCGGGAACTGCAGGGAGATACAGTTCACGGGAGAGAGATATTCTATTTCTACATACAGTAGAGGGCAATTTAATGGTACAGCTGGATAATTGCTCACTTATGCCTTTAACTACAAAACCTGCCCTTCCTTGCAAATATGGAACAGCTCTCTTTCAAAGCTTTCAGACTCCTGACTACATTATAGATGTGGACCCCACTCTAGCCATAGGTGCCTGTGGGCCTGCCTTTACTCAGCATTCAAAGTCATAGGCGGCTTCTTATTTTGTTTGTGAGGGTGATGCTTCCAAAACTGAACATTCTGCCCTTGTCATGGCCTCTGGAGCATATTCAAGTTGAGCAGAAAATCCCCTCCAAACAAAGCTCGCAAAGGTTGAGTCCTGGTGAAGGGTCTCAGTCCAAAACGTCAATGGTTTACTCTTTTCCGCAGATGCTGCCTGGCCTGCTGAGTTCCTCCAGCATTTTGAGAACTGCTCTGGATTTCCAGCATCTGCAGATATTCTTGTGGTTTCCAAAGGTTGGTGAGGAGTCCTGTCTACATGTGAGATCTTTTACTGTATCTTGTGTCTGTGGATGTCTCTGTATTGCTGTGTGTAGAAGCACACAGCCACGCAATAATAAACAAAACATCACCTAATGAAGGAGAACCTCATCTCTTCATCTCTTTGTTCTCTGAACTCCATAATGTAAACTGCATTTTACATCTCTCAGATATCATCTCCAGGCACTGCTAGCTCCGTTGGTTACTTCCTCACACCCGCTTGCTTTTGTGAGCTTTTAGACCGTAAGACATTGGAGCAGAATTAGGCCATTCAGCCCATCGTGTCTGCTCCACCATTTCATCATGGCTGATCCCAGATCCCACTCAACTCCATACACCTCCCTTCTTGACATATCCTTTGATGCCCTAACCAATCAGGAAATGATAACTTCAGCCTTAAATATACCCACAGACTTGGCCTCCACCGCAGTCTGTGGCAGAGCATTCCACAGATTTATTACTCTCCGGCTGAAAAAAAATCCTCCTTACCTCTGTTCTAGAGGGTCACCCCTCGGTTCTGAGGCTGTGCCCTCTAGTTCTAGATACCCCCATCATAAGAAACAGCCTCTCCACATCTACCCTATCTATTCCTTTCAACATTCGGTAGGTTTCAATGAGATCCCCATGCATTCTTCTAAGTTCCAGTGAGTACAGGACCAAAGCTGCCAAACGGTCTTCATACGTTAACCTCTTCATTCCTGGACTCATCCTCATGAACCTTCTCTGGACTCTTTCCAATGACAGCACATCTTTTCTGAGATATGGGGACCAAATCTGTTGACAATACCCCAAGCAGCCTGACCAGTGTCTTATAAAGGCTCAGTATTATCTCCTTGCTTTTATATTCTATTCCCCTTGAAATAAATGCCAACATTGTATTTGACTTCTTTACCACAGACTCAACCTGTAACCTTCTGGGAGTCTTGCACGAGGATTCCTAAATCCCTTTGAACCTTCTCCCCATTTAGATAATAGTTCACACTATTGTTCCTTTCACCAAAATGCGTTATCATACATTTCCCATCACTGTATTCCATCTGCCACTTTTTACCCATTTTCTAATTTGCAATCGCGTTGCTTCCTCAGCACCTATCTTTGTATCATCCTCAGACTTTGCCACAAAACCATCGATTCCATTATACAAATCATTGACAAACAATGTGAAAAGTAGGGGGCCCAACACTGACCCCTGAGGAACTCCACTAGTCACTGACAGCCAAACAGAAGAGGCCCTCTTTATTCCACCTCACTGCCTCCTGCCAGTCAGCCATTCTGCTATCCATGCCAGTATCTTTCCTGTAATGCCATAGGCTTTTATCCTGTTAAGCAGCCTCGTGTTGGCACTTTATTAAATGCCTTCTGAAAATCCACTGCCTCTCCTTTGTCCACCCTGCATGTTACTTCCTGCAGAACTTTAACAGACTTGTGCGGGAAGATTTCCCTTTACAGAAGCCATGCTGACTTAGACTTACTTTATCATTAGTCTCCAAGTACCCCAGAGAGGGAAAACTCTGATTTCAAACCTCCGCTGCCTTGCGGCCATACCCATTCATGGGAAAGGCTTCAGGAGTAAACCCTGAGGACAAATCCGGAGCTGGAGTCCCTAAGGCAGTCCAATGTTGCCTTCAGCCTCGTTCTGGCAACTCCTGCGATGACACTGGTGCCAAGCTGTATCAGCCCTTGCCCTTCCCTTGGACAACATCGGTGGCGTGGAGAGGGGAGACTTGCTGCATGGGCAGCTGCCGGTCTTCCATACAACCTTGACCAGGCCTACGCCCTGGAAAACATTTCAGGCGCAGATCCATGGTCTCGCGAGACTAACGGATGCTACCAAATACCCAAAAACCTCATCCTTAATAATAGACTTTAACACTTTCCCAACCACTGAGGTTAGGCTAACTGGCGTATAATTTCCTTTCTTTTGCCTTCCTCCCTTCTTAAAGAGAAAAGTGACATTTGCAATCTTCCAGTCCTCCGGGACCATACCTGAATCAAGTGATTCTTGAAAGATCATGACCAATGTATCCATCATCTCTTCAGCAACCTCTCTCAGGGCTCTGGGATGTAGTCCATCTGGTCCAGGTGACTTATCCACCTTCAGACCTTTAAGTTCACCTAGCACTTTTTCCTTTGTAACAGCAATGGCAGTCATTCCTGTTCTCTGACACCCACGGACCTCTGCCACACTGCTAGTGTCTTCCACAGTGAAGACAGATGCAAGGTACTCATAAACTTCATCTGCCATTTCTTTATCCCCCATTAATACCCCACCAGCATCATTTTCCAGTGGTCCAATATCAACTCTCACCTCCCTTTTACTTTTTACATAACTGGAAAACGTTTGGCATCCTGATTTATACTGTTGGCTAGTTTACCCTCATATTTCATATTTTTGCTTCTTATAGCTTTCTTAGTTGCCTTTTGTTGGATTTTAAAAGCTTCCCAATCATCCAAATTCCCACTCATTTTTGCTACCTTATATGCTCTTTCCTTGACTTTTATGCAGTCCTTAATTTCCCTTGTCAGCCACAGTTTCTTACCCCTGCCATTTGAGAACTATTTCTTCTGTGGGACGTATCTATCCTGTGCCTCGTGAACTGTTCCCAGAAACTTCAGCCACGTCTGCTCTACCGTCATTCCCACTAGTATCCTCCTCCAGTTCACTGGGCAAGCAGCTCACTCATGCCTCTGTAATTCCCTTTATTCCATTGTGATACTGATACATGTGGTGTAGGCTTCTCCCTCTCAAATTGCAGAATGAATTCAATCATATTATGATCACTGTCTCCTAAGGGTTTGTTTACATTAAGTTCCCTAATAACATCTAGGATTCTGCAACTGTTGGCTCAACATTACTGAATTCCTAATTTTAAAGAATTGTATCTGGTACTTTGCAGGATATCATCAACTGAATGATAATCAATCATAGTCAGAATGAATGCCCTGAGAGAGGAGTGAAAGTTAAGATCATCTAAAGGAGATTGCAACAGGAATAAGCACATTAATGTCAAGGTAATGTCAAGGTGTGAAAAACAGGCTGAAAATTGTTCTGTCAGGATTAAAGGTTTGGAAGATGATTCAGAAAGGGGAAATGTGAGGAGATTATTCTGTGACTCCAGCAGAAACATCTGCTTATATTGCATATTCATATCACTGAAGAAGTGACAGCACCACCAGCTATTTCAATAATCACATCCCCTTGTTTCTTTTGATCTAATCTGAGTTTTAACCAATTTTCACCATATAGACTTTGATAATCCAGGCTTCAGTCTCTTCCAGATGGCAAGTCTGGAAATTGTGAAGGTTTTGCAAATCATTGAAGTTTACACATGAGCAGAATGGAAAGCAGCAGTCCTACTGCTTTGAAGAGTTTTTACCTCTTCAGAGTGAGCAATATAAACCCCATTTCAGATCCAAATTTACACTGATCCTGCTTAGACTGATTTGTACTCAGAACTCTGTGGTTGACTTTAGAACTTTGCTGACAGAGAAAGAAGAAATTTAAGTAGATTTTAAATACAACTGATAATCTGAAATTGAATGTATCATGCAGTGAGAAGGTGTAACATAAAGAAAGTAGTCCATCGCATTTTTTGTCACTCTTTACATTCAGCAGAATTAAAACCACATCTGTGTGTTGTTATCAGCAGCAGTGCAATAAAAGTAACACATACTTAAGAACTGAGCATTTGTCCTGCTAGCCAGAATGTCATAGATTTTTAAAAAATTATTAGACTGCCCATTTAGTCATAATGTATCCTGAAGAAGAAATTAGATTGAAATAATCCTGAGAGGTATTTATCTGATATAATATCACTTAAGTTATCAAACAAGACAGAGCTTTAAACCACCCTGAGCAATATATTGCTTGTGAATGATAACTTTTTATTCACCCTTTGTCAGAGGAGTACCTACTGATGATATAAATCTGTATTGACAGAGTAATAAACATGATGCATCATTACAACTTGTAAGTTAACAGACAGGTAAATGTAATTGGAGTTTATATCTCCCACATTATCAGTTCTGCTAAAGGACTGTGGTTCATAATTAGATTTCCTCAAATATCAGTTTCTGTGAAAGGTACCTGAAAAGAATATCATTCTAACATTATGAATAAAACATGAGGAATCTTGCGAAAGATGAAAATTTCCAGTTGTATTATTATTTTCTTATTCCATTTACAAATTTATTTTACATTGTACCCAGCAAGTTATACCTAATCTACAAACTGGTCTTATGAAATAACAAATATGAAAGGCATTTCCAATACTGAACACATTTTAATGTTATTGCAATTTCATTGTTGATTTACAGATTGGTAACACATACGGCTGTCAAAACTGCCAATTATAACTCAGTATAACTCTCAATTACTACTACAAGGCTCTGCTACTTTTTAACGAAAAACTTAGACTGTAAGGCAAAATTCCTACCAAGGTTTTCTTCAAAAGGGACTGCCATGGGAACTTTCTGCACTAATATGTTTTTGGAATACAGAAAACAATTAATTGCATAATGCAATCTTTAAAATGAAGTAATAAATCAACAATTATTGCTCCTGTCCAGCTGTATATTTGCAACATGCTTCGGTTTGCAAGATAAATGTGCCTTGTGATGGATTCTGCTGAGGTCTAGCATGAAGTATTGTAAAATAACAGAAATGACAGAAATTAGCAGAAGGAAGGAATCAAACTGTCTTTCATGCAGACATTACATACCAGTTTTGCACTTGCTGTTTTATTTAACATTTCTCTTTTTAACTTCAAAATGAACTTCTTTTATTTTAATGCTTGAAGTTAGATTGCCAGTCCACTTATGGGGGTGTAATTAAGTTAGGCCAGTTTCCAGTCCTGGACATCCAAAGGTCTTCATGAGAATGCATGTTAATAAGCTCCTTCAGTTAGAATTGGTCAATTGGTCTCTTGAAGGACATGGAAAGTGGGGTTATCAACAACTGCTGCTAAGAGATACAGCACAAACACCCATTATTACAGCCTCAGTACATTGTGTACAGGGACAATATCAGCTGAGAGAAGTAACTGGAACTCTTATGCTCTTCACTTTGTGATAGCCAAAGTCCATGGCTATTATAGATTTTAACTTCTACATGCTTGTAGTCAGCTTCTCAATCAAATGCCTCAGAAGTCAATGGGAGCTGGAACAACTAGAAACTTTTGGGTGACCATCATTTGAATAAGTGCTCAAAAGGAGTCAAAGGAATATTGGAAACACAGGATTATTGGAATCAAAGATTATCTTGCTGTTTAACTCCCTAATTCAGCAGACTTGCATCCCCTAATCCAACAAGGAAACAAACTATTTTTGGAACTCAGCAGGTCAGACAGCATCTATGGAAATGTATAAACAGTTGACATTTTGGGCCAAGACACTTCATTGGGAATGGAAAGGAAGAAGGGAGATGCCAGAATAAAAAGGTGGGAAGAGGGGAAGGAGTAAAGGCTAGAAAGTGATAGGTAAAGCCAGGTTGGTGGGAGAGGGGAGATGAAGTAAAGAAGAGAGCTGGGAAGTGATGGGTGGAAAATCTAAAGGGCTGGAGAACATGAGAGAATGGAAAGGAGAAGGGACACCAGTAGGATGTGATAGACAGGTGAAGAGAAGAGGTAAGGAGGGGGGGAGAGTGGGGAAATGAAGAAGCTGGAAAGGGGAGGGGAAAGCAAACATTTACAGAAAGGAGAAATCAATGTCCATGCCATCAGGTTGGAGGCTACCTAGATGGAATATGAGGTGTTACTCCTCCCGCCCGATAGTAGCCACATTGTGGCAGAAGAGCAGGCCATGGACTGATATGTTGGAAAGGGAATGGGGATTGGAATTAAAATGGTTGGTCACAGGGAAATCCTGCTTTCTGTGGATGGAGCGAGGGTGCCTGACAAAGCAGTCCCCCCAGTCTACCTTGGGTCTCACCAATGTAGAGGAGGCCACATCGTGAATGCTGGATACAGTAGACGAACCCAAAGGCAGATTCACAGGTGAAGTGTTGCCTCACATGGAAGGAAGAGATTATTGGGGGGGGGGGGGGTCAATGGGAATCTGGAGCAGCTTTTACTCTCTGCAATATGATTTCTGAATGGACATTGAACCCATGAACACTTGTTCACTACTTCTTAAAAATTTTTTACTTTTGCACTAATTTAATTTTAGTATTTAATATTTACAATAATTCTCAGGTTTTATGTCTATTATATTTTGCATAGTACTGCTGCTGGAAAGACAGCAAATTTCACAACATATGTCAGTGATATTAAACCTGATTCTGATAAGTGTGTTAGTATAGGGTTACTGTAATAATGGGTGCTTAATTGTCAGCATAGATTTGATGGACCAGAAGGCATATCTTAATCTCTATCACTCTCTGACTTTAATAGCTGAAAGAAAGGGCTTAGTGCTTTTTGAGTCACATGACTTACTGGAGTACATGGGGGCATGTGTACTCACACCAGCATTCATGCATCCACAGTTAAAGCCTCTGATCAATATTAACAGATCACCAGTTGGCTATCAGTGTCCAGAAAATGCATTATGCTGGTAGCTGCTTTTCTCACACATCAATACCCAGCGTTATGCAGAGATGTCCACAGACTCTCAAAGTGAGAGACTGTATACTTTACCCTCTATTTACATGTTTAGTATCTTGAGAAAACTTAACATTTTTTCCTCCTAAACTCTGCATCCCTTGTGACAGAGGTTGCTTTGTGGGGAGAGAAAAACCAGCAGCCATTCACAGACATGGATGCAGCTCAGAGTTTGGGAATATCATCCACTCATTTCACCTTTTATTCAGTTCTGGAAGGTCAGACATCAATAGAGCCAAATTAATTACTTGTGCCCTGTTCAAACTAAAATTGAAATTTGGAGACACGGCGGAAAGAAAGTTAGTAAAGGCTTGTTATTAATTGAAATCTGGATATACAGTATCAAACATAATATCTCATTGCTAATCTAGCTAGCTGTACTTGAAGTTAACACTTTTTTTTAACACTTCAATGGGTCCTATACACCTGCTGCCAGTTTATTAGCCTTGTTATTCTTAATATTTAATGGCTGCCCTTAGAAATCTATCTGCTTTTGAAAAGGTACTGGGTTAAATTTATCAACAAATACATATGTTGGGATTACGACATTTTAATGTATGTCCAAACACCCTAACTTTGAGCTACTTGTTCATTCTGATAATATTTCTGAGCAGTTGGTCCTGATCTTGCTGCTTGTTGGCTGCGTGCATCAAGTTGTGGCCAGGGCTCGCAGGAGCATTACTCATACATTGCTCAAGGCTAACTTGCTTCTTTTAAATGGATTCTGGCTGGAGCACACTTTAGGAGTTTATTCCAAAGAGAATTTGCGATTAAGAATAGTTGAGCATAGGTGTATGGTTTGCTAGATTTTGGGCTCAGCACTGGGGATCTAGCTGGAAGTAAAATATCAGACAATCAAGTTGTCCTCAAGACATGATGAAGAGGTAGTTAGACACATAGATGAATGTAGATCAATGCCTAGATTGTAATTGTAACCCCAATCATCTGGGTACAATGCCAAAATAAAATTGTTTCCTTTTCAATATTTTTATTGATTTCTAACAAAAAAGAATACAGAGTACAGGAGGATATGTATCATATATCAATTACAATATATGTGAATCACACATAGTTTCATTACCCCATATTCATGTAAATTATATTGAATCGTAATATTGAAAGTAATAATTTTATTATTATACAAAAAATATCTAAACCCACTACTGAGAAAAGCCATTTGGTAAAGAAAGAAAAAGGAAAAAAAAATCCTTATCATATAGTAAAACTTATTACTAGCCAACATCTGTACTTGATAACAAATCAAAGATTTTGAAGGTAATTCAAAAAAGGTCCCAAAATTAATGTTTCTACAGGAATTATAGATACCTTCAACATATCCCACCAACAGCACTTCTAGCCACTATCAGGTATCAATCCACCGAACCCAATCACTCACCTGCTATTCGCCCAGTCAATCCAGACTTGGTCCTATTGTTCATATACCTCATCATACCCTCACATACATAGCAATATTGTAAAATTTCACACCAAATCTTATAACACAGTAAAGCATTATTGAAATATACATTCAGTAGCCGCTTCCTAATAAAGTAGCCACTGAGTAAAATTTCGTGGTCTTTTGCTTCTGTAGTTCATCACTTCTAGATTTGACATGTTGTGCTTTCAGAGATGCTCTTCTGCACATCACTGTTGTAATACATGATTATTTAGTTACTGTCGCCTTCCTGTCAGCTTGAACCAGTCTGACCTCTTTCATTAACAAGGTGTTTTTGCCCTCTGAAATGCCACTCACTGGATGCTTTTTTTCTGTTTATTGCACTATTCTCTGTAAACTCTAGAGACTGCATTGCATGAAAATTCCAGGAGATCAGCAGTTTCTGAGACCTAAAATCTTTCCCTGGGAAAGTCCCCTCGATGACATTTTCCCTCCATTCTGATGCTTGGTCTGAACAACAACTGAACCTCTTGACCGTATCTGCATGCTTTTATGCATTGAATGCTGCCACATGATTAGCTGATTAGATATTTGCATTGACGACCAGGTGTACGGTTGAACCTGATAAAGTGGCCCTGAAGTTCAGCCTCCATTGGCATTACCGCATTTCACTTGTGTGAGAAGATGATGCAGAACCAGAGGCCGTAGGAAATAACCAAAGCAAGAGCTCATTGTCAGTGTTTTCTAACTCCTGGCTCCCACAGTGCTGGTCCCTTAAGGGTGGTGCCATTACAGGGGTTGACTTTGAACAAAGAACAGAACCAAGTATTTAGTGCACTGGAAGGTTTGTGATCAAATCAAGGTAAATAGAGAAGTCTGACACTAATTGGCAGAAGAGTTTGGAGTCCTCCTTTCCAAGACTGTGTGGACAGCATCTTAAACATATGCTTGTGTGTGCAACATTGAATGGTGACTGTCTCATTACTGTACAAGCAGAATTCATCCAATGTCTGTGAGGTGCACTGAAGACTGTTGCACTGGGAGACCTGACATCAGTCAGCCTGTATCAGATACCATTGAGTATAGGTTTCTCTCGGTAGCCATACTACTCTGCATTCTCTTTCCCAGCAGCTGTGCTCCTTAAAGGCACTCTAATCTTAGTTATGGCTTACACCTAAGAACAGCCTTCCCCTCAACCTCATGGTCTCCTCTCATTCTCCCTGGCCTGCTCAATGCCAAAAGAAACCTTGCCTCAAAGAAAGTGACTGGTAATTTAAAACCTGAAAAATGCTTGATTGAGGAAGCACCATTGATTGTAGGCTGAGGCATGTCCCATGTATGAGATTCCTTCTCCAGCCCTTTACCTTTGCCACTCATCTGCCTCCACCTACCACCTTCTAGCTTGTCCTCTTTCCCCTTGCCTTACCTTTTCACTCTGGTGTTTCTCCCCTTTCCCTTTCAGTCTTAAAGAAGGGTTTTGGCCCAAAATGTCAACTATTTGTTTTCACGGGCACTGCCTGATTTGAGTTCCTCCAGAATTTTGTGTGTGTGTCCATGTACAAATAATTACTTACTCAAGCCACTCAAACTACATCACGCAAACGCACAATCTCTACCGCCAATGTGTACAGCCACTTGACCATCTGCTGGTTCCCTTGCAAGTCATCATCACCACTCCTTCATTGTCTCTTGCTATAAATCCTGGAAATGGCTACCCAATAGCACTCTGGAATTATATTCACTGGAAGGACTACAGTGACTCAATGAGGCAGCTCAGGGATAATTAGGGATTCGCAAAATGTGTCGGCCTTTCTAGTGATGTGACATTCTGTAAGAGAATAACATAAATAAATATGGTGCAACTCTGGCATTATTTGCCAAATGGTGCAAGTTGAATCACCTGCAGCTCAACATCAGTAAGACAAGGGAGATGGTGATGGACTTTAGGAAGACTAAGCCTGCACTGCTCCCTGGTACTATTGATGGTGAGGGCCTACAGGTACCTGGGGGTGCACTCGGATGACAGGCTTGAGTAGATCACCAACACAGAGGCTGTGTACAAGAAGGGCCGGAGTCGCCTCTACTTCCTGAGGAGACTGAGATCCTTTATAGTATGCAGGCCTCTCTTTTACATGTTCTACTAGTCTGTTGTCACCAGTACAATCTTCTATGTGGTGCTGTGCTGGGGCAATGGCATTTACATGGATGGTGCCAACAGGCTCAATAAACTGATTAGAAGGGCTGGCTCTATTATAGGAGTCAAGCTGGACACACTGGAGGCTTTGGCAGAACAAAGGACCCTATGGAAGATCCTGGCAATTCTGGACAATGTTTCTCACCCTCTCTATACCACCTTGGCTAAACAGAGAAACACTTTCAGTAACAGACTAAGACAACTACACTGCTCCAAAGGGCACTATATGAGGTCATTCTTACCTTCAGCCATTAGGCTCTATAATGAGTCAAACTATAGATGGGGAAGTGATGACCCCCTCCTGTTAGATTGTTTGTGGTAACTTATTTTTTGTTCTTCCTACTCTTCTAATATTTACATCTGTGCACTTGTAATGCTACTGTGACTGTGTAATTTCCTCTGGGATCAAGAAAGTAACTATCTATCTATTCGGGAAAGCTAACTCACCAAAATGCTTTGCCCCCAATTTGCAATATGTTTCCTTATCACTAATCCTGATCCTCTGTTAACAAAGGCATTATATATATACTGAAGATTATGGAACGGAAGATGAGAGAACAGAGTTATTTAAAAAGCTGATAAGAAGCCAAATGTTCAAAATACATTAACATTTTCATGCTTATGAAAATTTCCAGTTATTTTTGCAATAATACATTACCATAATTATATTCAATAAAACTGAGACATGAACTGTTTATGGTGAAGCTGCTTATTCACAGTTAGGATTTGCAATTAATTACCATTGTTAATTGCTTAGATTTTTCATTGCGTTGAAAACATGTTGGAAACTGGATCTGACTGAAACACAACTACAAGTCAGCAGGGCCACATCAAGTTGGTTGTAAATATTTAATGCACACCTCCTGTTGCTGTCTGCAGCAACTAAAAATACATATTGTGGCATTTTTAGCATATAATTAGGCCATAGTTACATACAAAAAATACAGATGGAATATCTGTCTTTCTTGCTGATAGTTGCCTGCAAAATTGTGAATCTTAATTGAGGTATTAATGTGGTATTTTATTATGGTGCAGCTATAAACATGCTGGTCAGTAACGCAAGTTATTACTAAACAACACAGAGAAAAGAGAATTAGTGTTTCTCTGGATACTGTCCTGTTTTGAAGAGGGAAGTATAACTGACTCACATATAGTTTGCACTCATTACATCTTTACATTGTATTGAAGAACCTAAGTGTACAATCTGAGATGCAAAAACCAACACTCCACAAACAGCACCAGCTGAGCCACAAGCTGATCTATTATGCTTGATGGAGAAGTCCATGGTAATACCTTGTTCTTTTTCAATATGACTATTCAGCATTAACAATCTCATTTGGTATCTGGCAACATAATTGTGTCTGACTCAAACAAGAGGCACTGAATACTTGAGTTTAAAAATCTTGGCTGGTGGTTCCCTACAGGATTTAGGAATCCTGTTTTAATACAGGTGTTGGTTTTGTGAAATGAAGAGCCTATCTCTCCTCTCAGGAAGTTGTTAAAGGCAGAACACTTTTTGTAATGGAAATACCTCAGCTACTCTGGCCAACATTTAATATATAATCAATATTATTAAAACCGTATATTTTGATTGTTTTTCACAATGCTGTTTGTGAGAGCATGCTGTGTGCAAGTTGGTTAACCTTTTCCCAGTTTGCAATTGTGATCACACAGTAGGCATTTCATTTGGGATGCTATGAAAGGGGTTACATTGGTGAGCCTTTTTATTTCCTGCTGTATAGAAGTATATTTACAGTACCCCACAAATGAAAGTCATCACATCCAACATTTCTCTAATCGTTCAGTGTCATACTACTATGTCAGCTCAAGACCAGTTTGGTATAGAGCTTGTCTTTGAACCTTCTAGAGGGCAGACTGCTCTCAACAAAACCAAGCGGATGCTGAGCTAAGAGCATCCAGTGTGTCCCAAAGCTCAACAATGCTATGTTTGACTGGCTTCCAAATACTGTAATCAGTATGGAAATTTTATAGAACAGGAAAGTAGTTGGATGCACTAAAGATGTAGAGGTTCAACTGCTTTAGAAAATGAATGTTCACTGTGTCCACATTACTAAAAGTTACAACCTTATGGCAATCTAAATCTGGACATGTGCCAGTTTGTGGGATGCAGATAAAAATTCATTTTCATCTTAGGCCTGATAATACCCTCAGTGTAGTTTCTTGATACACATTATTGTAGCAACCAGACTACCAAACCTTAAAGGCAACACATTCCATGGTGTTTTTTCTATTTCTTTTGTTGTAATTTCATTATACTAATGGTTTAAGACTCATTTACGTAGGTGAGTGAATGGAAACAGCTGAGGACGGTCCTGGCTTCTGATGGATGTTAACTCCAGAGATGCCTTGGAGGTTCATAGGTTGGTTCTGTGTGAGAGACAGATTTTGTTGGAAGTCTCCTTTGCATAATTAATCTTCAGTGAAGCATGTAAATAAAGAAATGTATTTAAAGGCGTGGATTTACTGGAAATGATTTCTTCATGTTTAGTATGAACCTGGGTAGAACAGATCAGAACAACCTGGGTAGAATTCTCTCAAACTCTGTAAAAGTAGTCATGGAATCTGAAATATAAACAATTTAAGGCCAAACTGTTTCATGCTATGTTTTCCACACACTTCTGCAGTATTGTAAATTCAATTCACAAATTCAATCCAACCCAACAAATCAGCCAGACTCTAGGTCTAAAATTAGGAGATTTCACCAATGACCTTGGCTAGCACAGGCCCTTCAAATTATACCCATCTTCAATCTCTCAGTGCTGCGATCTGAGGTTCCCACTGCTTTGAAAGGGCATCAATCATTCCAGAAAAGCAGGATGATCTGCAGCAATGACTATTGCCAGGGAGCACTCACAGCTTCTGTGATGAAATGTTTTGGAAGTTGCTAGAGAAAGAGTTAACTCATGACTGAGCGAGGGTCTCAACCTACCGCCAGAACAGGTCTACAGTGCGGGAAATCTCACTGACTCTCCATTCTACTTTGGAGCATCTTGAAACAGCAAAACATACAGCAGACTGCTGTGTATTGATTACAGCTCAGTATTCAGTACCACCATTCTTTCAATATTAATCAGCAAGCTCCAAAATCTGGGCCTCTGTACCTTCATCTGCAACTGAGCCCTCGGTTTTTTCTAATCAGGAAATCACAGCCAGTCAGATCAGTAGTGACAACTCCTCCTTGCTGACAATCAACACAGCTGTATCTCAATAATATGTGTTTATCATACTAGTTCTACACTCACGACTGTTGCTAAGCACAGCTCTACACACCAGCTATTCATTTGTAGATGATGCCACTGTTGTTGGGTAAAATTTCACCGAATTATATGAAAGTTGTCAACAAAATAGAGAGAGTACAGAGGAGATTTACTAGAATGTTACCTGGGTTTCAGTACCTAAGTTACAGAGAAAGGTTGAACAAGTTAGGTCTTTATTCTTTGGAGCATAGAAGGTTGAGGGGGGACTTGATAGAGGTATTTAAAATTATGAGGGGGATAGATAGAGTTGACATGGATAGGCTTTTTCCATTGAGAGTAGGGGAGATTCAAACAAGAGGACATGAGTTGAGAGTTAGGGGGCAAAAGTTTAGGGGTAACACGAGGAGGAATTTCTTTACTCAGAGAGTGGTAGCTGTGTGAAACAAGCTTCCAGTAGAAGTGGTAGAGGCAGGTTCGATATTGTCATTTAAAAAAAATTGGATAGGTATATGGACAGGAAAGGAATGGAGGGTTATGGGCTGAGTGCAGGTCGGTGGGACTAGGTGAGAGTAAGCGTTTGGCACGGACTAGAAGGGCCGAGATGGCCTGTTTCTGTGCTGTAATTGTTATATGGCTTGCAGGAGTGAGATAGATCAACTGGTTGAATGCTATTGCAACAAGAAACTTGCCCTCAACATCAGCAAGGCCAAGGAACTGATTGTGGAATTCAGGAAGTGGAAGTTTGGGAAACCCACACCAATACTCAATAAAGGGTCAGTGGTGGAAAGGCCGATGAGTTTCAAGTTCCTGGGTATCAACATTTCAGAGAATCTATCCTGGGCCCAACACATTCATGCAATCACAGAGAGACAGGCCAATGCTTTGTTAACAGTTTGTGGTGAACTACATTTACCTGTCTGGACACGCCCCCCTGCTGACTGCTCCTGTGGCTCCTCCCACAGACCCCGGTATAAAGGCGATTGGAGACACCGCCCCAGCCTCAGTCTCCAGGATGTAGTGTGGTGGTCAATTGCTGCTTGTTCTTTCTTCCAGCCAATAAAAGCCTATATCTCACCTCACGTCTCTGAAAGTTATTGATGGTGCATCACAGTTTGAAGTATTTTGGTAGGTAATCAAAGACTCTTGGTAATTTCTATACATTTTCTGTGCAGAGCATGCGGACTGGTTGCATTAAAACCTGGTGTGGACGCTCCAATGCACAGGATTGCAAGAGGCTGCAGACAGCACCAACATAAGCACAACCCTCCTCCACCGTCCAGGACTTCTTCAAGGGGCAGGGCCTAGGGAATGTGGCATTCATCACTAAGGACCCCTAGCATCAGTACATGCCTCTTCTTGTTAATACTAGTGGGAAAGAGGTACAGAAGCCTGAGGACCCACACACAACATTTTAGGACCACCTTCTTCCCATCTGCCATGCACACCAACTTGCAATCCTTTTATATTTTCGCACACTATTTGTTTTGTAATTTATAGCAAATTTCCTGCCTTTATACTGTACTGATGCTACAGCAACTGCTCTGCACATGATTGCAAGGAACTGTAGAGTTGTGGGCATCGCTCAGTGCATTGCGGAAACCAGCTTCCACTCTATGGACTTGGTCTACGCTTCTCGCAGCCTCGGAAAAACAGACAAAAATCCCACCTATTCTCTTTTCTCCTCTCTCCCACTGGGTAGAAGCTGGTAGAGCCTGAAGTCAGCTTCCACAGGGCTCCACACAGCTTCTGTCCAGTCACTGCAAGACTACTTGTTTAGCAACATCAGCTAGTTGCTCAAAGCCGTGCTGATACAAGGCTGGGAGGTTCTGGGAATTACAGGGGAAAGCTGCAGTAAACCCGGTCCACAAAAAAAAAGTGAATACAGATTATGACTGCAAATGAATTTGTGCTGTCAAGCTATAAAAATCAATAATCACCATTTCCTTCCCTTTATTCAATGGTTCTCTGTCCAGTCCTATTATTTCCCTTCTTCTTCAGCCCTTTACCCTTCTTCCTATTCCCTCCCAGTTTATTACTTCATCCACCCAGGCCCCCACTCACTTTCCCCCCTCGCTTAGTCTCACCTATCATCTGCCAGCTGGTACTTCTTCCTCTCCTCCCACCTTCTTAAGGCTGATTTATACTTGTGCGTCGCATCTACGCTGTAGGTAAAGTGTACCCTGCACCATAGGGTGACGTGCACCTCTCCAGAAAAATTACTCAAGTGTTGCGGTGACGCAGACCACAACAACTGTGATTGATCAACTTGGTAGCATCGCATTTCCGATTGCTTCTTCTCCGCCATTTCTGTAGGCTGTGCGTACACCGATGCGAAATAGATGAACCAAATTGCCAAATTTACCTGCTGGCATGCGAAAATGTTTGAAATGCATTTCCTTGTTCATGTCTCTCATGAACAAACTCAACACAGTGGCATAGAAACCCCACCGCCAACTAGCGTTTTGGCACACACCAACACATGCTCGCTGCGGCGTAGAGCGACACAGAAGTGAAAATCAGGGTTACAGCGTAGGTTACAGCCCAAACACTCAAGTATAAATCAGCCTTTACTCTGGTTTCTGCCCCCTTCCTTTCCATTCCTGATAAGGGGTTTTGTCATGAAACATCAACTGTTTATTTCTCTG
Organism: Hemitrygon akajei; assembly: GCF_048418815.1. Lineage (NCBI taxonomy): Eukaryota > Metazoa > Chordata > Chondrichthyes > Myliobatiformes > Dasyatidae > Hemitrygon > Hemitrygon akajei. Next base: position 93,959,678 of record NC_133127.1, on the reverse strand, counting down.
CATAACTGCTGCCTGTCTTGCTGAATTACTCCAACATTTTGTCTGTGTTGTGCGAGAAATAATCAAAATTGTTAAAATTATTAAAAATGATTGAAATCTAAAATCACTTACAAACATTTCAGAAACAGACCCTCCAGCCTAACTCGTGGCCAAGGTGCTTCATCCAATCTAACACGAGAAAATCTGCAGACGCAGAAAATATAAGCAACATGCTCAAAATGCACGCACAAAAGGCCAGGCAGCATCAATGGAAAAGAGTAAACATCCAATCTAATCCCATTTGCCATCTCATCACCGATACCTTTAATCCGAGTAAATGTCTCTTAGAAGTTGCTATTGCACCTGCTGGTTCTCCTAAGCACAGAATTGAAATCAAAAGATTATAAACCAAATATAAATCAAATTTACATTAGATTACTATCTCTATGATGGAATTTTAATTGTAAGAGAAAATTCCTTGTATATTGCCATTTCTGTTTGGGTGCCACATGGTCCTGTTTCAACCTCACCCAGAGTAGATTGTTCAAGGGATCATTTCCACTGAGGTCACACCAGTTGTGACATCAAAAAAGGTGTTTCAAAACACGCTTATAATTTCCCTAGATCAAGATCGCACAATACTATCTGTGATCACGTCTATCTCCTTTACCATAGAATTGGAGAGGGATAGGAACAGACAAGTTAGGGAAATGTTTAATTGGAGTAAGGGGAACTATGAGGCTAATAGGTAGGAACTTGGAAGCATAAATTGGAAACAGATATTCTCAGGGAAACGTATTGAAGAAATGTGGCAAATGTTCAGGGGATATTTACGTGGGGTTCTGAGTAGGTACCTTCCAATGAGACATGGAAAGGATGGTAGGGTACAACATCTGTGGTGCACAAAGGCTGCTGTAAATCTAATCAAGAAGAAAAGAAGAGCTTACGAAAGGTTCAAAAAGCTAGGTAGTGATAGAGATCTAGAAAATTATAAGGCTAGCAGGAAGGAGCTTAAGAATAAAATTAGGTGAGCCAGAAGGGGCCATGAGAAGGCCTTGGTGGACAGGATTAAGGAAAACCTCAAGACATTCTACAAGTATGTGAAGAGCAAGAGGATAAGATGTGAGAGAATAAGACTAATCATGTGTGACAGTGGAAAAGTGTGTATGGAACCGGAGGAAATAGCAGAGGTACTTAATGAATACTTTGCTTCAGTAGTCACTATGGAAAAGGATCTTGGCAATTGTAGGGATGACTTGCAATGATCTGAAAAGCTTGAGCATGTAGATATTAAGAAAGAGGATGTGCTGGAGCTTTTGGAAAGCATCAAGTTGGATAAGTCACCGGGACCAGGTGGGATGCACCCCATTCTACTGTGGGAAGCAAGGCAGGAGATTGTTGAGCCTCTGGCAATGACCTTTGCATCATCAATCAGGACGGGAGAGGTTCTGGAGGACTGGAGGGTTGCGGATGTTATTTCCTTATTCAAGAAAGGGAGTAGGGATATCCCAGGAAATTATAGGCCAGTGAGTCTTACTTCAGTGTTTGTTAAGTTGATGGAGAAGATCCTGAGAGACAGGATTTATGAACATTTGGAGAGGCATAATATGATTAGGAATAGTCAGCATGGCTTTGTCAAAGGCAGGTTGTGCCTTATGAGGCTGATTGAATTTTTTGAGGATGTGACTAAGCACATTGATGAAGGTAGAGCCATAGATGTAGTGTATATGGATTTCAGCAAGGCATTTGATAAGGTACCCCAAACAAGGCTTATTGAGAAAGTAAGGAGGCATGGGATCCAAGGGGACATTGCTTTGTGGATCCAGAATTGCCTTGACCACAGAAGGCAAAGAGTGGTTGTAGACAGGTCATAGACTGCACGGAGGCAGGTGACCAGTGGTGTGCCTCAGGCATCTGTTCTGGGACCCCTACTCTTAGTAATTTTTATAAATAACCTAGATGAGGAAGTGGTGGGATGGGTTAGTAAATTTGCTGATGACACAGAGGTTGGGTGTGTTGTGGATAGTGTGGAGGGCTGTCAGAGGTTACAATGGGGCATTGACAGAATGCAAAACTGGGCTGAGAAGTGGCAGATGGAGTTCAAACCAGATAAGTGTGAGGTGGTTCATTTTGGTAGGTCAAATATGATGGCAGAATATAGTATAAAGGTGAGACTCTTGGCAGTGTGGAGGATCAGAGGGATCTTGGGGTCTGAGTCCATAGGACGCTCAAAGCTGCTACGCAGGTTGACTCTGTGGTTAAGAAGGCATACGGTGCATTGGCCTTTATGAATTGTGGGATTTAGTTTAAGAGCCGAGAGGTAATGTTGCAGCTATATAGGCCCCTGGTCAGACTCCACTTGGAGTACTGTGCTCAACTCTGGTCGCCTCACCACAGGAAGGATGTGAAAACCATAGAAAGGGTGCAGAGGGGATTTACAAGGATGTTTCCTGGATTGGGGAGCATGCCTTATGAGAATAGGTTGAGTGTACACGGTCTTTTCTCCTTGGAGCGACGGAGGATGAAAGGTGACCTGATAGAGGTGTATAAGATGATGAGAGGCATTGATCGTGTGGATAGTCAGAAGCTTTTCCCCAGGGCTGAAATGGCTGGCACGAGAGGGCACAGTTTTAAACTGCTTGGAAGAAGATAGAGAGGAGATGTCAGGGGTAAGTTTTTCATGCAGAGAGTGGTGAGTGCATGGAATGGGCTGCCAGCAGTGGCAGTGGTGGAGGCGGAAACTATAGGGTCTTTTAAGAGACTCCTGGATGGCTACATGGAGCTTAGAAAAATAGAGGACTATGGGTAAAGCCTAGGTAGTTCTAAGGTAGGGACATATTCAGCACAGCTTTGAGGCCAAAGGGCCTATATTGTGCTGTATGTTTTCTATGTTTCTATTATTCGTAGTTTGCCTATTTCTGTCTTTATCAAAGAGTGCTGAAACATATGACCATTATAGTACAATCACACTACAACTAAGAACATGGCGAATTGATCTATTGATATTTTTGCGCTCGAACATTTGTTCTACTGCCATCTGGAATCTAGCTGGGCAACTTCAGAACTCTTTCCACGTTGCTTGGATCTTTTCTAAAGTAAACAGTGTGTGGTACAATTACCAGAGAGTGTTTTCTTCAAGCAGTTAGTTGCAATTCGTCAAATGAGTACTGCCAGTAATGACTATACGTGGTCGAGTTCGACTGTGGATATTGCATCCCAGCTGTCAAAGTCAATATACAAGCCAAGGCAGTATGATATGGAGAGCAAGCTGTTGCCCATGTAGCAAGCTCCCCCCTCCATACAGCTGATAAAAGCAAAGGAACAGCAGGGGCTGGTACAGTTTGGCAGCAGCAGTGTCGCAGAAGTTGCCAGTCAGTGTTGAACTCAATGTGGGACTGCCTTAGCGACTGCAGCTCCAGATTTTTCCCCAGGGTTTACTCCCGAAGCTTTGCCCATGAGTAGGTATAGCGATGGCCCAGAACCTCGGCTTCAGATAGGAAATGTCGATCGCCTTGCAACTTCGACTGTGCCAGCGCATCAGGATATCAGACATCTGTGAACATCATGGGGTCCAGTTGCCAGGGTTGTCTGCTGTTCATTATGGACACACTTTCAGGGTGATACTTCCTGTGTGACACAGGTGCTGCCGGCATTGTCTATGGATGAGAAGGCAAATAGTAGTGAAATGTCCAGACCATGCTCGCGCACGTAGACTGGACCCAGAAAAGCTGGCAACCGCCAAGGCTGATTTTTTAAATATGGAAAGATTTGGCATTATACGCCAGTCAAATAGCCCCTGGGCGTCGCACCTCCATATGGTCCCTAAGTCTGATGGTGGTTTCCACCCCTGTGGCGATTTCCGATGCTTTGATGAAGCCACCACCTCCAATCATTCCATGGTTCCAAACATCCAGGATTTTTCGCAAATTTAGCAGGAAAGTTAATGCTTTCCAAAGTTGACCTAGTTAGGGGCGACCATCAGGCGCCTGTGTGCTTGGAGGACATTCCCTAAATGGCTGTGATAATCTCACTTGACCTCTTTGAGTATCTGTGCATGCCATTTGGACTGAAAAGTGCAGTTTAGACTTTCCAACAACTGATGGAAACTGTATTAATAGACTTAGGTTCTCTTTTTGTTTACCTGGATGACATACTTGTCACCAGTGCATCCAAATCCAAACACAAATCTCATCTCTGCATTCTTTACGAGTGCTTCAGCCAACACAGGTTGATTATTAACCTGGTAAATGCCAGTCTGGGTTGTCAACCATTGACTTTCTCGGCCATCACATCTGTGCACAAGATGCAAAACCCCTTCCCTCAAATGTAGCTGCTGTTATGGGTAGCCTTCTATCCCACACTACTGAAAAAACTGCAGGAGATTTTAGGCATGTTGAATTTCTATCACCACTTCATTTTGTGAGCTGCTGAACCACTGTGCACTGAGCTTAAAGCCAATACCCCTAATCATAAGCTTGACTGCTCAGCAGACATCACCAGACTATTTGATGATTCCAAACAAGCTCTTTCCAAAGTGGCCCTGTTGGTGCACACGCTCCCCAGTGTACCCATAGCCTTTATTATTGATGTTTCAGACTATCCCGTGGATGCGTGTGGCCGCTGCTCCCCTGCTTGAGCTGGCAGCTCCATTCCCCAAAAGGAAGTAGGGCACATTTGACCGTGAGCTCCTTGGTCTCTATCTGGCTGTCAACCATTTTCATTTTCTTCTAGAGAGTCGCCATTTCACAGCATTCGTTAACCACAAATCCATTAGGCACGTGATGGCCATATTATCAAATCCTTGGCCTTCAAAACAGCAGTGCCAACTGGTCTACATATCAGAATTCACAACTGGTATACAACACACAAGAGGAAAAATAATGCTGTGGCCGATTGCCTCTTACATCCAGCCATTGAACCGTACACATAGGGGCTGACTCTGCCAGCATGGCAGCTGACGACATTACTGACTCAGAGGTCCAGGCTTACCAAACAGCAGTCACAGGCCTGCGGTTGGCTGACATTAAGTTTGTAGAAGCTGGGATATCTCTTCTGTGTGATGTCTCAGCTGGTCACCCTCAGCCCTTAGTGCCCACAAACTGGACACAGACTGTTATGACTCTGTACATGATCTCTCACATGAGGCTAGAAGGCCTCACAGAAACTGCTGGTTGTACCAAAGTTCGTGTGGCATGGTCTTAGAAAAGATGTGTCTGATTGGATTGCAGCCTGTGTGGAATGCCAGCAGGCAAGAATTAACCTTCATGCCCAGGCATCATTGGCACTTTCTGAAGTCGCTGAGCAATGGCTTGTCCTTGTCAATTTGGACTTTGTTGGTTCTCTTCCACCACTGCACCCCCCTCCTATGGTTTCATGCACCTCCTTACCATGGTGGACCGTTCCACCTGGTGGCCAGAGGTCATCCCTCTGATATCAATAACATCTACAGATGTGGCTCAGGCATTTGTCAGCAACTGGATTGCTAGATTTGGCACCCCATCTAATACTTCCTCTGACCACGGTCCCCAATACATATCCAACCTCTGGGCTGCAGTCCTGGAATCTCGGAATTGGGTTACATCATACCATAGCCTATGTGAGCATTTTCACTGCTTCTTAATGGCTGCTTTGAGGGCTTCCCTGACTGATGAGTGTTGACATGGTCTTTCCCATGGGTCATGTTGGGGCTTAGAGCAGTTCCAAAAGAGGACCAGCAGTCGTCCATGGCTGAATGACATGCAGGCAGCCACGACGGGTGCCAGGTGATTTTATTCCTGGCTGGCCTCTCAATAACATTGCACCCTCCTCAGTAAATGCAATTCCTTTGCGCCCATTCCTACCTCCCACCATGACTTAAAGCATTCTTGCGTTTCTGTTGACATACGTTCCACCTCATTTGTTTTCATCCGCCATAATGCACTCCAACATCCCCTTAGGCCCCCTTGCAATGGCCTGTTTTTTGTTTTGGAATGGACAGAAAAGACTTTTATCATAGATAAGAGGGGTAAACCTGAATGTGTTTCAGTATCTGATTCCTAGTTCCATAGAACATAGTCCCATTTGTCAGTAGGCTTGGTCAGTGCTCCCTTTTACATGTCAGTTTCCAATCCATATCTCCTCTTTCTGTGTGCTGGTAGATGTGCTACGTGCTATTCAGAGGCACCTATTTAGTCAATGAATGTCACATTTTTTAGCAAGGTATCTATACAAATGTCTATTAAGCGATTGTTTTGTCAGTTTCCAAAATGCCCTATTATGTGCCCTGATGCTGTGAGCTCGCTGTCTACTCCGTTCACAGACAGTGGAGATTATTTGTGTAGTTGTGCTTGTAATTGCAAAACTAATTACTCCTTGTAGCAGCCTTTCTCAAACATTTTGCCCTGGAGGACCCTTTGAAATAATTTTCAGATCTTAGGAACCTTACATAAAAATTATTGTAGCTAGAGCTCATGGTACATTAACGCGATCAGTAAGTTGTAGTTATAATAACCCAAAAATAGTTGTCAGTGTTCTTTAGTGTAGAGAAAGAATTTTTAGCCAACCCTTCTTGAATAAAAAAAAACAAATACTGTAGTTAAGCTTTCTCTTTCATAAATTTTAAAAATGCATAAGGCAAACATAATAAATTCCTCAATTCTGGGTTGAACTTGAGATAAGCACACGTGGATTTCACCTTCAACTGAAATGAAGCAATTTCTATCCTTGTTCTTCATGCTTGTTAAACAAGAAAAAGCTTGCTCGCACATGTAAAAAGTTGAAAACTGCAACAAAATGTTCATTGCTTTCCTATGAACGGCAGGATACTCTTCTTTCACAGAAATCCAGAACTTGTCCAGGGGCAGGTAAGTAAGTCACATCTTGAGTACATGATCAGAGCACAGCTCATGAAGCTCTTCCTCTTCTCTCAAAGTCAAGTTCTCAGGCTGAGCAGAAGATTCAGAGAAAGGATCCCTTACCCAGTCATACACTTGTGTTGAAAGGGAGGAAAAATACTGTTCAATTTTGTTCTGCAGTTCTTTCAGATTGTTTTCAATAAAACTCAAGACTTTTTGATATCCTACTTCACTCTCAAATCCAAGCAGCAGTGGAAACATTTCATGATTTCCTTTTGCAACATGATTTTTCCAAAGATTCAGTTTCCTTCTAAATCCAAGAATCTTGTCACTTGAAGTCAAAACATTTTCTCCAGGGCCTTTCAGAGATTTCTTCAACTGCTTCATATGATGAAAAAATAGCTGTTAATTAGGCTAGTTTCTGCAGCCATTCTTCATCTTCAAAGCACTTAGCAAAATCTGATCAACTATTTTCTTGAAAGTACTCCTGCAATTCACATTTCAGCTCAAACACTCTGTTGAGAACTTCCTCTGCTAAGCCAGTGGATTTCTGTATGTTGCAGGAGATTGGTGTGTTCTTTGTTCAGGTTTACACACAGTTTTTTAAATATTCTCAAGTGAACTGGTCTTAAAGTTACTAAATAACTTGCTTCCTGAAGCTTTTTACTGACCTACTTTACTTTCAAAAGTTTTAATCTGCTGGTTTTAAGATTCCAATAGTCATTTAAAATAATCAGCACTTTTACATGTCATATGCCTGTGACTTGAAGTTAAGTGTCTTTTCAATTTTCCTGGTGCTATTGCTGCATTTGTAAATTGTTTGCCACAGATTAGGGACAATGGAATAGGACAACTTGGATCACCAGTCCATGTAAAACCCTTTGATAAGTAGCTTTCATTGTAATGATATGATACTGGCTGGTTACTTCAGTCCCACCCACTGCTTTTGTCTCCAGGACCCAGGAGAGGCTGGTATACTTCTTGTGAGGTAACAGGAGACATTAAGACTCTGTGCAGCCAAGTCTTCCAATTGCAGAGAGCGGTCAGTCATTGGTGTGTGTGTGCACTGCAGAGACACCTGTAGAGTGACCACCCTCCGAGATTACATGCGCTGGCAATGCACTTCCTCTGCCTACCAACCACCCCCCCCCCCCCACAATACAGCTCTCACCAATTATCATCCTACTGTCCTCCCCTCTGTGCAATACAGTGCTCACTTAATATCAGCCTACTGTCCTCCCTTCCACACAGTACAGCCTACCGTCCTCCTTTCCATGAAATACAGCGCTCTCCAAATATCATCCTACTGTCCTCCCCTCTATGCAATACAGTGCTCACAAATTATCAGCCTACCATTCTCCCCTCCATGTAATACAGCGTTCACCAATGATCATTTTACCATCCTCCCCTCTGAACAATACAGCGCTCACAAATTATCAGCCTACCATCCTCCCCTCTGTGCAATACTGCACTCACCAATAATCAATGGCCTCCACTATCTCAGTCAAAAACTTAGAATGGACTCAACCAAATAAACACGGTCCAACTGCACACTGCCATACTGGGCTGCGAGACCTCTAACAAGTTTGCGAATGGGGCTGCTCAGTCACTGCCACCGCTAGCAACATACATTGCACAAAGTTCAACAGACAATGTTTGTTTTTAATAACGATCCTTTGTGGAACCCTAGCAATTTCTCATGGAACCCTGGTTGAGAAATCCTGGCTTAAAGGTTACATCTGAAAAAAAAGTTTGAAAACTAGTTCTTGTTTGTACTAACAACTACTATACCTTCTACTGTTATACTCTCTGACTACGGCTGCTACTACTTAATATGCCATTTGCCTGTTGTACTTCCTGGACATGAAGGGGCATCAAGGTGCATGACTTGGGTTAATTACCTAATGATGAAAGGTCCCAGCCTCTAATATTTGTAACATTCAGGGAGACATACATTTCACTGTAATTAGTGAACCCTGTGCTGTTTTTAAAAAGACATCATTAAAGATCTTTCTCATATTTTATAAGCCACCAACGACTTTCACTGGAGATTTTCATTTACATACTCGATGTTAAATCTTACACTGACAACTTACATGGGCAGTAAGCAAAACAGCACTTAGAGATCTGTAAGAAAAATGATTAAAATTACTCCTTTAGTTATCACATCCTCAGCTTCCAAGAGTGTAACGAATGCATGATTCTTCCTGGCAGAATTTTATGCCAAGCTTAATTTCTAGCAGGGTGCTAGTGATTCAGACATAGACCTTGGGATGAAGTGGAAAAATTCAAAATGAAATGTTTAAATTTTCATTTCAAAGTTCAAAGTAAAATAAAAGTAAAATTAGTGTCTAGCACAATGCACTACAATACCGGTAACCAGGGTTCAGTTCTAGCCACTGCCTATAAGGAGATTTTTTCCCTCCCTGTGACTGCGTGTGTTTCCTCCAGGTGCTTTCAATTCCTACCACTTTGCAAAGACTTACTGGTCATTGTAAATTACCAGAAGGGCCTACTCCACACTCTATATCAATAAAACTATACAAAATAAAAATGTTATCATATAATATCTCGAGAATTCATTTTCATGCAGGCATTTACAGGAAAATGCAATAGAATTTATGACTAACTACATGAGATAAAGACTGATAAACAACCTATACAAAAGAAGACAAATTGTGCAAAAAAAATCTGAAGACATGTAAAGAGTCATTGAAAGTGAGTCTGTAGATGTAGAATTAGTTCAGAGTTGTGGTGAATGAAATTATCCATGCCGATTCAGGAGATAGATGGTTATAGGGTAACAACTGTTCCTGAACCTAGTGGTGTGGGACAGAAAGCTTCTGTACTTCCTCCTCAAAGGTATTAGCAAGAAAGAGCATGGCCTGGATGGTGGGGATCCTTGATGATAGATATGGCTTTCTTGTGGCAGTTCTTATGTAAACAGTGGGGAGAGCTTTGCCTGTGGTGGACCTGGCTGAATCCATCATTTTCTGACTTTTCCGATCCTGGATATTATTGTGATGTGTCCTATAAACTGAAGGTGCATGGGTGTTGTCGGCAAGAACAAGTAGTTCTCGGCAGTCCACAGACAAACGTACGCAGGCACCAAGCTTGTCTTCCACCAAGCAAACACCAGAGGGCAGCACTGGGAGGGGGGGTGGGACCATCCCCCAATACAGAATGGACATTGCACCACCTCGGACATCTCCCCTCCGGGACTGCGACAACAATCACACTCATGGGTAGGGCTTAGTCGTCATGATAACCAAAGCCACACAGCTCCCTCGCCGCCAGTCTCAGAGACAAACAAACGAACCAGATGCAGTATTTTACATTACCAATGTACAGCAGAGGAAATGGTTATATTCTGGAAGATTGGGAATGAAGGGCTTTTGATGTGAATGGGACAATTTAACATATACTCTGCTGTAGATATCTGTATAGTATATAGTAGTTAGTCATTGTATTACATAGTATACTATATATGACTAGAGAGCAATACATCATGCATTTGAGTTGAGATGCTTAGATGCATGCTATATTGAATTGGAGCTTAAAGCTAAGCAGGGAAGAATGTATTCAATATTTGAGTAATATTGTAAATATATTCCTTGATTAAGTATTTTTTGTTTGTTTATGTAATTCATTATGGGTTATATGTAAGAAGTAGATGAATGGCATACGTCAATACACCACCACGCCATATGTGAATGCCTCACTAAAAAGGAAAACTAAGTAGACCAGTATATCCTGGCTCCTGTGTTTTTCTTTTGATTAGTTTCTGGAGTTACAAAACGTAACAACTGCAGCTCTGTTCATCGACAGACTTAGACCAGTAATCATTCAGCACAGTTAGGGACATAAGTGATAGTCTTTACCCACAAAATTTCGCTCTCAGGGCAGAACGGAGCCTGGATCATGAAAGAGAGTTTGAAATTCCTAAGAATAAAGTTTTTTCCTTTTGCTTGTTTTTTTCCTCCTCTCTTTTCTGTAAGTACATACCTCAGATAAATACTATGTGGAGATTTGTGACATATATGATTATATGATATATATGTACAATGTCTGAAATATATCTTATGGAAATGTTTGTTTGATGATGAACTTCAATTAAAAAAAATTCCAAAAAAAAATTCATGGAAATTGCCAGGAAAATTGGAATTGGCTTTGGCTGATTTTGTTTTTGGTTGATTACAACTTGTGTGTCCAGTGATTCATAGTCATTACGATTCATGAAGAGCTCTGGGTTCTGAAGGAGAGACGAGTGCACAGCTTAAATGCAATCTCGGACTGTCAGAATCTCCAAAAAACCTACAATGTTCACAGATCAGCCAGATAGTCTCCGCTGAAGGAAATGATGCAAATACTGAAGGGAATTATGTTTGTGTGCAGAGTGTGAAAATGCCAAAGTTCTTGACGAGTCTTCCTCGCTTGTATTCTGACTGTGTTCCAGAGATGAAACCTTTATGAAAGCTGGCAATTATTGAGAAATCTGCTCATTGATCCTCTGCCAGTTCAACCTAGTATAGATTGAGTACCTCCTTTCATTGCAATGGATGCAGGTAGGTACAAAGGAGTTTTAGTTTTGAACCTGGAGTTCAGGGTCCCATCATCAGCTAGACCAAGAGTCATTACCGAAGATCAAAGTCTAAAGGTCAACTGAAGTTACTGAAGTTAAGGCCAATGTGATGGCCTGGAGGCCTACCCCGCAGTTGGAGGACAGCCCATGTGTGTGCGTCAGTGGGAGTTGGGAAAGGAAAGAGGTGTGCTTTGCTGTTGCTGTTTTGTTGTTGGTTGTGTTCTGTGTTGTTCTGCTGAGCATTGTATACATGCTATGTTGTCAGCAGAATGTGTGATGACACCAGCGATCTGCCCCCAGCCCATCCCGAGGTGTGTCGGCTGTTAACTCAAACGACACATTTCTTGTTGGTTTCGATGCACACATAATAAATAAATCTGAATCTGAAAGGCACTGTTCCTTGAGTAGAAATCAATGGAGACCCCTCTACTGTATCAATGAACAACCATTAGAGAAATACGACCTAGATAAATCACTACCGATTGCCTTCTTAAACACCTGTGGGATAAGAATCTACAATTGTGACCTCCTTCCCCTTCCTGCTTTGGATTCTGGTGAATTCCTCTACCTACCCCTCACACTTTCCAACTGGCTCCATCTTATCCAGGTCACCCTGTGGTATCAACGCCTACGCATCCATTGCAAGAAGGTGAGAAATGTGAAAATGGCAGGTAACCTCCCCCAAGTCACTCTAAATCATGGGTTCCCAACCTTTGTTACATCATACACCTCGGCCATTAACCAAGGGGTCCATGGACCCCAGGTTAGGAACCTCTGCTCTAAATGAACTTTGCACATTCAATGATCATATTCTATTCACATTCTACACATCAAATCTTCTGGCCTGTAGCATTATTGAGAAACACCTACATTTTATAATTTATAAAATAGAGAAAGAACTAAAGTTCAAACTAAGTTTGCTACCAACATATACATATTCTGTATGTCGCTGTACACAACTCTGTGGTTTGTTTTCTTGCAGGCATACTCAGTAAATGCAAGAACCATAATAGAATCAATGGAAGACCTCAACCCACAGAGCGTACAAACAACCAATGTGCAAAAGACAACAGATTGTGCAAAGACAGCAGAAAAAAGAAATAATAATAATAAATAAATAAGCAAAAAATATCAAGAACATGAAATAAAGAGTCCTTGAAAGTGAGTTCATAGGTTGTGGGAACAGTTCAGTGATGGGGTAAGTAAAGTTGAGTGAAGTTATCCCCAATCGTTCAAGAGCCTGATGGTCGTGGGGTAAATACTATTCCTGAACTTGCTGGTGTAGGTCCTGAGGCTCCTGTATCACCTTCCTGTTAGCAGCAGTGAGAAGAGTGCATGGCCTAGGTGACGATGGATGCTGCCTTCCTGTGACAGCACTCTGTGTAGATGTGCCCTATGGTAGAGAGGGCTCTGCCTGTGATGGACTGGGCTGTATTCACTACACTTTGTAGGATTTTCCATTCAGGGGCACTGGTGTTTCTATATCAGGCTGTGATGCAACCTGTCAATACACTCTCCACCCCGCAGCTATAGATGAGAATGATTCATTCACTAGAATGATTCCGGGAATGAGAGGGTTAACATATGAGGACCGTTTAACTGCTCTTGGACAGTACTCCTTGGAGTTTACAAGAATGAGGGGGTACCTCATAGAAAAATTTTGAATGTTGGAAGGCATGGGCAGAGTGGATGTGGCAAAGTTGTTTCCCATGGTGGGGGAGTCTAATACAAGAGGACGTGACTTGAGGATTGTAGGGCGCCCATTCAGAAGAGAGGTGCAAAAAAATTTCTTTAGCCAGAGGGTGGTGAATCTATGGAATTTGTTGCCACGGGCGGCAGTGGAGGCCAAGTCATTGGGTGTATTTAAGGAAGAGATTGATAGGTATCTGAGTATTCAGGGCATCAAAGGTTATGGTGAGAAGGCGGGGGAATGGGACTAAAAGGGAGATTGGATCAGCTCATGATGAAATGGCAGAGCAGACTCGATGGGCCGAATGGCTGACTTCTGCTCCTTTGTCTTATGGTCTTATGTCTGTCAAAGTTTTAGATGCCTTGCTAAATCTTCACAAAGTTCTAAGGAAGTAAAGGCACTAGCGTGTTTTCTTCATAATTGGACTTGGGTGCGGGACCCGGAACAGGTCCTCTGAAATACCACAGATGAATTTAAAGCTGCTGAATTTCTCCCCCTCTGAGGACTGATTCATGGACCTCTGGTTTCCTCCATTTGAAGTCAGCATTTTGATAAGCTGGTAAATTGGCTTCTTATTGTCACATATACAGTGAAAAACCTGTCTTGCACCCCATCCATACAGATAATTTCATTCCAACAGAGCACTGAGGTAGTGCAAGGTAAAACAATAGCAGAATATAGAATAAAGTGTTACAGTTATAGAGAAAATGCAGGCAGACATGAAGGTTCAGGCCATAACGAGGTAAATTGGAAGGTCAAGTGTCCATCTTATTGTATTAGGGAACCATTCAATAGTCTTATAACAATGGGATGGAAGCTGTCCTTACAAAGAGTCTCAGCCCAAAACATTGACTGCTCATTTCCATGGATGTTGCCTGACCTGCTGAGTTCCTCCAGCGTGTTGTACGAGCTGTCCTTTTGCCTGGCTTTTGTGCTTCCAGGCTTCTATCTTCTGCCTGATGGGAGAGAAGTGAAGTCCAGAGTGGGAGAGAGGGAGTGTTGATTATGATGGCTGCTTAATTGAGCAGCAAAAAGTGCCCATGGAGGAGAGTCTGGTTTTCTTGCCGTGCTGAGCTGTGTCCACAACTCTCTGCTTCCCTTTTAGACTCAGGTAGAGCAGTTGCGACACCAAGCCATGAACAATTTGGATAGGATGCTTTCTACAGTCCATTGATAAAAATTGGTGAGGGTCACAGGAGACAAGTCAAATTTTGTTAGGCTCCTGAAGAAGTAGAGGAGTTAGAGAGCCTTGCTGGCCACGGCATGCACGGTTCTGTATACAGTGCAATCCAAGTGCTACACTAACTTTCCTCATTCATTCTTTTAAAGGTTTTGTTTATTACTGATTTTTTTGCTTTTTAAGTAAATTTTACATCAGTTACCATACTGTTTTCTGCTATAACTTCACAGCCAATGGCAATTTGAAGAATGTCCATGACTCATGAAAATCCAGCTTTTCCCAGGATTTGTCAGTTTGTAGAACTTAAGTCCCCCACTGCCCTCTGCATTTACAATGGGTCAGTGATGTGTTTATCCCTGATTCTGCAGAGGTCCTTACTGAGGCTTTTTAGTAAATAATAACATACCAGAATTCTTTACTCTGTTGTGTAATACTTTTGTATAAGGCTAAGAGATTACAGTAATCTTAATGTGAAATCTCTTCTTTCTTTTCTCTCTACTCCTCCTTGCTACGAGGAAACCCTGGATTATACTCAAGACTTCTGATGATCAGTTCAATACTACTGTTGAACTAACGCTGCTTTGCATTTCCCTCCCCTATTACCTTAGCTCATAATATTTCAACTTTAGCTCAGTTTCCTGTCTTTGTTAATATTACAATTTTAATGCTATAACATCATAATTTTAAATTACATTCCAGGTGATCATATATAACTTTTGTTGTTACAATGGGGTACCTTTTAAGTGATTAAATATAAACTTTTAAACTTCTCAGCAACAGTGTTGAACCAAGCAGAGCCCAAACCATATGTACACAAACAGCTCTGCATGTCAGTATTTCTAAAAATGTCATAAGAAAATACTCAAGCAGAAAGAGGCTCTGATTTTTGACAGTATTGTGGAGGTGAGCTCTTCAGATAAACAAGCATTACAGGAGGCCAGCCCTGCTGACTTTCCATGGTCACAGTGTCATTCTCTTTCTCACAGTCTATAGCCTGCAATCAAAGCCTTCCAAGGGTTTGTCTCCCTAGGGACATGTTGAGAAGGGAAACATTTCAGTTGGTTTCTGGACTGTTCAAAACTAAACTATCTTACTTATTGGTCCAGTCAATTAAGCACAGTTTACTCCCCATTCCAAAGACATTGCTACAACCTGCAGCCTCTGACCTGAACAAAGCTGGTTTGGATGTGAAAGACCAATGAATTTGTGATTCCATATATAGGAGCTGGGAGGCAATAGATCGTAAACTCTCCCTCAGCAGTGAGCAGATCTCATGGAGTGTTGATGCCCAATTCCATAAATAATGTCTTCACTAAAATATCAGTCTAATAACCCAACACTTTCTTTTGAAAATTTCCCTTTTCAGTTTGAGTTTTCTGTTCAGTTACTCTTCTCAGCTGTTTTTCTTCACGGCACATTTGGCTTCCATATCATTTTCATTTCTCTTTTATATTTTCAATAGAAAGATATTTGCAAAATATCTTTCTATTGTCCATGGTAGATTCACTAAATATCAGTTTTAAGAGGCTTAAATTAATTTCAGTACTTCTACTCCAAGTTTTTGTTGAAACTCCTGTTTCTTGTTGAAGTATTATATTGTGATCAATATGTCCAAGGTGCTTCTTACTAAATTGCACAATGTTTACAATGAGAAGAATTATCCAATCAGTCTTTATTTATCCATTGCAAACAACTCTACAGTCTTATGTTTGATTCTTAAGTGCTTAATCACTAAAATTCAGGTGTTGACCATTCCATGCACAAAAGTAATGTTATTTTTTGCTTTTATTAGCTTACACCTGAACTTACAATCCAGACGAAGATGGTGTCAGTGAACAATACGACCAGGGGTGACATTCTGCAGACGGTTCATGAAACTACTTCTTTTGTATCTTCTTTTTCTTTCAAATGTGATTTTGCTACTGTTCGTGGCACTTTGCTGTCTTCAAGAGAGTTCTGTGAAGTTTTGATCGAAGTGTGCGGCCTGGAGATGGGACATGAGCCCAAGATCGACTCCATTTCTCACCTATGTCACTGATTAAAGCGCCAAGGAACATTGAAATTGCTGAGGCGAGTGTGGAAGGCGAAGGATGTTCAGCACCATTTACTAGCTTCTTGCTCACTGGTGTTTGCATGTGACAGTCTCTCTCTCTCCCGCTTGCTCACTGCTACCGAAGGACGGTCCCTGTGTTCGAATGGTCTCTCTCTTTCCTTTGATGCTGTGAAAGGTTGGTGACAGTGTTCTGGGTTTGAGATAAGGTTTAATTGATGCGCTTTGTGGATTGGACGCTGTAGTTCATGTTATGTATTTCTGGTTTCAAAATTTTTGAATCGGGGCGGACTGAAGATCATGTACACTGAGCTGAACTTAATATGTCTGGACTCTTCGATTTCTGTCGTTTAAATTCTGTTTCTTTTACTCCCTTTTTGTTAGTTGCTGCTTGCCTGATTTATTTTTCTTTGCACATGGGGGAAGGGTGGTTGATGATTTTCTTTCAACGGGTTCCAGGATTTTCTTTGTTTCATGGCTGTCTGTGGGGAAGATGAATCTGAGGGTTGTGTAGTGCATACATACTTTGATCATAAATGTACATTTTTGAATCTAATTCTAGTTGTACAGTTATTAAAAGGATGTCCTAAAATTGGAGACCACCAGTACTGAGATTGTGTGTTAAAATCTCATCATTGTCAGTGTGAGAAAGTAATAATTCTGACATTGCAAGAAATTCTCTGCTGGGGGCCAGCAAAAAGCCAAACATTTCTCAAATGCATGTTGGCCTAGTGAAATGACAGCACCAGATCTGCTTCAAATAGGTGATGCTGAGAGCTCAGATCCTGGACTTCAGGCACATTGCTTAAAATATCTGCTGAAACAGGCACCATTTATCTGCAGAAAATAGGCACAAATGTAAAATTATGAAGTACTGTGTGCTCAGATAATGGAGTATATATTTACATAATGCCTTCAGGAGCTGATGGAGAATTTTACACACATAGTAATATAGGCAGTTTTATAATGTAGAAAATTCAATGGCCAAATTGTTCATAGGAGATTCCCACATAAAATAATGGGATAATTGAGGGACGTCACGTGATGACGTAGGATCGAGACGTGGAAATCCAGCTCTCCCGTAAAAAACCAGTAAAATAATGTTTAAGTGAAGAAAAGTTCGTAAATACTTTAAAAAATTACTTATGAACTACTCAGGATTGTCTTAAGATATGACTCCTAAACAGAAGCAGAAGAAAACTATTACTTTGAAGACAACACAAGTTGGAAAAGAATCAAGGCCGGCCGCCATGAAAGAGCCTCGGGCTCAAGTGTAATTTACCTCCGGCGATACAGAACAGGAAACTGCAGCAACATCAACCTTTTCCAAAAAAAAGAGCAACAGGAATTGCGCATGTGTGAAGGAAGGGGCATGCGCAAACACGAGCAACCCCAAACTACAAATCCCAGCTATGATCGGAACTGAAAGTGAAAGTGAATATGAGGTGGAATCAGATTCTCTGGATAAATCAGACGAAGGTGAAGAGACAAACAAAGAAGAGCAACAGGAAGAGGTTGGAGGTGATACTGGAGGCATAAAAAAACTTTGGTGCAAATAAGGCATAAATTAAAAGCATTAAAAGTAATAAAAAAGATCATAACAATATGAAGATTATGTTTGATAAAATGATGAAAAGACAGGACAAAATGGACAAATTAAAAACTTGGAAGAAACAACCGGAGACACCATTGATAGAGTGAATAAAATGGAAGATAATATTTCTGCCTGGTCATCAGAAAGAAAATGGTTGTTGGTAAAATTGGATGTACTTGAGAATTTTAGCAGACGAAATAACATTAAGATTGTTGGACTTAAAGAAGGTATAGAGGGAGAGGATCCAATAAATTTTTTTCAAAAATGGATTCCGGAAATTTTGGAAATGGAAGAAGGAACCCAGTTAATTGAAATTGAAAGGGCTCACAGAGCCTTAAGACCAAGACCTCAAGTTGATCAAAACTCACGATCAATCTTGATAAAATGCTTAAGATATCAAGATAAAGAAAAGATCCTGAAGGTGGCTGCCCAACGTGCCAGAAAGAGAAACGGGCCATTGATGATAGAAGGGAAAATAGTTCTTTTCTATCCTGATATAAGTTATGACCTTTTGAAGAGAAAGAAGGAATTTCACCCAGCGAAAAAAGTTTTATGGGAAAAAGGTTATAAATTTATATTGCGCCACCCGGCAACCCTGATAATTTTTTTGGATGATGGAAAAAGAAGATTTTTTACTGATTATCGGGATGCGGAAGAATTTGCACAAGATCACCTAAATATTCGCTAACCACAGCCAAAGATTTAAAAGTGAAACGGATTAAAGATGAAGACAGGGACAGTGAATGGAGTTGATGGATGTTTAAGGACAGAAGAATATTTAAATATATTCTTAATTATATGATACAGGGGGAGAAAGGTAAAAATTTGAGAAATATTAATCGAGAGTAGTCATACTATTTTTTCCTTTCTTATATATACTTTTTTATGTTACGGGGGAGCTGGGGGAACTTTGGATCGATTGCTACGGGACTCACATGTGTAATCATGGCAATTATAACGGAGGGGGGTAATGTTGTGTTTTTTTTATTCACAACATTAGTAGGGGGTATTTTGTCATTTTTTTCTTTATAATCTATTTTTATTTTATCTTTCTTTCTTTGCCTGGACAATTGGAGGGGCGACACATAGCAACATGGAGAATTTTAAAAAGATTCCCCAAGGTACTACGGAAGTTGAAAGGTTAGGTATTACTATAGATTGGAGTAACCCTGTTAAAAATAATGACTAATTTACTGAATTTTTAAAGTTTTAATGTTAATGGGCTTAATGGACTGGGGAAAAGAAAAAGAATTTTAACATACATTAAGAAAATGAAAATAGATATAGCTTTTTTACAAGAAACACACTTAACAGAGATAGAACATCAGAAATTAAAGAGAGATTTGGTCGGAAATGTTATTGCAGCTTCATTTAATTCAAGGGTGAGGGGAGTTGCAATTTTGGTTAATAAAAATAATGGGATAATTATAAGACAGTCTGTTTTACTGCCGACTGAGGTATCAATATTGTCCAGGACCCGAGATGACAGCTTTGACCATGGAGCACAGCCAGTGTAACAACACTGAAGTATTAACCTGCAATTCTGGGCTCATTTAACACAGAATAGATTGTTAGTTAGAGACTGAATCACATCTGACAAGATCAACAAGGGATCTATGAAGACGGCTGGAGAATCAGTTGAAGAATTTGTAAATTGGCAGACAGGACATGAAGTGTTTCTGCTCAACCATCAGCAAGATTTATAGAAATGTAATTTAAATTTGTTAACAATGGTCGACATCTCAGTGCCAAGATGAACATTGCCAAATATGAATCATCTGAGAGATTAACTTCAGCAGATTGTTCACTCCTTTCATGCAGGAGCTGAATTACTGCATCATATGGAGGTAACTTGGTTTGTAATTGTCACGTATACTAGGTACATGGAGAATTCCTCTTGCATACTCTTCATAGAGATTAATTCACTCTAACAGTATGTTGGGGTAGTACAGGTAAAACTTTGACTGAGTGCAGAATAATGTGATACAGCTACAGAGAAAGTGCAATGCAGATAGTCAATAAGATGGAAGGTCATAATTAGCTAAATTGTGAGGTCAAGAGTATTTTATCGTACTAGGTATTGTATTAAATGAACAGCCACATGAAGATATAACTGTGAAATATAAGTATTTTTTTAAGAAAATAAATTTTATTCATAATAAAAATATTTACAAGAATAAAGTGTGCAATGCCTTCATTCTTTACATTGAAAGTCAATGCTTTCAGTACCATTCTATTACGTTCCACATCACTCAAAATCCCTGCTGCCACTCGTGGACCCCTGTGGTGTTATGTTATTACAATAATTAAGGGCCTTTCTTCCCCACCCCAACCCCTCTCTTTCCAGTATCAGAAGAACCCTACACTGTGGTCCTTCCCCACCAAGCTCTTGTGGTGGCCGCACCTAAGCTTCTATGTGCTCATCAGCACGTACTCCTACAGCTTGGAGAGTGCCAGTCAGCAGCGTTCCTCCATGGGCATCTCGATGTACTGGCTGACCAACAACTTTCCGGCTGATCAAAGGGTGGCTTTCTCCAAGCTGATGATCTGCCCGCAGCACTTGATGTTCGTTGCTGTAAAGACTAGAAAGTTTTAATTTACACACCAGACCTTCAGGAAGGAGAGACCAAGAGGATTCTCTTTCCTAACAGGAGGTTTTATACCTTTTAAACACAAAAGTAACAATAAACTACTAACTGTAGTTTCATGGCTATAATCATTCACTTAACTTAAGCATGTTGAATTTAGTCAGGTAACTTTGCAGAACTGATTTTATAAAATTTGCACTGTGATGGTATTGGGTTTGCTGACCATGAAGTTTTGAACTCAGATGAAGATCTTAAGTTAACTTTGAACTCAGCTGAAGATCTTATCCAATATAGATAGCTATGGGTACCCTCACTAAAGGGAGCTTGTACTCTAGCCACCTACTTTTCAAAGACTAAATTACTTCCCTGTATATCCTCCACAGTGAGTTTAGTTGCCAATTGGTAACTCCAGAAGTGCCTAGCTGGAGTAGACACTTCCAGCTAACAAGTTAGTTTAAACACCATTATTTTATATTTAGTGATGCACATATAAATTTAGATAAAGTTTTTAAAACATATTTAAGACTGAGGTTTTCTATTGTATAAAAAGTTTTCTAAATTACAAACAATTTCCAAAACACAGGCACAATTCCTATAAGCTCAAGACATACCAATGAGTTAAAGATGAATGAATCAAATGCCGCAGAAATTTAAGGTAGAGGAAAGGATTCAAATCACACTACCTTTCTGTCATTCTTCTTACTGTTCCTTGACAATTCCTAACAAATATGACTGCTCTCTTACAGTTATACTGTGAAAAACTTGGGTGATTGCATACCTTTTCCAAAAGCCTCTGGGTCAAAGGTCCCAGAAACCCAAAATTTATACTGTGAATGCCGACTTGAGTACACAAATTGATCAGCTATTTGATGTGCTAAGTGATAGTATCAATCTGGTCTGCAAACATTCTTGAATTAAATAACTTAGCGAGTGTTCTCTGTATTGATACAGAGACAATCAACACAACCCCCATTGTTTTACACCACCTCTCTTGAGAAACCAACCTCATGCTGTGGGTCAGCAGTCTGTATTACACCCACAGTGCTGCTTGTCTCTAAATTGTCCTTTTAATTCCAGGCTGATTATTATTTTCCATTTATATCAAAAACTGAAGAATGGCCCCATTTATGACAAGAAGCTGAACAAAGAATATTGGTTGAAAGTTTAGCAGATTCAAAAACAGCTCTTTGAGCTCAACAAGTGTCAGTTGCAAAGTTAGAAACCCAGGCTTGGCAAAAACACCCCTTGGACCCTGCTTGCATATCCCAGTTAGCAGAACCCTTTCAAATATTCAATATTGCTGACCATTCTGAAAGCTAATGAGCACAAACACCAGACATCAAAAATATACCCTTTTTGTTACAGAGTTGATAGATAGCTTGCTGAATATACAACTAGATAGAATATTGTGACAAAACAGACCTGTCCCGAACTGCACATTAAGATGCAAGGATCTACCCTTAACAATGTACTAATAGAAGAAATGGCTACTTAATGCTTTCCCTGATCTCATTCTGAAGTTTTCAGTGATCACCAATTAACATGAACAGTCATCTATTGTTTTCACTTGCATAGTTTCATTGGGACAGAACCAAAAATGTCCCACACCTAATGATTGGTTTCACGAGTCACTAAGCATTAGTTGGAAGTTAAATTATAAACAAGTTTTATTTCCTTAAGACAGATTCTCATTTTAATTATTATGCTATCCATACTTTCATAACTACAGAATAAATCCTAACACTAGGGAAATGCTCAATAGTTTAATTAAAGTGGGACAGAATCTGTACCTTAGTGGTGCGTACTTACAGGCATTTTTGAAAACTTCCTCCTGATGGGTGGAGGAGAAGAGCGAAAGTCCTGGGTGGGTGAAGGTGTTTCATTATGTTGGCTGCTTTACTATGGCAGTAAAAAGTATAGGAGGCAATGGAGAGGAGAATGGTTTCCCCGAAGTGTTGAGCTGTGTCCACAATTGTCTGCAATTTCTGGTGGTCACAGGCAGAGTAGTTGCCATACCAAGCTGTGATAATCCAGTCTGAATGCAGGGACAGATTTACCCCTCAAACAATAGGTTCCCAAACCAGAGTAGATAACTTCACTCTCTCCAACACTGAACTGATTCCACAACCTATGCACCCACTTTCACAGACTATACAACTCATGTTCTGAGTTGTACAAGAGGGCAGGGATAGGGGAATCATGGTTTGGAGAAGGGGAAGGGAGAGGAGAGGGAATAGAAAGCACTAGAGACACATACCGTAAAGATCAATAAACTTGTATCATAGGGCTGGGTGTGTTTGTACCCGCGCCAACCCCTGTCCCACCACTACTTCTCTGCCACCTGCCTCACACCCCTCCCACAATGCTTCACCCTCACCATTCCCAGTATCTTTTGCTCCTGCCAGATTTACAGACTCACTCTCCACTCCAATATACAAACGTATATATATGTGCCTAAGACTTTTGCACAGTACTCTATCTATTTATTTATCACTATTTATATTTGTACATTTTGTGGTCTTTACTCTTTGGTTGTTTGTCCATTTTTGTGTGTGGTTTGCCATTTATTATGTTGCCTTTTTAGTATTTACTGTGAATGCCCACAAGAAAATTAATCTCTGGATAGCATACAGTGACATATACAGTATATAGTTTGATAATAGATTCACTTTGACTTTGACTATGGTGCATTGATAAAATTTGGTGAGGGGCAAAAGGGGCATGCCAAATTTTTTCATATCTTGAGTAAGTTGAGACAATGGTGAACTTTCTTGGATGTGGTGTCAATATTGCTGGACCAGGACATGCTCACTCCTAGAATAAACCAGAAGCTGTTGGAAGTGAAGCCAAATACACCTTTGATTAAGTAGTGTGGTTAAGTTTTAATCCAATAAAAAGGTGTTTTAAATAAGATAATCTAAATTTTCAATTATTAACTATTGAATTTCTATTTGTTTTCTCCTGTGGTGTGTGAGACATTTGAGAGACAACACTATCCTTGGCAAAGCCTGTGGATTTAGAGACAGTTGAGAAACCTGTTATCAAAAGAGCAAATGGTAGCTCCATTGGGATATCTTTGAAAGTAATCAGTCACAATATTTGCTTTCCACAACCTTTCATCACTGTTTGGAATATTTATTAGTATAAGGTTTTTATGTATTCTTGAATCTGCCTCCGTAATAAACACAAGAAAATCTGCAGACGCTGGAATTCCTGAGTAACACACAAAATGCTGGAGAAACTCAGCAGGTCAAGCTACGTCTATGAGGTGAATAAACTGTCTGTAAGGAGATGAATCTCGAGGTTGTATATAGCATGCATACTTTGATAATAAATATAGTTTGAACTTTGTACCAGTGGATGTTTTAGGCCAAGACTCTTCATCAGGACTAGAGAGGAAGGAGGATGCCAGAATAAGAAGAGTGGAAGCTGACAGGTCATAGGTGAGACCACAGGAGTGGATACTCCTTCTCTTGCCCCCATCTTCTTGAGACTCAAATGTTTATTCCCCTCCACAGATGCTGCTTAAGACCTGCTAAGTTCCTCCAGCATTATATCTGTATTTCTCTATGATTCCATTATATTGGCAAATTAAGACAAGGATGTAGTGATATTAATGTCATGTACGTCTGGAGGAAAATAAATAGGTGAAAATATTCCCTGAAGTGCAGCAACTGTGCTGGATAAAAGGCAAACCTTTTTATTTCAGCCCACAAAGCTATAGATTTTGCTGGTGATTTCTTATTCACTGATTGATTCTGTCAAATAGAAAGAAACAGGTTGAGCTGATTGCATCCTTTTTTCATTAGGTAATATTGACTAGCTACCATTTTAATGATTATACCATGTGATCAACTGTATTTAGGTCAAAATCGTGTTTAGGGGAGTGTCCCAGAAACTGTTGATTGTGGGGAAGCTGTTTGCTTGTATGATAAGCTGGCACACAGGGCAGAAGTTACAGCTCAGGGCATCAAAGTTCAATCCCGATCTCCTAGATAAGGAGTCTCTGTATGTCCTCCCCATGGAATGTGTAGCTTTTCTCCAGGTGCTCTGATTTCCTCCCACAGGCCAAATATGTACTGGGTAAATTAATCAGTCATTGTAAATTGGCCTGTGATTTTGTTAGGATTAGATCCAGGTTGTCAGTGGTTGCAAGACACTGTAGCCTGAAGGGCTGGAAGGACCTGTTTTGCGCTGCATCTCTAAATGAATAAACAAAGAAACAAATAAATTAATGGCCACACACAAATGCTGTCTCTGTGATCATAAAGGAACACATGTGTATCACAGTTTTCACGTTTGTGAAATTCAAGTCAAATATGTAGGAAGCAGATTGTGGAAAAAAAGCATTTATGCTTAGAACATAGGAACATAGAAAACCTACAGCACAATACAGGCCCTTCGGCCCACAAAGCTGTGCTGAACCTATCCTTACTTGAGAAATTACCTAGGGTTACCCATCGCCCTCTATTTTTCTGAGCTCCATGTACCTATCTAGGAGTCTCTTAAAAGACCCTATTGTATCCGCCTCCACCACCGTTGAGGGCAGCCCATTCCATGCAATCACCACTCTCTGTATAAGAAATTTACTGCTGACATCTCCTCTGTACCTACTTCCAAGCTCCTTAAAACTGTGCCCTCTTGTGCTAGCCATTTCAGCCAACTGGGGCTTGACCAGGGTCCTTTATAGCTGCAACATTACTTCTCGGCTCCTAAACTCAATCCCACGGTTGATGAAAGCCAATGCACCATATGTCTTCTTAACCACAGAGTCAACCTGTGCAGCAGCTTTGAGTGTCCTATGGACTTGGACCCCAAGATCCCTCTGATCCTCCACACTGCCAAGAGTCTTACCATTAATACTACATTCTGCCATCATATTTGTCCTACCAAAATGAACCACCTTACACTTATTTGGGTTGAACTTCATCTGTCACTTCTCAGCCCAATTTTGCATCCTATCAATGTCCTGCTGTAACCTCTGACTGCCCTCATTATACACAACACACCCAAATTTACTAACTCATCCCTCCACTTCCTCATCCAGGTCATTTATTACAATCATGAAGAGTAGGGGTCCCAGAACAGATCCCTGAGGCACACCACTGTAACCGACCTCCATGCAGAATATGGCCCGTCTACAACCACTCCTTGCCTTCTGTGGGCAAGCCAGTTCTGGATCCACAAAGCAATGTCCCCTTGGATCCCATGCCTCCTTACTTTCTCAATAAGCCTTGCATGGGGTACCTTATCAAATGCCTTGCTAAAATCTATATACTTGCACTTACATATCATCCAACCTCTTCTCATCCAAAGACATCTTCTTACCTCCCTACCCAGTACCATTTTTTCACTTGCTAACATCTAAAGGTTTGATCTCTGTCTCAATAACATTCTCTCATTCACTCACTAAGATTCTGGAGCTAGCAATATAATTATTATTTTTGGAATTTGGATTGTGTTACTTACCTGTGTGCCAAATGAGCACAAACTTTACAAATCTTATACAGTAGATAATTATTGTAATTTATATTCTTTATTTTCTTGTAAAATATAATTACAATGTCATTTAATCTTCATAACTATTAAATTAGAAAACACGTACATTTTAAAATGCAGACGTGTTATTAATCTTTATAAATTTGGGTCACTGTACAATGTTCCATTTAACTAAGTGCCTGGGTTTCACAATTAGAAAACTTGACTTCTTGTGTTTAAATGACCATCAAAATAAATGAAGCACAAAATCAGCTGTACTGTAAATTTAAACACTTGTGGTGCAAATATTCTCTCCCTGACGTGCATTATATTTGAATTCTATATCAACTGATTCACATATAATTTCACATGCCATGCATCAGAACCCAACTGCAGTTTTAAAACATTTTAGTGCTTTTTATCTTAATTTTTAGAGCATTTTAAGGCTTAACATTTTAAGGCATTCTTCAAATAAGGTTACGTTTCAAAGACATCTTCTTAACTGATAGTGGACTTCCGAAAGGGTAAGACGAGGTAACACACCCCAGGCCTCATTGAGGGGTTAGAAGTGGAGAGAATGAGCAATTTCAATTTTCTGGGTGTCAATATCTCTGAAGATCTATCCTGGACCCAACACACTGATGCAGCTACAAAGAAAGCAAGACAGTGGCTATATTTCATTAAGTTTGAGGAGATTTAGAATGTCATCAAAGATGCTCACGGATTTCTACAGATGTACCTTGGGGAACATTCTGACTAGCTGCATCCCCTCTGGTGGGGGTGGTGGGGGCTGCTATACAGGATCAAAAAAGCTGCAGAGCTTAGTCAGCTCCATCATGGGCATTAGCCCCCACAGCATCCAGAGCATCATCAAAGAACGATGCCTCAAAAAGGTGATATCCATCATTAAGGAGACCCATCACCCAGGCAGGGCATGCCCTGTTTTCATTGCTACCATCATGAAGGAGGTACAGAAGCCTGAACGGTTCAGGAACAGCTTCTTCCCCTCTGCTATCCCATTTCTGTATGGACATTGAACCCATGAACACTACCTCACTACTTTTTTTATTTCTATTTTTGCACTACCGTAGATTCCGGACTACAGAGCGCACCTGATTAAAAGCCGCTGGCTCTAATTTTAGAAATAAAATCAATTTTTTAATTGTAAAGGCCGCACCAGATTTTAGGCCGCACCGGATTTTCGGCCGCAGGTGTCCCACGTTGTAATATGAGATATTTACACAGAAAGATATTACACGTGAGGATTTTTTAACTTTTAATTAAATCCATATGGTAACAAAAACAAATACATATTGCAAATGCTTTTTTTCGAACTGTGCCCGTAACGCGGCTACTTTTAAATATACGTTGCGTATACTTCTTTACTGAACAACATTCCAATATCTCCTAACGACTGGTAAAAAATATATATACTGCAGCCTACCAGGAAAAGTTATTGATCGCCTTTAACT
This sequence comes from Hemitrygon akajei, assembly GCF_048418815.1. NCBI lineage: Eukaryota > Metazoa > Chordata > Chondrichthyes > Myliobatiformes > Dasyatidae > Hemitrygon > Hemitrygon akajei. The sequence continues at coordinate 93,932,232 of NC_133127.1, read as the reverse complement.
TAAAAGCAGCGTTCGCTCAGATCCAAAGCCGCTCGCGTAATGCGCTCCCTCCCTCCATCCCGTTTTATCGCAAACGGCATTTTTCCCACAAGACGCGGCGAAACCGGGTGTGACGTCATAGCATCCCGCGATGTAGTACAGAAAACAAATATAGTTAAAACTCCTCTAACTTTAACTAGAAAATGAATTACTAAGCGAAAATATTATAAACTAAGTAACTGCCATAAAGGCAGCACAATGCTTTTCTTCGAGTGTTTTCCATGTTGATGAGGGTGAGTACAAATGACTGATTTACAATAATTTAATTGTGAAAGTGCGCTTGATTTATCGTACAATTTCATTGGACCTCTGTGAACTACTCATCAATTTTATTGGTCTACTGTTATGAGGCAAAATGTTTACGAGGCGGCATGAAAAAAATCATGTATTAGCCGCTCCGTTTTAAAGGCCGCAGTGTTCAAAGCTGTTCAAAATGTGGGAAAAAAGTAGCGGCTTAAAATCCGGAATCTACGGTACTTATTTAATTTAACTATTTAATATACTGTATATAAATACTTATTGTAATTCACACTTTTCTCTATTATTTCAAATAATTTCACAACATATGCCAATGTTATTAAACCTGATTTTCAATATCCCATAAAAGGAAACCATAGGCGCCATGTTTGTGTCCTGATTCAGCCATCCCCATTATAATTTCTTTTTCACTTTTAGTTTCTATGTTTGTAGTTTAAGATGGATGTGATTTGGATTGTTAAATCTTGATTTGCCATTAGTGATGCCCAGTGATAAAACTAGACAGTCCTGTGCATGAGTGGCTGATGTTCTAGCAGATAATGGATCAGTAAACTTATTTTACTAAGTTCTTTTTAGCAACGTAGTAAAATTTACCTGCAGTGGCCATTAAAATAGTGACAATATTAGCACACAGCCAAGACTCTAATTGTCCCTAAAGCCTTCTTTTCCCATAGGCACTGGCACAATTTCTTACAAACTTACTCTTGTTTCTAGATCAATTGTAGCATTCAGCTGTTCCTAGCCAGAATTGTGAATTTCACTAGCCCAATGCTGCTAGGAACCCTTCAGATACAAATGAGAGAATAGACAATTCTCTCCCATCCTGAGCATGAATCGGTGGAATAACTGAGTGTTAGAAAAACCATGGAAACAGCTATGCTTGGGTCAGGCAGATTTTGGAATGAGTAAAAGCAATGAGCACTGGACGCTTGCAAATCCATCATTTCTTCACGATTAAATAACAGAACCAAAAATGTTAAACAATCGAGCAAAATAAATGTGCAAAATTATATTATAAAATCTCAACTGATAGTTTTAGATTTATTATGAAAGCAACATCCCGTTGCACCCAAGCATAACAGAAACATTGTTATGAACTTTCCAGTCACCTATGTTAAATGATTAAAGAATTGATTGTGGACTTCAGGAAGGGGAAGGGGGCAAGGAATTGATTGATTGTGGACTTCAGGAAGGGGAAGGGGGCAAGGAATTGATTGATTGTGGACTTCAGGAAGGGGAAGGGGGCAAAGAATTGATTGATTGTGGAATTCAGCAATGGGTCATTGAGGGGACACACACCAGTCCTCATCGAGGGATTGCAGCGGAATGGGTGAGCAGTTTCAAGTCAACATCAGAGATGCCGACATCTCTGAAGATCTACCCAGGGCCCAGTATATTCATGCAATAACAAAGAAGGTACAACAGTGACTATATTAAGAATACCCTACCCTCACCTCAGTTACTCAAACCACATGTCCATTTTGCTAATCCCTGCAACCAGGCCATTGGTTAAGCAAGGAGATCAGGACATAGCCAGAAGATGCCGCCTCAGCACTGTACGACTGCTTTGAAAACATGGACTGGAGCACATCCAGGGAGGTGGCTACCTATGATCATCGTGTCAATCTTGTTGAATATGTGGGATTGGTGACTGGCTACCCAGGAAAGTGCATTGAGATGCTACCATGATTGAACACTACACAGAGCAAACCAAAAACCATGGCTTACTGCAGAGGCAAGTGCACTACGCCGGGATTGGGACATTGCCTTCAGACCTGGGACTGGACAGCTCCAAGGTCAGCAAGAGCCATGATCTTCTGTGCCAACAGAAAGGCAAAGTGTGAGTACACACAGCAAATTGTGATACGAGGGACTCACAGTGCATACAGCATGGTACACAAACCATTATTGGTTACAAGTCCACCTTACGTCAATGATAGCAATGCCTCCCTGTTAGGCTGAATCCCTTCTGTACACATTTTGAGGCATTCAATGATGAGATAACAAGGAAATACTCCATCTTCCCGAGAAACAGACACCTTGTCTGATTGCAGCCAAGTTGAGGAAGACCCTAGCCAGGGTAAGCTACGGGGCTGGACAACATACCTGGTCAGGTGCTGAGAGACGGTGCATCCCAGCTAGCAGAGGTCATAATGGACACACTGAATATCTCTCTGATACAGTCCACTGTCCCTGCAGATTTCAAGGCAGCCACCATCACTCTTGTGTCCAAGAGAACAATGGTAACTGGCCTAAATGATTACTGCCCAATACCACTGACTTCACCAATCGTGAAGTGCTTTGAGCAGCTGGTACTGGGCCATACAGAATTCCACCTTCCAGCTGCATTGGACCTTTTGCAGTTCACCTACTGCTCAGACTGGTCCACTGATCATACTATAGCCTTGGCACTCCACTGTATCGTGTCCCACCTAGAAAATGAACCAGGAAATTGTTCATTGACTTCAGCTTGGCTTTTAACACTACCATCGCTCTGAGGCTGGTGGGTAAACTGTCTTCAGTGGGATCACAACTCTCTGTAACTGGATCTTAGGCTTACTAATGGAAAGGCCCCAGTTAGTATGAGTTGGCAGCAACATCTCAAGTTCTAACATTCTGAGCACCGGTGTTCCGCGGGGCTGTGCGTTCAGCCCGCTGCTGACCCACAACTGCACTTCCAGGCTCAGCTCAAACTACACCATCACGTTTGCTGTTGATACCACAGTGGCTAGATCTCCTCAGCAGCCAACGATGAATCAGCTTCGCTGTTCCATCTAAGCTGCATGGGAGCGCAACTGCGTAGTAGCTGAAACGCTCCTGCGCACATAGCCTTTGTTGCTGTGCAAATGAAATTTTCTTTTATATGTTAAAATAATTTTGGAATTAAGCTAATATAATTTTGAAATCTATGTTAATCATCATCATCATCATTATTATGCATGTGATGATGGAGGACGTGATTGTTTTTGGCAAGTTTTTATGCAGAACTAGTTTGCCATTGCCTCCTTCTGGGCAGTGTCTTTACAAGACAGGTGACCCCAGCCATTATCAAAATTCTTCTGGGGTTGTCTGCCTGGTATCAATGGTCACATAACCGGGATCTGTGATATACATCAGCTGCTCATACGACCGTCCACCACCTGCTCCCACGGATACACATGATCCTGATCAGGTGTCTAAGCAGGCGCTACACCTTGCCCAAGGATGACTTGCAGGCTAGTGGAGGGATGGAGTGCCTTTCACCACTTTGGTAGTGATGTATCTCCACCCCACCACAACACTATGTTAATATAATTGTGAAATACCTTGTAATTAATTATATGCTATTGAATGTAACCCATAGATTTTCTAAATGATAAATGTACAATAAGCTTTATCTTGAAACATTTTAGAGCTTCAATTGTATTTACAGTGTCAGTGTTCCAAGTTATAACTTGTAGCAATAAACACGGAACTGAAGTGGATAGCTCATTGTTAATAAACCGCTGGTCCCCTGAATGTCGACGCCATCTAGTCAAAACATTCTATTCTTGTCGTAGTACCTGTCAGTTGTTTTGACTGTCTGACATTGCTTACTTGTGTTGTGAGTTGTGGTTCATGTTTGCTTGATGTGAATAATTCCATATTTTGACTTTTTTGGTAAATAATCTTTCAAAAAAAATTGATACAGCTACAAAGAAGGCATGACAGCAGCTAAATTTAAATAGGAGCTTGAAGAAGTTTGGTATGTCACCAAAAACACTCGCAAATTTCTAAAGGTGTACCATTCAACTGGCCGCATCACTGTCTGGTATAATGGTCTACTGCACAGGATCGAAGTAAGATTCAGAGAGTTGTAAACTTAGTCAGCTCCATCACAGGCACTAGCCTCCATAATATCTTCTTCAAGGAGCAATGCCTCAAAAAGTCAGCGTTAATCATTAAGAACCCCCAGGACCCAGGTCATGCCTTGTTCTCATTGCTACCATCAGGAAGGAGATACAGAAGCCAAAAGCACACACTCAACAATTCAGGAACAGCTTCTTTCCCTCTGGCATCTGATTTCTGAATGGACATTGAACCCATGAACACTACCACATTGCTCTTTTATTTCTATTTTGCACTACTTATTTAATTTAACTAGTTAATATATATACCTACCGTAATTCTTTTTTTCAATTATTATGTATTGCATTGTACCACTGCTACAAAGACAACAAATTTAACAACACACACTTGTGATATTAAACCTGATTCTGATTCAGAAAAGTATCATAATCTAATAAGAAATTTTTAATTTAAGAATTGATAGAACAAGATAAAAAAATTGTTGCTATAGAGTTGTTTGCATGACTGTGGTTAACACAATGTTTTAGGAATAGCCTCTTCCCCTCAGCCATCAGATTTCTGAATGGACAATAAGCCCATGTACACCACCTCAATATTACTTTATTGTTTCAGTGTTCTAATTTAATTTTTGAAAATGTATTTCTTATTGTAATTCATAGTTTTTAATTATTATATATTGCAATGTACTACTGCTGCAAAGCAACAAATTTCACGACCTGTGCCAGTGAAACTAAATCTGATTCTGATTCTGATTTCCAATTGTACCCAGAACTAGAATTCTCAGCACTCCCTTCCTTTGCACAGGATAAAATAGACAAAAGAATTCACCATGGAAACCTTCAAATGGGAAGTCCTCTACAATGGTAGAGAACTTTCAAAAACAAAATAAGAAAGAAAAACTAAATGCACATTAATATCATTGCAGAAAAAACACAAATCAAACAGACCACAATGACATAAAAAATATTGCTTCCAATCAAGACAAGTGGCCAGTAATGACAATCAGTCCATACCAGAAATAGACGTAACTTGAAAAGCCAAGACTTTCTAAGTTCTGCTTCTCAGATAAAAACAACTGCAACTCTCATTTGCACATTGCCTTAATCTCAGACAAATGCTCTCAGAGATTTCACAGGAACATAAACACTTAAAAAAAAAACAGACCAACAAGGAGGTAATAGAATGATCATGAAAGAGCTGAGTTTTCAGACAATCTTAAAAGAGAGAGATGTGGAAAGGTTGAGTCTCCGGATTACAGCCCCAGAGGCTAAAACCATGGCAGCTGTAGTCAGAACCACAGCTGAAAGAACAGAAAAAGAATTAGGTGGCCAGATCTGGATGAAGAGAGTTTTCAAAAGCTTATAAGAATGAAAGATTAAGGAATTCAAAGTGAAAGAGAGGGCAGAGACTTAAAGGAGACTTTCAGCCATATGGTACTCAACTTTACCTAGGGACATCAGTTATCCTTTGCTATTTATCTGACTTCCACAAAGATGCATTGAAAGGTGGAAGTCAGAAACAACTCAGAGGTCAGATTACCAGTGTAATAAACTTCCTGCTTTGCTGTTGGACTCAGAACCAAGCAGAGGAATTTAATACGAGATGCATATCAACTCCTTTGCTTTGTGTTAACCAGAACTGTAAAATGCATGACCCTCTCCATCTGATTGGGTTATGGACCTGAAAAAAATGAGCATAAGCATTTTTCTGCAGAGCTCACTTTATCTCACATTGCGATTGTTTTGCATTTAGTACTTTAAGGCTGTTTTATGCATGTTTATTTTTTAATTCTTTGTTAAATCTTATTTTAGATGTGTTTAAACTGTTTCCGGACTCCATCAGAGATTTACATCATGGGCAACTCCACCTCATGAGGCACCTCATCAATGGGGAGGATGACTACAGTCAGTCCTCCATATCCAGAAATGGTTAATACGTTGAGTGGGTATTAAAAGCATTAAGTCCTCTCAAGCTCTTACTGCTGCACTCGTAGGTCTATAAACTCACTGTTGAAACAACAGTTGTTGGCAGGATCTCGGATGGTGATGAAGAGCCACTTGGGAATGAGATAGATTGGTTGGTTGAGTGGTAGAGTAATAATAAGCTTGCACTGAACATCAGTAAGACCAAGGAATTGATTGTGGACTTCAGGAAGGGGAAATTGGGAGAATACACAGCAGTGTTCATCAAGGGTTTAGCAGTTCAAAAGGTGAGTGGCTTCAAGCTCCTGGGTGTCAACATCTCAGAGGATCAGTCCTGGACCCAACATAGTAGCTAGTAGCTATGTTTGATTAGGGATTTGAGGAGATTTGGTATGTCACCAGACACTCTTGCAAATGTCTGCAGATGTAGAAGGTTGTCATAGGTTACAAAGGTATATTAACAGGATGCAGAGGTGGGCTGAGAATTGGCAGATGGAGTTGCCATGCAAGTTGATGGGGTGGTTAAGAAGGCATATGCTGTATTGGCCTTCATTAGTTTCGGGATTGAGTTCAAGAGCCATGAGGTAATGTTACAGCTCTGTAAAACTCTGGTTAGAGCACATTTGGAGTATCATGTTCAGCTCTGGTTGCCACATTATTGAAAGGATATGGAAGCTTTAGAGAAGGTGCAGAGGAAATTTATCAGGAGCTGCCTGGATTAGAGAGCAAGTCTTATGAGCCTAGGCTGAGTGAGCTTGGGCTTTTCTCTTTGGAGTGAAGGAGGAGGAGAGAGGAATTGATGGAGCTGCACAGAATGATAAGATGCATAGAAAGAGTGGACAGGCAGAGAATTTTTCTGAGGGCAGAAATAGCTAGTATGAGGGGAAATAAATTTATCAAGTTTAGAAAGTGATGTCAGAGTTAGGTTTTTACACAGAGAGTGGTAAATACATGGAATGTGCTACTGGGGATGATGGTGGAGGCAAGTACATTAGGGTCATCTAGGAGACTCTTCAATAAGCATATGGAAGAAGGAAAAATGTAGGGCTATAAGAGAGGGAAGGTTTAGATTGATCTTGGAGTAGGTTAAAGGGTCAGCACAGCATTGTGGGCCAAATGGCCTGTATGGTGTTATATTGTTCTATGCTCTATGTTCTGTGCACCGTGGAGAGTGTCCTGACTGATTTCATCACAGTCTGGTATGGATGCATCAATGCACAGGATCAGAAAAAGCTGCAGAAGGATGTAAACTCTGCCAGGTCCATCATGGGCAGTAACTGAGGGCATTGTCACAAGATGATGCATCCATCATAAAGAATCCTCAGCATTCAGATCATGGCCCCTTCCCATTACTAGCAACAGAAAGAGATATAGGGGACTGCAGATACACATCCAATGTTTCAGGAATACCTTTTTCCCCTCCATCATCAGATGCTCCATGAACTGTGAACAGTACCTCACTATTTTGCTCTCTTTACATACTATATAATTTTAGTACATTGCTCTGTACCACTGCTGCAAAACCACAATTTGCATGACATATGTCAGTGATAATAAACCTGGTTTTGATTCTGATTCTGATTCCTAGCAGTAAACGGATGCAGTAAAACCAGCCCAATAATGATAAAATCAAGTACTTGATGGAATAGGAGCAGAGAGCTTATGGATTGTGGTCAAGCAACAGCTCAGAACAGGGAGATCGGATCATCATCATCACTATGTGCCATGTCATTTGACATAGGTGATCATAGTCTTTGACCATGATTCTTGGCATATTTTTGTGATTTGCCATTGCCGCCTTCTGGGCAGTGTCTTTACAAGATGGTGACCCCATTCATCATCAATACTCTTCAGAGATTATCTGCCTACAGTCAGTGGTTGCATAACCTGAATTTATGCTATGCACCAGCTGCTCATGTGACCATTCACCTCCTGCTTTCGTGGCTTCACATGACCCTGATTGGAGGGCTATGCAAGTACTACACCTTGCCCAAGGGTGACCTGCAGGCTAGCAGAGGGAAAGAGCGCCTCCTTTGGTAGAGACGTGTCTCCACCCTGACATCATTGGAACGATGGGTAATTTAGACAGATTGACCTTGGATTAATGTAACATCCAAATCCACAAAAGTAGGTGGGCCAAGCGTTCATCATGAGATCCCAGGCAGTGAAACTATGACAATAGGTGCTGGGGACCACAGTGCATGTCCGGTGATTGGTGATTGAAAATTTAACATTAGTACTCGTGCAGAGAATGAGAGACAATAGAGAGGCATACTGAATGGAGACTAACTTTCCCTAAAATAATCATTAACATTTTTGGTGGGGACCAAAAACAATAACTTCAGCATTTTTAATGTCACGTGAGGACATCTGATCTTATGAGAAGCTGGATGTTTACTACACTGATTAACTGCAGAGAAGCACTGAAGAGGTCACAATGAAGAAATGATTAGAATGCTGTTTACTCTGGGCTGAGGCGCTCAGCCTTAGCGACGCCTCAGCTGAAGTGCTGAGGACAGGAGCCTTCAGACACAGGCACAGCTCCAGCCAAGTTATTCCAGTATAGAAGTAATATTGAGATAACATGATCATCTCAAGGATGGCTCAGGTACGCACCACCTGTAAAATGCAGTCCATATGCATCCTAAATAATTATCAATTGCCAGTTCATGCCCAATTATGAACAAAGATATGAAAGCTGTCACCCATAGTGCTACGGAACAGCATTTACAAATGATCTGTGCAGAGATGGATAATATGGTTTTACCAGCACCACTCAGCTCCAAACATCAGAGGAGCTTTGGTTCAAATATAAGCAAAGAAAAAGTCAGATTCCAGAAATGAGGTGGGAATGATGCCCTTGAGATCAAAGCGATGTTTAATTGTTCATGCCAGAAGGATCCTGGTCAAATTGAAAACACTGGAATCGAGGCAAATTATCAATTGGCTGATGTCATTCATGGCAGTGTGAATATGGTTATGATAGTCAATCATTCCTGCCTCAGGGAATAGCCCTGGGGTAATGGACCATTTTCCCAGGGTACCATTATAGATTTAACTGTCTTCACTTGCTTCCAGAAATAATGTTTGCTAATAATATCACAATACTAATTAAAACAATTTTCAGTTACTCAAATAATGAGAGTAATCCTCAATCTTTGTCAAAAGGGTTTAGTAGCTATCATTTATAATATGATTATGAGTGAACAACAAGATGTATCAGGAAAAATTAAGAAGGAATGGCAAGAAGAATTGCATTGTCCTATATCTACGGAGGAATGGGAAAAAATTTTATCATTGGTAAATTCGTCCTCTATTTGTGCTAAACATGCCCTAATACAATTTAAGGTTGTACATAGAGCTCACATGTCTAAAGATAAACTTGCTCGATTTTATTCTTATGTTAATTCAACCTGTGACAGATGTCATTCTGATGTTGCTTCACTGACTCATATGTTTGGTCCTGTCCTTGTTTACAAAATTATTGGAAAGATATCTTTAATATTATCTCAAGAGTTTTAAATATCAATCCCCAACCGCATCCTTTTACTGCAATTTTTGGTTTACCAATGATAGATAATAATCGTCTATCCACTTCATCTCAATGAATGATTGCATTTGTTACATTAATGGCTAGAAGATCTATTTTACTGAATTGGAAAGAAATTAACCCTCCAAATGTATTTCAGTGATTTTCTCAAACTATTTCTTGTCTGAGTTTAGAAAAAATTAGAAGTGTGGCTTTTGATTCTTCAGTTAAATTTGAGGAAACTTGGAGACCATTTATTCAACATTTTCATATGAGTTAAATGGTCTGATCCTAAACCTTACTGTTATTATCCTTAATTATTTGGATGGAGGTTCGGAGTTATCAGCACTACTGTATGTATTTAACATTATGCAATTGCCCATGTTGGTTAGTTTTTTTTTAAGTTTTCTTTTAGTTTTTGTTGGGGTTTTTTTTTCTCTTTTTCGATTCTTTTACATTAATACTATGAGTTTGGGAGGCCTTATATATTGATTATTACATATCTGATTGTTTATTTAAACTATTAATTATGTACTCTCAAACGTTTTGTATTCATAGTTCACTAATGTTTTTCTTAAAATTAATAAAAAGATTTAAAAAGAAAGAAATAATGAGATAGTGTATGCCTGCATCCAACAAGACATAGACATAAATGTTAAGGTATAGGCTGATGAATGACAAGTAATATTTTGCCTCAGAAGTACCACACAATGTCCATCCTTGACAAGAAGGGACCTAATTTCCAATTTAATCATATTTCTGTCACTAGGTCCTCCACAACTACATCCTAAGTATTGCTACTGATAAAAAACACAAAACACAGCCATCTCAGCTCTAAGACTATAAGAGCAAGCAGATTCTGAAAAGACTCATCTCCTCAGTTATCATCATCCACAAGGCTTAGATCAGAAATGTGATGGTACATCATCTAGTTGTCTAGATTAGTCCATTTCCAGCAATACTCAAGAAACCAAACAAGACAGAGCATTTATCTTGCATTCATCCTCTAATCTAATTACTTACACTTTTCCACCACCAGTCCACCACCTATAGCACGTGTCACAAAGAAAAAATCAAAGCTTCACTAAGAAGTGTTCCTTAGGCTGCAGCTTCTACCATCTGGGAGGATAACCCAGCAGGTTATCCCTAGTATGAATCCTTACAAATCTCACATTGACAAAGTATTTTGCTCTTTCCCTTTCTCAGTCACAACCTACCCCACAATCCCCACAAATACCTTCAAGATATGAACTGCTGCAGTCCAAGTTGGTGGCCGGCCATCACATTCTCCAGGGTAGTCAGGGATGTTGAACCTTATTCACACACCCACATTTCAGAAATTAAGGAAAGAAAGTGAAATAAAGTGGTTCAAAGATGGAGGTGAGGGTAAGAAAGCCTGCATTTGGAAGATGACATCAGGTTCAAGGTTCATGGAAAGGGAAGAAGGCTGTAAATAGGCTGCAATTTGCAAGGAGGATCAAGTTGTTTGTTTTGAGGAGCTAGACGATGGAAGACTTGACACTGAATGAGATTAAATCCGATGATGAAAAATACTTGCAACGTCAATGTGGAAGAGAAAGTTAGCTTGTCTCGTGAAGATGATCTTAGCCAAAACATTCAGAGCTAGGAGAGATATGCAATAAACCGTTTTGAAAATGATCAGAGAAGCACATGCACTAAACAAATTCCAGGCTGTTGTATTAATGGTTGAAAATGAATCAGATTTAATGGTCATAAATTGTCAATCAATGACACTCCCTGGTTCAATGCACATGTCATCTGGAGCAAATTCAATCTATGGTAAGTGAATTGTCTTTTCAATTATCCCATCATCCACGGTACTCTGTTACCATCAATCATTACAAAAGCAGGTGCTATATTTCTCTTCCTATAGTTTCATGCCAAGCTGCTCCATCATTAATATCATTTTAAAATTCAAAACATTGGCGTAAAGGTGGCTGCAGTTCAGCAAACAGATTTTTCCCACCTTTACTGATTTGCAAAGATGCTGTTGATCATTGACTTTATGGCTGTGGCTGACTAGGATGGAAGTTACTGGAATAATTGTTACATAATGACTCCAACCACTCCTCTTCTCATTACTGCCTTCAGGCCTAAAGACCCACACTCACAATTTAGGGACAGCTTCTCCTCTCCTATCAGATTTTTGAACAGTCCATGAACCCATGAACACGATCTCACTGTTTCTCTTTTGCACTATCTACCTACATATCTATTTAGTTATATAAACTTGTAGTGATTTATTGGTTCCTTAAGGTTGTTATAACTAGGAGTGGTAATGGGGACAAGCTCCCACTCCTATTAAATGCTCCCAATGTTGTGCGCCTCAAATAGCCTCTGAAAACCAAGTGCAGCTCCTGGCCTTCACATGTGACTAAGCCCAGCAGAACTGTTTCTACTGACAGGGAAAGGGGAAAAGGTGGGTTACTGGTGCCTTAAAACCAGTCACTTTGGGCTCATCATCTGTAGTTGGCAGCTCAGCTAGGAGAAGAAAAGCTCTACAGTGCTTCTCCTTATAGATGCTGCCTGGCCTGCTGAGATCCATCAGCATTTTGTGTGTGTTGCTTGAATTTCCAGTATCTGCAGATTTCCTCGTGTATGTGTTTTTAAATTCACTACTGCGAAGCTTCTCCCAGTGATGCCTACACTAAGAAGTTTAAATCTTTTCTTCGACGGGAGTTCAGTGAAACCCTCTATCGCTGCTCCCCATCTATAATTTCTTTGGCCCTTCAACTTTTTGATCATATTTTGACCCAGACCTGTTATTACAGCCATATATCCTTCCTTGGAACGTGTCTCCACCGCCAACTGTCTCCAGTTGGCTTCAGGATCCATTTTCGAGCTTCTCAATTTGGACCTTCTGACGATCCCAGGTACTCACATTTAATTGACTCTGCCTCCCGTTGTTTCTCCCGTCGAGCTCTGAGGGCGACACTCTCCGCCACGAGAAGGTACCTGGTGTCCCTATCACAATCCCTTCCACGCCTCTGGGACACTTTCTTCTCAGTTTGTATTACGAGTCCTGACGAAGGGTCTTGGCTCAAAACATCGACAGTGCTTCTTCCTATAGATGCTGCCTGGCCTACTGAGTTCCACCAGCATTTTGTGTGTGTTGCTTGAATTTCCAGCATCTGCAGATTTCCTCGTGTTTGCAAGAAGAAAAGCTCTGATCTCCAGCCTCCGCTGCCTTATGGCTATACCCTCTCATGATGAAAGGCTTTGGGATTAAACCTCAGGGGAATATCTGGAACTAGAGTCCCTAAGGCAGTCCTACTTTGAATTCACTGCTGACGAACAACTCCTGCGACAGTGCAGGTGCCAAACTGCATCAGTCTCTGCTGTTCCCTTGGGTTCATCAGATACATGGAGAGGCAAGAGCTTTCTTTCCATATCATGCTGCTCGGGCTTGCGTATCCAGATAGCTAAGATGAAATATCCATGGTCAACTCTGACCGACCGAGGCCTCATTGATTTATTATGCCTCCATTGTACTGCTGCCACAGAACAACAAGTTTTACAGCTGATGTTTATGATGATAAAACTGATTCTGGTTCCGATTCCCAGAATCTAACTATTTTCTGTAATTTTGGCTTCAATTAGAATGAGCTATGGATTCAGAATTCTCCATTGTAATTATGAATTAAATTATGATTGTAACAATGATAGAGACAGTGTCGAGGATGCACTTTGTTTATGTTTCTATTGCTAAATTTGTGTTTTTAATGACAAAATCCCAACAAAGTCCTGCAGATGTCTATCAAAAGAAGCTGTCAAATTTGGAGAATAGACCAGCTTGCAGGAAGAAGAACGTGTAACTACTGACAGCCTCCATCACAGACCTGTCTCTAAGCTGGAACTGTTGCCATCAGCTATGTCAAGTAATCAATCTAATTTGGTGGAAACATCCACTGTGACAACATGATTAAGAAAAGAGACAAAGAAATAGTCCTTATATAATTCATCACCCGAGACCATCAGTTGAACCTCTGTTAGAGGGGAACGGCAAGTTTGCAGTTAGATTTTCAAATCTTTCATGGGAACAGAGGAACAGAAGTAAAACATTCATCTCTTTGTTTTGTTAAATCATTCTATAAGTTTGCAGCTCTTCTTAATATTATTAATGTTATTAGATCATACCATGGATGCATAAGCCTTAATATATTTCCTGAACAAAATTCAATCAAATTTATTTTTGAAAATTTGAGTTAACCTAGTATAAATATGTACTTTGACAGGAGGAAGGTTTCTAAATTTTTACCAGACTTTTTATAAACAGATGACATTCACTCCACCCAAAATTCCATAATGAACTACAGTATAGGGAATAAAAGCCAAGTCTCTGAATGTGAAACTTGTCCTGACAATTCAAACGTTTAAGCCCATTCATTTGAATCTGTACCTAATTTCATACAAGGTTGTTATAACTTTCCTGAGGTGTGATGCTTTAGTAGTATACAGAGTTGAGATATTTGACTCAGGTAAGGAACTAAATATCAGTCTCCAATGTACAAATTTGATGCTAGTGCTTTGCATTAACTGGGCGTAACATGAAGTGAATATACCAAAGCGGCTCTATTGTCTGCTGCTCCAGCTAACTAATCTTCACAATACACGGGGACACCTTTCGTCAGGATGCTGTTTATTGACTATAGCTCAGCATTTAATAGCAGCATTCCCACAATCCTGATTGAGAAGTTGCAGAACCTGGGGCTCTGTACCTCCGTCTGCAATTGGATCTTCGACTTCCTAACCAGAAGACCATAGTCTGTACGGATTGGTGATAACATATCCTCCTCGCTGACAATCAACACTGGTGCACCTCAGGGGTGTGTGCTTAGCCCACTGCTCTACTCTCTGTATACACATGACTGTGTGGCTAGGCGTAGCTCAAATACCATCTATAAATTTGCTGATGATACAACCATTGTTGGTAGAATCTCAGCTGGTGACGAGAGGGTGTACAGGAGTGAGGTATGCCAGCTAGTGGAGTGGTGCTGCAGCAACAACCTGGCACTCAACGTCAGTAAGACGAAAGAGCTGATTGCAGACTTCAGGGAGGGTAAGTCGAAGGAGCACATACCAATCCTGATAAAGGGATCAGAAGTGGAGAGAGTGAGCAACTTCAATTCCCTGGGTGTCAATATCTCTGAGGATCTAACCTGGTCCCAACATATTGATGTAGTTATAAAGAAGGCAAGACAGCGACTATATTTTAAGACAGGGATGGCCAACCTATGGCGCATGCACCAAAAGTGGTGCATTGGATGATTAGTAGTGGTGCATTGCAGCCCAGTGATAGTAATAAAAAAGTAAACCTACTCATGTAAAAAGTATTAATCAAAAACCGATTTGTGGAAAAAAAATCTATAACAGGAATTCAAGTAGCTTAGAGCTAGAAATGGATTTTACTGAGAATGAATCTAAAACGTAGCAATTATTTTTAGCGATTTTATTATTTCATGCACATCTTTTAGCGAATGTTATCTTCTTTCACATTAATCTGCTTTCAATTTTTAAAAAAATGTTCAATGAGTCAAACTGGGGAAGAAGTACTTTTGTTCTGCAGTTGTTCCATAAGTGTTCAATACACGTTTGATACTTGTTTGATTCTGAGACGCCAGCGATGTATCACAGATTTTTGCCAGTCAGTTTACAATTAACGCTCGTGCGCTACAGAGTTGTGCTTTGTACGTCCTTTGTGAACATTTTCAGTTTTGTACTTTTTTGAAAATTAAGCCTTGTTTTTACATTCAGCTACCCATCACAGTGCAAAAGAAAATGAGCAAAAGAAAAGCAGACACGAGGAAATCTGCAGATGCTGGAAATTCAAACAACAACACACACAAAATGCTGGTAGAACACAGCAGGCCAGGCAACATCTATAGGGAGAAGCGCTGTCGAAGGCTCGGCCCGAAACGTCGACAGCGCTTCTCCCTATAGATGCTGCCTAGCCTGCTGTGTTCTAAAAGAAAAGCAGAAAGTGATAGTAAGAGTGAATTCAATGAACAGTGGGAAATGAGTTATTTATAGCGGGTCGTCAGGAAAACCTTTGTGCATTGTTTGTGAAAACACTTCCTCACATAATAGAAGACATGATCTTAATAGACACTATAAAACACAACATCAGACTGAAATAGAAGGAAAACTGAAGCTAGTGCTTGGGTCTGAGTTACGGAAAGAATATGTGATTAAGAGAAAGGAAGAAATCAAAAGAAGACAAAATATATTTCTTAAAAGTCTCATTAAGGTAAGTGATGTTTATCTCATTTTTATATTAAATCAATATATCATGTAAAAATGCTAAATACGTCTATATTAACATACTTTTACAAGAATTGAATGGGGGTACAAGAGTTGTATGGCGCATCTGAACTCGTGCGTGAAAAAATTGACACATGGAATGTAGAAGGTTAGCCACCCCTGCTTTATTAAGAGTTTGAAGAGATTTGGCATGTCAACAAATACACTCAAAAACTTCTATAGTTGTACCGTGGAGAGCATTCTGACAGGCTGCATCACTGACTGGTATGGGGGGGGGGGGGGGGCTACTGCACAGGTTCAAAAGAAGCTGCGGAAGGTTGTAAATCTAGTCAGCTCCATCTTGGGCACTAGCCTACAAAGTACCCAGGACATCTTCAGTGAGTGTTGTCTCAGCAAGGGAGCATTCATTATTAAGGACCTCCAGCACCCAGGGCATGCCCTTTTCTCACTGTTACCATCAGGTAGGAGATACAGAAGCCTGAAGGCACACACTCAGCGATTCAGGAACAGCTTCTTTCCCTCTGCCATCCGATTCCTGAATGGACATTGAAGCTTTGGACACTACCTCACTTTTTTAATTATTTCTGTTTTTGCACATTTCTAAAAATCTGTTCAATATATGTAATTGATTTACTTCTTTATTTATTATTTTGTTTTATTTTATTTATTATTATTTTTCTCTCTCTCTGCTAGATTATGTATTGCATTGAACTACTGCTGCTAAGTTAACAAATTTCACATCACATGCCGGTGATAATAAACCTGATTCTGATTCTGATTTTCCATCACAGGATCACTAGTATTGAGAAAAGGTATGTTTCATTATCATTAAATATACCAACAGCATTTATCATGTAGATTTCAAGGTCACTGACTAATTTTATCTCCTAATTTGCTGTGACTTTCAAAGTTCAAAGTTAATTTCTTATCAGAGTACATACATGAGTATGGATTTGAGTACAGGAGCAGGGAGGTTCTACTGCAGTTGTACAAGGCCTTGGTGAGACCGCACCTAGAATATTGTGTGCAGTTTTGGTCCCCTAATCTGAGGAAAGACATTCTTGCCATAGAGGGAGTACAAAGAAGGTTCACCAGATTGATTCCTAGGATGGCAGGACTTTCATATGAAGAAAGACTGGATCGACTAGGCTTGTACTCACTGGAATTTAGAAGACTGAGGGGGGATCTTATTGAAACATATAAAATTCTAAAGGGATTGGACAGGCTAGATGCAGGAAGAACGTTTCCGATGTTGGGGAAGTCCAGAACGAGGGGTCACATTTTAAGGATAAAGGGGAAGCCTTTTAGGACCGAGATGAGGAAAAACTTCTTCAGACAGAGAGTGGTGAATCTGTGGAATTCTCTGCCCCAGGAAACAGTTGAGGCCAGTTCATTGGCTATATTTAAGAGGAAGTTGGATATGGCCCTTGTGGCTAAAGGGATCAGGGGGTATGGAGAGAAAGCAGGTACAGGGTTCTGAGTTGGATGATCAGCCATGATCATACTGAATGGCGGTGCAGGCTCGAAGGGCCGAATGGCCTACTCCTGCACCTATTGTCTATGTTTCTATGTTTCTATGTCTCTGTATACAACCCCGTGATTCATTGTCTTGCAGGTATACCCAATAAATCCATGGTGATGGCTTCCATCTGTCTTGAAGAACAATGAAGTGTGGCTGTTGTAGAATGGCAATGCCTGCTATAGCCATACAGTCCAATTTTGGAACAGCAGGTCTTGCTGCAGGTTCTCCAAGTGGACGTTGTACCAGGTTATGGAGGTGCTGATGTTCATCCCTCCCTAAGCCGTCTGCACTCTCTCTTTGCTTCCCGCTGCTCTTCTCTCTTCTGCGCACTCCTCTTTACACCTTCTTTGATGATCTGTCACCAGCCGCAGTGGTCAGCTACCAGGATTTTCCAGGTTGTTTGTTCAATGTCCCCTGCTCTCACGCTGTGCTTACAGACGTCACTATAATGTAGGTCTGAAGCTGGTGGCAAGCTGTCCATACAGTATGTTTTTGGGGATCTGGCCTTCCTCCATGTGGCTGACATGACCGAGCCATCATAGGCAGCACTGAGTGAGGAGGGCAAACATACTTGTGATGCCTGCTTGTTCTAGAATGTCCTTGTTTGGGATGTAATCCTTCCATATGATGCCGGGATTGCTCTGAGGCACCAAAAGTGGAATGTGTTTAGGCTGCGCTCTTGGTGAGAGTAGTTCATCCATATTTAGCTGCCATACAGGAATGTACTGAGCACATAGGCCTGGTAGACCTTCATCTTGGTGCTCCTCGTCAGCATGGAGTTCTCCCAGACTCTTGTTGCCAGGGAGATATCATTGTTGCTGCTCTGCTGATCTGATGGTTGAATTCAACGCTGAGGGGGAGTTTGCTTGAGGTGGTGGAGCTCATCCACTACATTGAGGGTGTAGTTGCCTATGCAGATGTCTGGGTTGTTGTTGACTGCTTGCCTTCTTGAGGCTGATAGTCAAACCAAGGTCTCTGCAGGCAAGTGTGAAGCAGTTGATGAATCTCTGGAGGGCTTTCTCTGAGTGTGATGTCAGGGCGGCATCGTCTGCAAACATCGACTCCCTTAACAGTACCTGTCACACCTTCTTCTTTGCTCTTATACGTGCAAGGTTGAACAGCCTGCTGCCACTTCTGGTGTGAAGATATACCCCATCCTCTGATTAAACTGAAGGCATGAGACAGTAGCAGAGAGAAGAAGGTGCTAAAGAGCATAGGAGCCAGCTTGCAGCCCTGCTTCATGCTGCTCTTGATCGGGGAGTGTTGGAGAATGAGCCATGAAACTGGACAGTGCATAGCTTCTTGGAAAGATATGATCATCCTGAAGAGCTTGTGGGGACATCTGATCTTTTGGAGCAACGTGAAGAGGCCCTTTCCGCTGACCAGGTCGAAGGCCTTTGTCAGGTCGATGAAGGCGACGTACAGTGATCGTCTCTGCTCTAGACATTTCTCTTGGACATGGCATAGTTAGAAGATCATGTTGATTGTTGACTGTTCCACAATAAATCCATAATAGAATAATAATCATAATAGAATTAGTGAAACACTGCACCAACTTGAGTGTTCAACCAGTGTGTAAAAGACAACAAACTGTGCAAATACAATAAGAAATAATAATATTAATAATAAACAAATAAGCAATAAATATAGAGAACATGTGATAAAAAGCCCTTGAAAGTAAGTCCAAAGGCTGCGGGAACATTTCAGTGATAGGGGAAATAAAGTTTTCCCCTTTGGTTCAAGAGCCTGATGTTTGAGGGGCAATAACTGTTCCTGAACCTGGTGGAGTGAGTTCTGAAACTCCTGTACCTTTTTCCTGATGGCAGCAGTGAGAAGAGAGCATGCCTTGGGTGATGGGGATCTCTGATGATGGATGCTGCTTTCCTGCAGCAGCGTTTCAAGTAGATGTGCTCAATAGTGGGGAGGGTTTTACTCACGACGAATCGAATAATTGATATTGACATTTATTATAACAATTCAGTTTGACAGATCAATTAGAGTATTTTGAGTGTCCTCCTATGCTACACTGATGACTGCATTGGTGCTGCTTCCTGCACACATACTAGGCTCGTCAACTTAATCAACTTTGCCTCCATCTTCCACCCTGCCCTCAAACTTACCTGGCTCATTTCTGACACCTCCTTCCCCTTTCTCAGTCTCTCTGTTTCTGTCTCTGGAGATCTCTGGAGATCATTTATCTACTGATATGTTTTCTAAACCCTCTGATTCTCACAGCTACCTAGACTATACCTCTTCCCACCCTCAAGATGAAGCTCTTCACTCCAGAACTAATGAAATATCCTTCTTATTCAAAGAAAGGGACTTCTTCTTTCTCCACCATCAATGCTGTGCTCACCTGCATCTCTTCCATTTTGTGTATGTCTGCCCTCATCCCATCCTCCTGCCACCCCAGCAGGGATAAGATTCCTCCTGTCCTCACCTGCCACCCCACTAACCTCCATGTCCAGCACATAACCCTCCGCAACTTCGCCATCTCCAACTGGATCCCTCCACCAAGCACATCTTTCTCTTCCTCCCCCCCACTTACTGTTTTCCACGGGGATCACTCCCTACGAGACTCCCTTCTCCGTTTGTCCCTCCACACTGCCCCTACGCCTCCTCCCTCAACACTATTTTGCCCGAAACAATTCGTCCAGCTGAGGTGACACTTCCCTTGAGGGTCTGTTGGGGTCAGCGTGGCCTCCTGGATATTGGTGAGACCCGATGTAGATTGGGAGACCGCTTCCCTGAGCACCTATGCAACATCTGCCAAAAAAGGCCGGATCTCCCGAATCTCCCATTTCAATTCTTCTACTTCCCATTCCAATTTTGACATGTCAGTCCATGGCCTTCTCTACCTCTGCGATGAGACCGAACTCAGGTTTGAAGAGCCTAATATTCCACCTAGGTAGCCTCGAACCTAATAGGATTTCTTGAACTTTTGGTGATTGTGCACTTCGGCTCTCCTTTATCATTCCCCAGTCCCATTTCCTTCTCTCACATTATCTCCTTACCTGCTCATCACCTCGCTCTGGTACACCTCCCCCTTCCCTTTCTTCTATTGACTTCTACCCCATCCTATCAGATTTCCCTTCTCCAGCTCCTTATCTCTTTCACCAAACAACCTCCTAGATCTAACTTCACCCCTTCTGCCCCCACCCATTTGATCTATCACCTACCACTTTGTGGTTCTTCTTCCCCTTTCCCACCTTCTTAACCTGACTTCAATCTTTTTTTTCCAGTTCTGATGAAGAGTCTTGGCCTGAAACGTTGACTGTTTGCTCTTTTCCATAGATCGTGCCTGGCCAATAGAGAATGCAAAGAAGCAGAGAAACTGAAAAATTCTGGCAATATGCACAAGAAGGTGAGCATGCTCACGGGTGCTAATCCTTAAACACTGAGTGGGTGTTTGATAGCAAAAATGGATCGATACTCATGGCTAGATGGTCCGGATATATTGCCAACTTATTTGAAGATACAATAAGAGAAACGAATAAGAACACGGGTAACCCATCGACTCTGAGATCAGAAGTTAAAGCAGCAGTGAGGAAAGTAAAAGAGAAGAAGGCATTAGGACCAGGTGGCACTGCTATAGAATGATTCAACCACTGGAAAATCTCAGAGCTCAACGGTTGACAGATTTGCTGAATGAAATATACGATAGCGGGCAAATACCCGAGGAAATGAGCAAGTCAGTATTCATTGCTCAGCTGAAAATCCTCGAGCAATCGAATGTGAGTTGCACCACACAATTAGTTTGATAAGTGATGTAATCAAAGTCCTGCTACGAAGCATTATGGTGAGAGCAAAAAAAAGTATGAAACCTGAGATCATGCCTCATTGCTTCATTGAGTGTAGCTTCACTGAAGATTGTGGAATGTAAAATGCAATCTTCATCCTTCGAGTGATTTGTGAACGCACCAAAGAGGTCCAGAAGAAACCTAGACCTATATTTCATTGATTATACCAAAGCTTTTGCTAAGGTGAGACATGGGGAGCTTATAAAAACCCTTCAGCACTTGGGCATTGATGGGAAAGATATCAGATTCATCACAAATTTGTATTGGGAACAAAAAGCAGGAATGAGATTTGAAAGTGAGACAAGTGAATTTGTCCAGGTGCAGAAATATGGTTTTTGAGAAAAATGATGAAAACATTGTGGAAAGACAGCATAACAAATGAGGAAGTGTGGCGAAAAACCAGAATAAGAAGAGAGCTGATGTCAGCAATCAGAAAACGGCAGCTGGAATTTGAGGGATATTCTACTGAGGAAAGGGAAGCTTGAACATCTTGCAGTGATAGGAAAAATTAATGAAGAAAAAGTCATGGTTGACAGTCCATGCCATTCATGAGTTTGAAAAGAGGAGGGAAACATGGTTTGTTGATTTAATTAAAAAACTGAAGTTCAGTGTAGGTGGTGAGAAGCATGCAGAGAGGTTTTGGGGGTACATAGATAGGCTAAGTGAGTGACTATGGACTAGGCAAATGAATGCGAGATATTCCATTTGATAAGAAAAATAGAAAGGAGAGGCATGTGCTAATTGTTCAGAGACTGAAAGTGGTTGATAGTTAGAGGGCCCTAAATATCCTTGTGCATAAATCATGGCGTTAAAGTTCAGGCAGAGCAAGCAAAATGCTGAAAGGTCTTTGATGTGAAACATCAATTCTGTTTCTTTCACGGTTGTTTGTTCCTGATCTGCCAAGTGTTTTTATTTCAGGGATCTAGTGTCTGGGGTTTATTTTTTTGATTTTCATGGTAAGCAAGAAGGAAGACAGGCAATATATTGTCCTTTATTGGAAGAGGATGTGGGTACACATAGATGCAATTTTATAGGGGTCTCATAATACTGGACCTGAAGTGGTCAATTCACCCAGTAAAGGGTTTCATTATGGCAGAGGGAGTATAACGAAGACTTGCCAGATGGATTTTGGGGAAAGTTTAAACTGATTGGGCTTGTATTCAATAGAGCTTAGAATGGTGAATGGTGATCTCAATGAAATATAAAATATTCTATGGTACTTGACAGGGCAGGTGCAGGGATGGTGCTTTCCCCGGTCAAAGAGTCTACAAAAAGGTTGGTTATTCAGTATGGAGCTGTGAGCTTCTTTGGTCAAAGGACAGAGAATCCTTGGAATTCCCTAACAAAGAGGGCCATGAGGCTTAGGCGCTGTGTATTTTGTAGAATGATATTGATAGGGACATTTTAATATATGGACTAGTCAAAAGAAACCTTTTGACTGTGTTCAAATGTGTTCTGAGGAAGGGTCTCGGCCAAAAACGTCGACTATTTAGTCTTTTCCATGGATGCTACCTGGCCTGCTGAGTTCCTCCAGCATTTTGTGTGTGTTGCTTGGATTTCCAGCTTCTGCAGATTTTCTCTTGCTAACAATCAAATGCAGCCATTTACAATAATTTTAAAAAAAATTTTATTCCCCATCTGTAACTGACCCTGAAGGGAGTTGCCAATCCCTCTGGTGAAGGCTACTGGGAAAAGAGCTGCAGGATTTAAATTATCCAACCGTGAAGGCCCAAGTTATTGCTGGGTGGATCTGTTAATTTTAACTTTAATGGAGTTTAATATAAGTGATACTATTCAAATGAGTGGTCTTTGGTGACTGTCAAGAGGTATTTGCATTATTGCTGATGATACATAAACCAGACTGGGTCAAAACAATAGATCACTTCCCCGATGGACATTAATGAAAGTGATGTTTTCTTTTACAATAATGAAGTAATTTGATGGCTAGTTCACCGTATTCAATATTTTTAGTTTATATCTAATTGAATTAGAGTCAGGGAATAATACAAAACAGAAGAAGGGCCTTCAGTCTTATCTGTCCATGCTGACTACCAGGCCCCTCTGGACTCGTCCCACTTACCCACATTTGCTCTGTGTCCTTTCCTATCCTTGTACCTATCCAATGTCATTTAAATTTCCACCTCTGATAATGAGGGATTGGAACTTGTGTCTCTGGATTGTTAATTAAGTCTGTTTGTCTACTTGTCTGGCAACTTAATCAGTGCTAAACTACTTTATCACACATTTAAAAAACTACATCTTTGAAATGGCTGAGGTTAATTTAGTCTTACTATAAGATTTCCTTTCTGTTACTTATTATAGTGATAGTCAACAATTTTAAGACACTCATCAAACTGAGTTGCATTTCATGTAGAATATATAGTGGAAACAAAAAAAAATGGCTTCCGACACAGACAGAATATTATCATATTTAATTGTCAGCTCTAGACCTGTAGCCAATTCAATTGTATTTCAATTGATGTTATTTGTATGCAACTATAACATGGGCCTTTAAATCATGACTGCCAACAAATCCTTAACCTCTGCATTTAGCATCAAAATTAATATTTCCAATTTAAATTATATTGTGGAAAAGATTGCAATCTAAGATTCATAAACAATTCTTAAATTTTTAGGCTCAAGATAAACAGAAAACATTCGACATAAATAATCCTTGTTTCATGCGTTCAAAAGCCAGGAAACCCTGTTTGGTTGTTATTAGGAACTACAAGATTCATCATAAACCGGTCCTCAAAGAGAGATCAGAAGTGGAAAGGGTGAGCCATTACAAGTTCCTAGGCATCGATATCTCTGAGGATCTATACTGGACCCAACATATTGATGTAAACAGAAGGCATAACAGTGGCTATGTTTCATCAGGAGTTTGCGATTTGGTACGTCACCAAAAATGCTTGCATATTTCTACAGATGTACTGTGGAGATCATTCTAACTGGCTGCATCCCCATCTGATATGGGGGGGGGGGGCACTGCACAGGATCAAAATACGCTGCAGTGAGTTGTAATCTCACTCATCTCCATTCTGGGCACTGGCTTCCATGGTATCCAGGACATCTTCAAGGAGTGATGCCTCAAAAAGGCAGCATCCATCACTAAGAACCCCACCACCCAGGACATGCCCTGTTCTCATTGCTACCATCAGGAGGGAGGCCTGGTTTGTGATGAATCTTGAAGCTTGAAGGCACGGACCCAATGATTCAGGAGCAGCTTCTTCCCCTCTGCCATTCGATTTCTGAACGAACATTAAACCCGAGAATACTACCTCAGTGCTGTTTTTATTTCTATTTTTGCACTACTTATTTAATTTAATTATTTAATATATATGTATACACCTACTGCAATTCAGTTGTTTTCTATTATTATGTATTGCTTTGTACTGCTTTGCTACAAAGACAACAAATGTCATGACATATGCCGATGATATTAAACCTGATTCTGATTCTGAAACTTTATCCCCACCGACTTTTGCTGACCTCATTCATTCATAGAAATTTATAACACAGTGGTTATTTGACCAATCAAATTTATGATGGCACAGAAAGTGCTGTCCACCCAGTGGTCTTGGCCTATCATCTTATAATGCTCATTTGGGTTTTCTTCATAAGCAATACTTTCAGTCTCCAACACTTTTTTAGGCTTTTCTAACTTCCAACCATACTTTCAGTGAAAAATATTTCCTCCAATTCACCTCTACTCTTTTGCCAACAGCCTGAAGCTCACTATTGATCTCACTGTTAAGAATAAATTCTTCCTATACACTTGGTCCAGTTAAAACATAAAGAAACGTGAAACATCCGTACAACTTGTAGACCGAGATCCAAGGGAGCAGGGTCCTCAGTCTGCAATGTTAACTGTTTATTTTTGCACAGACACTGCCAGACCGCAGAGATTTCCCAAAATTTCTGTTTTTATTTATTTCAGAGATTCAAGAATTTTGAGAAAATAATTTCCCCATGCTTGAATATCATCCTCCATTTCTGTTAACCAGAGTAAACATATATGTATTTTTAAAACCTGATACTTAATCTATAGCCAAAAAATGATACTATCTTCTTAGTAAAATACATTTTCCTCTGACCCTCAATATATAAGAATAATAGAAGCCCCACTGGCTTTTTGTCTGCTGCAGACTCTGAAGTTCCAGGTTTTTTCTCACATCTGTCTAAGTCAGTTAGTACATAAGACATAACATCAATCCACAAGTTACCCATCCCACATTAATTCCTTGAAGAAGATGCATTTGTGCTAGTGAGAGTTTTGTCAATCAAATCAAGGGCTTAAAATAGGATGACATCACTCCTCCTCTGAGAAACCACTGAGATGTGCACAATGGAAACAGGGGGACTTGGATCAGTGCCTGGCATTGGTTTCTTAAAGGTTAATGTTCATGCTCCATTATTGTTTGAGATAAAATTTCTGTAACTTTATATTTTGTACTATCATTGGGCATTCTACTGATCTTTATTTTTGAGACATCATCTTCATAGAGTCAAGAGTCAATGAAAAATACAGTGCAGAGACAAGCCCTTCAGCACATCTAGTCCAGGCCAAACCATTTAAACTGACTACACCATCAAGTTGCACCGGGACCATAGCCTTCAATGCTCCTACCATCCATGTACCTATTCAATCTTCTCTTAAACATTGAAATCGAGCTCACATGCACCACTTGTGCTGGTAGCTTGTTCCACTCTTTCACGACCCTCTGAGTGAAGAGGTTTCCCCTGATGTTCCCCTTAAACTTTTCACCATTCCCCCTTAACCCATGATCTCTGGTTGTAGTCCCACCTAAACTCAATGAAGAAAACCTGCTTGCATTTACCCCAATCTATACCCCTCATTACTTTGGTAGACTCTATGAAGTCTCTATTCAATCTTCTATGTTCCAAAGAATAAAATCCTAACCTATTCAATCTTTCCATATAACCCAGGTCCTCCAGACCCAGCAACATCCTTGTATATTTTTCTGTACCCTTTCAACCTTTTTTACATCTTTCCTGTTGGTGACCAAAACTACTCAGAATACTCTAAATTAGGCCTCACCAATGACTTATACAACATCAATATAACATCCCATCTTCTGTACTCAATACTTTGATTTATAAAGGCCAATGTGTCAAAAAGCTTTCTTAATGACCCTAGCGACCTGTGATGCCACTTTCAAATAATTATGGACCTGTATTCCCAGATCCCTTTGCTCTACCACACTCCTCAGTGCCATACCATTCACTGTGTAAGACCTTCCTTGGTTGGTCCTCCTGAAGTGCAACACCTTGCACTTGTCTACATTAAATTCCATCTGCCATTTTTCAGTCAACTTTCCAGCTGTTCCAGATCCTACTGCAAGCCATGGCAGCCTTCCTCGCTGTCCACTACATCCCAATCTTGGTGTCATCCACAAATCTGCTGATCCAGTTAACCATGTTATCATGCAGATCATTGATTTAGATGACAAACAACATAGGGCCTAGCACTAATCCTTGCAGCACTCCTCCAGTTACAAGCCTCCAGTCAGAGAGGCAACCGTCTACTACCACTCTCTGGCTTCTCTCACAAAGCCAGTGTCTAATCCAGTTTGCTACCTCACCTTGAATGCTGAGTGACTGAACCTTCTTGACCAAATCCCATGCGCGACCTTGTCAAATACCTTGCTAAAGTCCACGTAGACAACATCTGCAACCTTGCAGCCGCAAGAAAAAGATAGCGAACCCTTTTCAATTATCTGTTTTTTTCCTGCATTAATTGTTGATAAAATGTGGTCTGAGCTTCTGGAAGTCACAATAACAGACAAATACAATTTACCTGAACTAATAGCGCACAAACAATTGTACTTTTCATGTCTTTATTGAACACATTGTTTAATCATTCACAGTCCAGGCTGGAAAATGTACGTGAACCCTTGTATTTATTAACTGGTAGAACCTCCTTTAACAGTAATAACTTCCACCAAATGTTTCCAGTAACTGTGGATTAGACTTCAGATATGCAGCAATATTTGTTTTATAGAGCAGCGGTTTCCTTTGTGGTATCCTTTCATGAACACCATTCCTGTTCAGTGTTTCTCTTATGATGGACACATGAACAGTGACTTTAGCAAGTTCTAGAGATTTCTGCAGGCCTTTTGCTGTTACCCTTGGGTTCTTTTTCACCTCCTTCAGCATTGCATATGATGCTCTTGATTTGATCTTTGCAGGATGCCCACTCATAGGAAGGATAGCAACAGTACTGAATTTCCTCCATTTGTAGACAATTTCTCTTATTGTGGACTAATGAACTCTCAGGTCTTTAGAAGTACTTTTGTAGCTTTTTCCAGCTTCATGCATCTCTACAATTCATCTAATGTCCTCAGAAAGTTACAAACACGAGGAAATCTGCAGATGCTGGAAATTCAAACAACACACACAAAATGCTGGTGGAATACAGCAGGCCAGGCAGCATCTATAAGGAGAAGCACTGTCGACGTTTCGGGCCGAGACCCTTCATCAGGACATAAACTTTCCTCAGAAAGTTGTTTTGATTGAGGGATGGTGCAAATAAATAGATCTTTCTTAAGAAGAGCAGGCTCTGTCAGTGACCTGACTTTGTGTCTTTTTCATAGGACAGGGCACCTCTACAACCCACACCTCCAATCTCATCTTATTGATTGGAATTCCTGACTCCAAATAGCTTTTGTAGAAGGCATTACCCCAGAAGTTCACATTTTTTTTTAACCTAGATTGTGATTGATTAAATGGTGCACTCAATATCGATGAGAGGAATGACAATTGTTTGTGTGTTGTTAATTTTTCTATTGGATTGTGTTTGTTTATTATTGTGGCTTAGACCTCATTTTATCTGTAATTAATGCAGAAAACCAGGTAACTGCAAAGGGTTCACAAACTTTTTCCTGCAACTGCCTTCATCCACTTTCCTGGTAATTTTCTCAGAAAAATAAGATTGGTTCGACATGACCTACCACATATGAAGCCAAGCTGGCTATCTTTAATCCATCCAGTTTATCCAAGTAGTTATGCAGTATATCAGATCCCTTAGCATACCTTCCAATAACTTTTGCACTGCTGATGTCAGACTCATCAGCCTATAATTTCCTACTTTCGTTTTAGAACCTTTCTTAAACAGCAGAACAACATTGGTTATCCTCCAAACCTCTGATACCTCACCTGTCATATTCATAGAACAAGAATAATTTTGGCTTGATGGTACAGTATATTGTAAAGCTTTCTTAAAGTGAAGGTGCACATGTACTAAAATGACCAACCAGAGACCTCTCCGAAATTAGAAAAGGCAAAATCCATGAAAATGTGCTAGTCCTCTGTCATGGGTTCATAATATTGATTCCAACCAATTTCAGGAGAACGGACTAAGTTAAGAGTAGCTTTCTAGCCCGGAAGGGATTATTCTGAACATAGAGCACAATCTTTGAAACTCAGAATCACATTGTTTTTGTCTTGTCTTTGATTTTGCCACACATAACCATTTGATAATCTCTGTGTTCTGTGGGAAGTTGGAGCTCCCTGGAGCTGCCACCACTCTATGCGATGCCATGTTATGGGTAAGTGTCTTCTGCTGTTGCCACCAAAGGGAGTATTACACACTGCTGTTAACTTTGCCATCTGCCACATGGTTCTCGAGGGGCTTGCTTCACAGCTTCTTCCTATGTGACTAATACTCTGCTGGCACTCTTCTGTTCATTACAGAATCAATCCACTTCAGCCAAAAGCTTCTCTCAGGCACAATGTGTCCGACTTCAGTGAAAGAGAAACAATCTTCTGGAAGCATTCAGCAGATGTGACAGCATTGTAGAGATAAAAGCTGAGATATTTTGGAACCATTTTCAAATGGGAAGAAATCCTTGGTGTACACCATTTGGCCAAATTGAAGGTGGAAAGGCAATTAAAATATAACAGAATGAGTTATGTGTGCACATGATAAAGAACCTCAGTTCCCAGTGGGCAACGTGATGTACTCCATAATGTACTGATTAGGCACAGGAGTACGTTCAGCCAGAGACTCATTCTACCAAGATGTAACACTGAGTGGCATAGGAAGTCATTCCTACCTGTGGCCATCAAACTTTACAACTCCTCCCTCGGAGTGTCAGACACCTGAGCCAATAGGCTGGTCCTGGGCTTATTTCCACTTGGCATGATTAACTTATTATATTGCTATATTTCTTCACTATTCTTGGTGCGGCTGTAATGAAACCCAATTTCCCTCGGGATCAATAAAGTATGTCTGTCTGTCTGGCTGTCTGTCTGAGTAGTTTACACACAACAGGAAGCTTTAATCATGACATGGTCACACGCACTAAGTATTGATCTGGAGCAGTTCAGCAATAAAATGCTTTAGAGTTCACCCACACCAGTTTTGTCGTTAATAAGGACAAGCACAACATGGCGTCTGAAGTCTGCTGTCAGGTCTAAACACGGAGAGTAAGTTAATACTGTGAGCGACTGAGGAAGAGATGCTGGTGAAAGAGAGAAACAGGCCAACCTGAAGTTCACCAAATTCAGTGAGCAGCCAAGAGCTCCTGCATTGGATAAGCTAAGTTTACCAGCAATCCAACGGATAAGTGGAAATGATCCAAACAGCACTTCAATATGTACTCAGTGGCTAGCAGAGAAAATTGAAAGCATCTATTTTTCTACATGTAATTGGCAAAGATGCTTTGGACATCTATAGCAGCTTTCAAATTGATGAGACAACCTTTACATTGGGCACTCTGATGACAAAATTTGAGGAGTATTTTGTGCCAAGTAAAAACATCACATTTGAGAGACAGGTTTTCTCCCTGTGACCAGAAACAAAACCAATACTTTGACCAATCCTTAGCTGAGCTACACACTCTGAGTAAGTCCTGTGAATTTGGAGAATTGAGAGACTCGCTAGTAAGAGACAAAATAGTTTGCAGAATCCCAGATAATGGACTCGGAGAAAGACTGCTGCGTGAAAAAGGTTTGATGCTGGAAAAAGCTGTGGATATATGTAGAGCAGCAGAGTCCACACAAGCACAAGCTAACAGGCTGCACAGGGCAGACACAGCACTGCACACTGTGAAAACAGAGGAGCAGCGCGCATGACACTTTTCAAAGCAATGGCAAAGCAAAAAGAATGGCTCAAACAGCAAATATGGAGGTGGGCACATTCCAAATATGTGTCCTGAAATGGATAGTCCTGCAATGCTTGTGAGAAGTAGAATAACTTTGCAAAGTGCAGCAAAGCTGGGGCTACCAAGAGAAATGTGCACACGGTTGATGAGGAAATGGAAGAAAACTTTGTAGATTCTCTGCAGACTGCTGGTGCTGGAAAGACAGAATGAATTGTTCCAGATACTGTGAATGAGACAGTAATTCCATTGACACTGGAGCCCTGGTGATCCATGGATGATTACAGTAAAGTTTAAGATTTACCCAGTGAAGTTAAAAGTGACAGGCTATACTGGAGAGAATGTTCCAGTAAAAGGGGGCTGTGTAGTGACCTTCAAGCACAAGGAGCAGCACCTAAAGGTCCAGCTGCTGATTGTAGAAAAGAGAGTACAGCCAGTACTGGGACTGAGTGCATGAGAAAAGCTCAGCCTGGTGAAAAGATGCTTTCTAGTGGCTTCACAGACCAAAGATAACCAGCCAACACTCCTGGAAGAGCATGCAAATGTCTTTCAGGGGCTTGGATGTTATCCTGGTGTACACAAAACTCATACAGACAAGACAGTGGCTCCTGTTGTCCACGCATGCAGGAAGGTTCTGTTTGCTGTTTAGAGACTAACTGATTCAAGAATTAGCAAGCATGGAAAGGATAAATGTCATACAGGAAATTGAAGAACCAACAGACTGGGTGAGCTCACTGGTCATTGTGCTAAAGAAAGATGGAGCATTGCGGGTATGTCTAGACACAAGAGATCTCAATAAAGCCATCAAGAGAGAGCATTTAAATTGTCAACATGGGAGGAGATTATGGCCTGGTTTGCAGGTGAAAAGTGGTTTAGCAAGCTTGACATGTCGTCTGGGTTTTGGCAGATGAAACTTGATGAGGCAAGTTCAAGACTGTACTTTTAATACACCACAGAGTAGACATCGCCTTCTTCGGCTACTGTATGGGATCCTGTCTACACCATCAATCTACCATAAAACCATTCTCCTGATCGTTGAGGGCATACCTTGTGTTGAGACTATGATGGATGACATCATCATCTGGGGGTTCATCGAGGATGAACATAATGCACAGCTGCGACTGGTGCTTGGCATGACACGGAATGTCAACTTGAACTTGCATAAAGAGAAATTTGAGTTTTGCGTAAAGACACTGACTTTCATATGAGATGTCATATCAGAAGAGGGAGT
The DNA here is from genome assembly GCF_048418815.1 of Hemitrygon akajei. Classification (NCBI taxonomy): domain Eukaryota; kingdom Metazoa; phylum Chordata; class Chondrichthyes; order Myliobatiformes; family Dasyatidae; genus Hemitrygon; species Hemitrygon akajei. Next base: position 93,900,696 of record NC_133127.1, on the reverse strand, counting down.
GAAGCCTGACCCAAGAAAGATGTCAACCATTGAAAATATGGAGGGACCCCAAAATGAAATGGAGGTGAGACATTTCCTCAGGATGGTGACTTGAATGGCTAAGTTCATCCCTCGACTGTCTATTATGTCAGCACCTCTTGGATTACTTCTTGAGCAGCGAAATGAGTGGATTCAGTCTCATAAGCAAGAAGAGTGTTTCCAGATGCTGAAAAGAGTCATAACTGAAGAGCCCATGCTGAACTTTTATGAGATATGTACTAGGATCTTGGCTGATATAAATAACAGGAAAAGGATCATTAAACCACCTCAAAGTCTGATTGAAAGTTGTTGAGTGGAAAAGGAACTGACTACAGAATGTGGATATCATTGTTGGAAAGGATTATTGTTTCTTGCAGGTTTATGAGGACATAGTATTGTGTTTCTTTTTTTTAAAGGGGGAAGATGTATTATAATGTGTATGCAAAATAAAGAAATTAATTTGCCAGAGGGTCATGCGATCAGTTCACTTGGAACGGGAAGCTTCGATGGTGACGTGCTCAGCACTGAGCTGGAGCAGTTCAGTAATAAAATGGTTTAGTGTTTACCCACGCTAAGTTTGTCTTTATTAAGAACAAACATAAAAATAATCACACACAGCCTTTGTTTCTCAATGCTGCTTTTGTCCAACTTGAACATTCTCGAAGTTCAAAGTAAATTTATTATTGAAGTATGAATATACCAATATGAGATTGATCTTGCAGTATTCACAGTAAAACAAAGAAATAAAACAGAATCTATGACAAACTACACACAAAGAGTGACAAACAACAAATGTGCAAAAAAACAAGATAAATAAACATTGTGAACATGAGTTGTAGAGTCCTTGAAAGTGAGTCAATAGAGTGTGGAATCAGTTTGGATTTGAGGTCAGTGAAGTTATCCATTTTTTTGCCTTACAAGGCGTGAAACGAAAGACTGCATGGTGCACCACTCCTCACACAGATAGTAGGTGGCCATTGACTCACAATTGAGTTCATCCGCCTTTGACAGGTTTTGTTTTCAGTCCTGCTGGGTGCCTACACACCCTCCTCTCTGCTTAACCGAAGTGCACCAGAGGGTGTGTCGGTTGAGTCGCCGGCAACCCGACCCAAGACAGGTAGTACTGGGCTATGTGGTACCAGTAGCAAGGCAAGGCCTTGACCTGATGGGACCCCCTAGGCCTGAGTCGACGTAGTAGTAGTAGAAGTTATCCACATAAATTCTACGTCCTTTCTGTGCTTTCCATATCTCTGTCCACAGAATATTGCATGTGATCCTTTGTGCTTTGCTTTAGTTTCAGTATAAGAATTGAACTTCAAAATAGAATGATTTTTGTTTTATTACATCAGCTTTAAGAACAGTGAAGATTTTCAAGATAGAAGTCACTTCTTTCTGATTAAGACTTTCCTTAACTTTTAATCTTAAGATAATGCAAATTCAGTTGGCTCCAGGCCTGTAGAAATATGCTGATAATATATTGCTTTGGAAGTTCAATGCCTAAAATTAAAGCAAGAATCAACCAGAAAGATACATACATTATCACATTGAAATGGAAAAGAAGATTGGTAGCTCGGGCTGGCTGCTTGTTGGTAGTGTTGTTTGCCGAGCCTGGAGGTTAGGTCACAAATATTTCATCACTAGGTAAGGTGACATTAACAGTGTGCAATTGAGTGCTGTTTCTGCTGAGTGCTTGCGTTTATATTGGTCCGGCTCATTGTACTGACTGGTTGGCTGTCACGCAGTGGCGATCACTCAGTATCCTGCTGGCCATGACCCAGCAGAGACTAGCAGGCAGCACAATGATGATGAAACCCTTGCAGCCTAACCTCAAGGCTCAGGAAATAACTCTGCAAACAAGCATCCTCTATACAGGATCTGGCAAAAGTTTTGAGTAAGTAAAACTTCTTCCACTTTGTTCTTAATCGACCTCAATCTTGAGATAATGAAGTAACATTATCTGGTTATTTTTGATCAATCCTGGCCTGTGTGGTTCAGTGAATTTCAGGATACATCACTCTGAGAAGTGGACTAATCCTTTGTAAAGAACTTTTAAATAACTCAATGGATCTCTTTGAAATTCTTTCAACTAGACCAACTGAATAATTATACCACTTTCTCAGACATTCAAACTAACCCTTTTTTCCTTTGAGAAGCTGTAAAATGCCTGTCTGAAATTTTCAGACAAAACTCTTGAAACTCTCATTGAAACAGAATATCTATTTTTAAACTTTCCAGGGAAGTATGACTAGAACTTTATGGATTTTGATTCCCTGATTATTCAAACGTACAAAGTACCTGCCAGTTCTTTGTTACTAGTTCAATGTGGCAACTTAATTGAAGTCTGAGTTGATATTTCTCTAGTCTGTAAATGACGTACCTAGATTAAGTTAAAATTTTGGTTCAGGAATAAGGAAGCAGATTCCCTTTCAGCTTTGGGTAGAAAGTATCACTTTGAATGCATAGGGCAAAACCAAGCAGGAGGGAATACATTATCTTAGTGTATGTCCACTTAAAAACTATTTAATTTAAATGGTTAAAAATATCTACTTGGATCTAAAGCAGTTATTCAAGATGGTGACAGTGGCACAGAACTACTAGATAATCTAGTAAGATATACTTCTGAAATGTGATCACTGCAGTCTGCAATTTCCTTTTTAAGGATGTTCTTTTGAACTGACTAAATGATCTGATACTTTTGTGATCTCCTGGGAGATTTGGCAAACTAGACCATCGAGAGTGCAGGTACTGCTGGTGTGGACACTGTTGGTGGCAGAAAACAAACACATGGTTGGCTCCATTATCCCATGTGAATTAAAGCATGGAATGCCATCTGCCATCTGCCTCCATTTGACTGGTTTCCATCTCTTCTCAGATTATTGTTCAGGAGTATTGGGTCCCATGCCACCAGCTTTGGGAGAAGTTGTTGTCCTGCAGATGTCGGGCCCAGGGACAGGCTTCAGTTGCCTTATTGCTGAATGGCCTCCATGGCTGTGGACTCATTTTCGGATACTCTGCAATTCCATATGTTTTTACTATTTGTACGATTTGATCAAAGCCAAGGGCAAAGGATAAACCAGTGTTCAGCTCACGACTCCGCAAAGTTTACTTGCTTCAGCACTGAACTGACTCTGCAGCTGTGGGCTGCAGCCATCAGCACTTGCCTCAGCACAGAACTGGTTCCGTGGCTATGGCCTGCAGCCATCAAGCTCCGGTCTTCGTCATGTGGGGTTCTATTGTGCTTCTTTGTTTTGTAGCTGCCTGCAAGAAGACAAATCTCAGGGTTGCATATTGTAAACATACTTCAATAATAAATGTACTTTGAACTTTGAATTTTAAATAAATGAGCAAATGTAGCTTTTTAGATTTTGTTTCATCTTCGACTAGTTTTGTCTTACTTTTGTCATATAATTCCTATCTAATTAGATTGTAATCATTTCTTTGTATTTGCCTCGATGCATGTGAGGCTGTTACCACTATTCCTTTAATCTGCCATTTGCCTGCTCTTCAAGTTAGCACCATATGCATTTAATCAATATCATGATAAGATGCTGTACTTAAACAACTTGTCTGCACAGAGACATCAAGCAACCATCCATGAAAATTTACACAAAATTAAAAACTTGACAATAATGGTTAGAGTTCACTCTTAATGAAAGAGTCAATAATGGAAAATGATAAGGTGAAGGATTTCTGAGAAGATATTACAAAAAAACCATTGAATTCATATAACTCCATTCACAAGTCTAGGGCATCCCAAAATACTTTACAGCTAGTTAAGTGACTCCACAATTGCATTTACAGGATAGAAAATGCAGCAACCCTATAATGCCGAGCAAGTTTCCATGAACAGCAAGTTATAATGAGCAAATAGTTGGTGATGCTGTTGAGCTATAATTTTGTCCAGAACACTGCTGATAACTTTTCCTCTCCTCTTCAAAATAGTGACATCAGACCTTTTAAATTCACTTGTAAAACCTTGCTTCAGTGCCTCATCCCAGCATTGGATTATCAGCATAGATTTCATGCTTTTCAGGTCATTAGCCTGAGTCACTAATATTGTTTCAGTCTCCACAGATGCTGCCTGACTTTATGAGTGTTTCCAGCATGTTTTTCTTTGTCTGTTTTTCAAGAGTAGAGTGGGAAAACACTTCTATATACTAAGTCTGTTGAAATTAGAAACTTCATTTAAAAAAAACCCTGACAACATTCAATAAGATCATTGCCAGCCCTATTTTGATAGCAATGCTGTTTTTCACTCTATTCCCAACCCACTTAGAGTGATAAAGTCACAGAAAAGTACAGTACAGAAACAGGCCCTTGACTCTAGTAGTTCTAATATTTATCAGTCTTTGATTGAATATGTTCAATGCATGCCTCCATGTCACTCCAGAGCAGAGAATTCCTGTCATGATCCTCTAAGAGGGGTTCCTTGTCTCCTCCATCTTAAATGGGAAATTCTTTATTTTGAAGCTGAGCTCTATGTTCTAAATACCTCCTCAGCAGGGATTACCCACTCAGCATTTTACATTTCGATATCATTTATCTAACCCACATCAAACAATCTGTTGGAATAACTCTACAGGTCGAGCAACATCTGTAGGAGGAAAGGAAATGGTCAAATTTAGGCTGTTTTCTTTGGAGTGGCAGAAGCTGAGGAGAGATCTGATAGAGATTTATAAGATTATGAGAGGCATATATAGAGTGGAGAGGCATATATAGGGTATGTGTTTCCCAGGGTAGAAATGTCTAATACCAGAGGGCATATATTGAAGGTGAGAGGGGGTGGGGGTCAGTTCAAAGGGGATGTGGGGGGTTTTTACTCAGAGAGTGGTGGATGCCTGGAATCTGCTACCTGGTATGGTGGTAGAGGCAAACACATTAGAGGCTTTTAAGAGATGTTTAGACAGGCAGGTGGATGGAGGAAGATGAAAGGATATGGACATTGTGTAGACAGGAGGGATTAGTTTTTGTGTGTTTTCGATTTACATTTTAACTGGTTCAGCACAACATTGTGGGCTGAAGGGCCTGTTCCTGTGCTGTACTGTTCTACGTTCTAATGTTTTGAGTCAAAATACTGCACCAGTCCTTTCACTTACTCCCGCAAACACTGCTCAACTGGCTGAATTCTTCCAGCATATCGTTGTTCCAGAATCCAGCATCTGCAGACTTCTGTATCTCTTACATCAGCTCTTCCAGCCCAGGTACCAACACAGTGAATGTCCTCTGTGCTGCTCCCAATGCAAATACAGACAGACTATGGGTTATGTAAAGGGTCCATTCCTGAGAACTGTTCATAAACTAAGCTTTTCTGTTAGTCTGAAATGAACAATGTTATTGAGGACTGATTAACATGAACGTACACTCAGTCCTTATTATTGTTCCCAGTGCTCTGCTTCTCCAGTGCCAGCATAATACTGATGCTTGCCAGTACTCTATATACTGCAATGAAGTATTGACTTATTTACCCGACCGAGCTTGCCCTTTAATAAACAGTTATTAACTATTTACATACACTCAGTGGCCACTTTATTAGGTGCCTCCTTTACCTAACAAAGTAGCCACTGAGTGTATGTGTGTCATTTAAAGTAAAATTGGATAGGTATATGGACAGGAAAGGAATGGCGGGTTATGGGTTGAGTGCAGGTAGGTGGGACTAGGTGAGAGTAAGTGTTCGGCACGGACTAGAAGGGCCAAGACGGCCTGTTTCCGTGCTGTAATTGTTATATGGTAATATATGGTGTGGTCTTCTGCTGCTGTAGTCCATCCGCTTCAAGGTTTGACATGTTGTGTGTTCAGAGAGGCTCATCTGCACACTGTTGTAACACGTGTTACTGTCAGCTTGAACCAGTCTGGACATTGTTTTCTGACGTCTCTCATTAGCAAGGTGTTTTTACTCACAAAACTGACAATTACTGGATGTTTCTTCTGCTTTTTGCACCATTCTGTGTAAATCTAGAAACTGTTGTGCATGAAAATCCCAGGCGATCAGCAGTTTCTCAGATACTCCAACCAACAATCATTCCACTTAGATCACATTTCTTCCCCGTTCTAATGTTTGGTCTGAGCAACTGAACCTCTTGACCATGTCGGATGCTTTTATGCATTAAGATGATGCCACATGATTGGCTGATTCCATATTTAGAAACATAGAAACATAGAAAATAGGTGCAGGAGTAGGCCATTCGGCCCTTCGAGCCTGCACCGCCATTCAGTATGATCATGGCTGATCATCCAACTCAAAACCCTGTACCTGCTTTCTCTCCATACCCCCTGATCCCTTTAGCCACAAGGGCCATATCTAACTTCCTCTTAAATATAGCCAATGAACCAGCCTCAACTGTTTCCTGTGGCAGAGAATTCCACAGATTCACTGCTCTGTGTGTGAAGAAGTTTTTCCTCATCTCGGTCCTAAAAGGCTTCCCCTTTATCCTTAAACTGTGACCCCTCGTTCTGGACTTCCCCAACATCGGAAACAATCTCCCTGCATCTAGCCTGTCCAATCCCTTTAGAATTTTATACGTTTCAATAAGATCCCCCCTCAATCTTCTAAATTCCAGTGAGTATAAGCCTAGTCGATCCAGTCTTTATTCATATGAAAGTCCTGCCATCCCAGGAATCAATCTGGTGAACCTTCTTTGTACTCCTTCTATGGCAAGAATGTCTTTCCTCAGATTAGGGGACCAAAACTGCACACAATACTCTAGGTGCGGTCTCACCAAGGCCTTGTACAACTGCAACAGAACCTCCCTGCTCCTGTACTCAAATCCTTTTGCTATGAATGCCAACGTACCATTTGCCTTTTTCACCGCCTGCTGTACCTGCATGCCCACCTTCAATGACTGGTGTATAATGACACCCAGGTCTCGTTGCACCTCCCCTTTTCCTAATCGGCCACCATTCAGATAATAATCTGTTTTCCTGTTCTTGCAACCAAAGTGGATAACCTCACATTTATCCACATTAAATTGCAATTGCAATAATGAGCTGGGGTATAGGTATAACAAAAATTTCAAAGTTCAAAGTAAACTTATTATCAATTAATGTCATCATATAATAACCTGAAATTAATTTTCTTGTGGGCATTCATGGTAAATACAAAGAAACGCACTAGAATCAATGAGAATCTACACAAACAAATCAAACAACTAACAACAAATTGTGCAAATACAAAAAGAAAATCAAAGTAACAATAATAGATAAATAAGTAATAAATAACACTGAGGACATGAGTGTAGAATCTTTGAAAGTGAGTCCATAGTGCGGCAATAGTTCAGTGTTGGGCAATAAAGTGGCCACTGAATCAATTCTCCTCCCTATGGGAGGTACAATACTACACAATCAGAATATCCCACATCCAATGGCTGGTTTCAATGCCTTTAAAATATCCAGTAGAAGAGATTTGCTTGTCAGTTTTCAAAGCAAATATTTGAGGTAGCCTCCCACTATGAACTGGGATCTGTGTTCTCAAAGACAAGATTTGATTGGTTTTAGAGAGGTTGATTGTCATGGAGAGGTTACATACAAACAATTTTTTTTTGAAGTTGCTTGTATTTTGAATTAATTAGCTGCTACTTCAATTCCAAGGCTCCTGACTTACTCTGGCTGAAGGTTTGTGATCAGTGGTGTTCCACGCGGGATCCGTCCTGGAACTTCTACAGTATGTCCTGGATGCAAATGTAAATAGATGAGTTAGTAAGTTTGTAAATGATATTAACATTGGTGCTGTTGTAGATATTGCCAAAGGATACAGTGGGATGTAGATCAGTTGCAAATATTTCACACTAGAGGGTATGAATTTAAGGTGGGCAGGGGTAAGTACAAAGGAGATGTGCAGGGTAATTTTTGAAGACTGGTGGGTGTCTGAACTGTGCTGCTGGGGGTGGTAATGGAGGCAAATGCAATAGTGGATATAGACACATGGATGTAGAGGTGTTTAACATTGGCAAGTGATTATTCAGGGAATGAAGGGATATGAACGTTGTGTAGGAAGAAGGGATTAGTTTAGTTTGGCATTTATTTGCAAGTCTGATTAGTTTGGTACAACATTGTAGGCTGAAGAGCCTGTTACTGTGCTGTACTGTTTTATGGTCACATCTTTATAAATAATTTCTTTACCTGGAAAAATTCTTTAAAAGCTTATGGGAATCGAATTTCCATAATCCAGAAGTCCATGTACCGGATACATTTCCTTAAACACAGAGACAGTATACTCCAGGTGTGAACTCAGCATTGCTTCATAGTGCTAATAATAAATGCTAATATTTAATTTGCGCTCATGATCATCTGTTGCAACAGCATACCAGATCCTACAGAAGAAATGGTAACGACGTTATGAAGGAAATTCAGATTGCTACAAGACAGGATGAGAAGGATATTGCTGATAATGCTAAGATTGACCCTGAGATTTGTTCAATACTTCAGTAGTAAAAGAAAAGTCAAGGAGGAAGTTCAGTGTATTAGGAATAATAGTGGGGTGATAATTATGCAGAGAAGGACATAACAGATACTCTTAACACATATTTTATAAAAGTATTCACTTGCGAAGATGTTAGCAATTTGCCAGTAAGTGTAGATAAAAATAAGGTTGTTCTAAGTGACATAGAGATCTTAGAAAATGAGGTCTTGCTTCAGCTGAAAAGACAGGAAGTTAATAAATCGCCAGGGCCAGGCAACATATATCCAAGGGTACTTAAAGAGGCCACACTCAGGTTGGAGGAGCAACAGCTTATATTCTGTCTGGGTAGCCTCCATTGTGATGGTATGAGCATTGATTTCATGAACTTCTGATATTTGCCAGAAGTACCACTATTCTGATTCCAATTACCCTCTCTTACCTTATTTCCTTACCTGCCCATCACCTCCTTCTGGTGCTCCTCTCCAGAGTACCCCTTCTCCAGCCCTTTCTCTCTTTCACCAATCGACTTCCCAGCTCTTTACTTCACCACACCCCTTCTCCTGGTTTCACCTATCACCTACTACCTCTTATTTCTTCCCCCCCCCCCCCACACCTTCTTACTCTGACTTCTAATCTTCCGTTTGCCAGTTTTGATGAAGGGTTGACTGTTTACCCTTTTCCACTGATGCTGCCTGGCCCTCTGAGCTCCTGCACCGTTTTCTGTGTATTACTGTCACATATGTTACTTGGTTTTGCTTTGTAGGTGATAGCATTCAAGCCCTGACACAGCTATCGAGCATCCTTCTGTGATTCAAGTTTGGGCGAGATTTGCCACTTCGCTTGTGAGATGACATTCTAGAGGTCAAGATTGGACCCCTTGTACTTTTAGAGTTTGCCAGTCCTGAACACTACTGATCTAGACCTCAGCAGATTGAGGATCTCTTGGTTCATCCATGGGAAGACTCTGACTCTGACTGATTGTGTGGGATGTCCATGAGCATCTTTGTGAAGTCTGGCTGTGATCACGATTTATGGTAATGGCCTTCATTGTGCCAATTCCATCTTTGAGGACAAGCATGTATGAGAATCATGGTCTTAGATGAGGTCTCATGGTCCTACAGGATTGTATGTTCTCTGCCCTCTCATGTACTTCTGAGACTTGGACCACCTACAGCAGGTATCACAAAGCACTAGAAAATACAACTAATACCATCACTACAAAAGTCCTTCAGATTCACTGGAAGAATAAACGATCTTGTGCCAAGCCAACATCTGCAGCACCATGGGCAGGCTGTCATTCACATGCTCAGACTGTTGAAATAGGTACTCTTCTCTGGGAGAATCAGAATCAGGTGTAATATCACCGATATACGGTACATCATGAAATTTATTAACTTTGTAGCAGCAGTACAATGCAATACATGATAAATAAACAAGAAAACTGAATTACAGTGAGTATATATATGTATATTGCAGAGTTAAGTTAGGATAAATAGTTTAGAAAAAAGAAATTGGAAAAAAAAGTAGTGAGGTAGTGTGCATGGGTTTGATGTACAATTAGAAATTGAACGGCAGAGAGGATGAAGCTGTTCATGAATCACTGAGTGTGTGTATTCAGGCTTCTATGCCTCCTTCCTGATGGTAACTATGAGAAGAGAGCATGTTCAGGGAGGTGGGGTTCCTTAATGATGCAAGCTGCTTTTCTGAGGCACAATTCCTTGAAGATGTCTTGGATACCGTGGAGGCTAGTACTCATGATGGAGCTGAGTAATTGTACAATTCTCTGCAGCTTGCTATGTTCTTGTGCAGTTACCCACCTCTCCATACCCAATCACGATGTAGCCAGTTACAATGCTCTCCGTGGTACATCTGTAGAAGTTTTTGAGTGTTTTAGAAAAGATCACCTGGAGGACAGAGAAAAACATTCATGGATGTGCTCAAAAATTCCTTGATGAAATGAAGCATCCAAGCTGGTTCTTAGGATCTCTGACGAAGAACCTGCAAAGTAGAGAAGGCGCTTTTGGGATGGTATTGAGAATCTGGTGGCCATCCATCAGGTGCACACAGAAGACCTGTGTTACTGCATAAGTTACACACTGCTTCACAAACTACCCACCTATTGCCCCTTCAGCAAGTTTCCATTGCATCTGTGGAGGAGTCTACAGTCCTCACATTAATCCCCTCAGAATCCAGAATCCAAGACTGGAGTTAGAATCAAATCATGCATCTTCATTCCTAAGGGACTGACAGAGAAGAATAATCAATATTGCTTAGCAGGCTCTTTGTATCATCAGCAAAACTGACTCTAGCAAATTCCATATTCTTTCATCAAAGCTGGGTGCACAGCACTAATTTCTGTAACTGACTAGCATCCCATTACTTACAGAGTATCAATCTGAAAATATCTAGTAAACCAGTCTGAATGAGTCAGCTTTTGGTCTGGATAAAGGGTTTTCACACAAAACATCAACTGTCCTTTACCCTCCACAGATGCTGCCTGACCTGCTGAGTTCCTCCAATATTTTGTTTGTTGATCCAGCTTCTGGAACTGCCTACTTAGTGGTCTTTTTCTGATCCAGATGTAAAACATAAAGAAAATCCTTTCACTACTTCATACGTAAAACCAAAATTCTCATTTACCTTTATTTTTGAATGTATTAGAAGGCTGGCTTTGAACAAATGAATATTGCCATTGGCTCCTTCAGATGGAAGGTCATCAACCCAGTGGTAAAGTCTGCTTCTCCCTCCACAGATGCTGTTTTGCCTCCTAAGCATTTCCAACATTTTCTATTTTTATTTCAGAGAATCATATATTGGAAAATATCACTGATAGATGCACTAATAGTGCATCCCCACTGCCTTCATTGGGGAAAGCTGATCACAACCTGGTTTTGTTACAGTCCAGATATAAATCAATTGTGATGAGGCATCCCACTACCACACGCTCTTTTAGGAAGTGGACTCCTGAAGCTGAACAGGCCCTGAGAGACTGCTTCGGTACTACTAACTGGGATGTACTGCAAGGGGGGCTCTGTGGGGGCATTGAGGAGGTCACTGAATGCACAACGGACTATATTAACTTTTGTGTGGATGCAGTTGTCCCTGTTAGAACTGTTCGTTGCTATCCCAATAATAAGCCCTGGATCACTAGTCACATCAAAGGCCTCCTAAACCAGAAGAAGAGGGCCTTTAAAGATGGTGATCGGTTGGAGCTTAAAAGAGTTCAGAAGGAACTCAGAGTACAGATAAGGGGGGCAAAGGAGCAGTATAGGAGGAAGCTAGAACAAAAGCTGCAGAAAAAAAGCATGAAGGAGGTGTGGGATGGGATGAAGATCATCACCGGATGCGGTGCAAAGCGGAGGGCGAACATAAGTGGAGATGTGGAGAAAGCGAACCAGCTGAACAACTTCTTCAACAGGTTCGACAGCTCAATCTCATCCTCACCGCAGAAATCCACACCAGGCTTACTTCCCTCACAGGAAAATAGCCACTCACAGGAGACCTTGCCCACGCCCAGGATTACGGCTGCACAGGTGGAAGGTCAACTGAGGAAGATCTGTACCAGCAAGGCGGCTGGACCTGATGGAGTTTCCCCACGATTACTGAGGGCCTGTGCGACTGAGCTGGGAGAACCACTACAGCGCATCTTCAACATGAGCCTGGAGCAGAGAAGAGTACCCAGACAGTGGAAAACATCCTGTATTGTCCCGGTACCGAAGAAACCACAACCAAAGGAGTTGAATGACTTCAGACCTGTTGCCTTGACGTCACACGTGATGAAGACCATGGAGCGGCTGATAATACAGAATCTGAGGCCACAAACCAGGCACGCCCAGGATCCTCTTCAGTTTGCGTATAAGGAGAAGGTGGGAGTGGAGGATGCTATCACGTATTTGCTGCACAAATCACTCTCTCACCTAGAGGGGGTCAGTTGTGCTGTGAGGATTATATTCCTTGACTTCTCTAGTGCCTTTAACACCATCCAGCCCAAGATCTTAAGGCACAAACTAACGGAGATGGGAGCAGACTCTCACATGGTGGATTGGATAGTGGACTACTTGACAGATAGACCTTAGTATGTGCGGTTGGGAGACTGTAGGTCTGACACGGTGGTCAGCAGCACAGGGGCGCCGCAGGGAACCGTACTCTCTCCGGTCCTGTTCACCCTGTACACATCAGACTTCCAATATAACTCAGAGTCCTGCCATGTGCAGAAGTTCGCTGATGACACGGCCATAGTGGGGTGTGTCAGGAATGGACAGGAGGAGGAGTATAGGAAACTGATACAGGACTTTGTGATATGGTGCAACTCAAACTACCTGCGTCTCAATATCACCAAGACCAAGGAGATGGTGGTGGACTTTAGGAGATCTAGTCCTCATATGGAGCCAGTGATCATTAATGGAGAATGTGTGGAGCAGGTTAAGACCTACAAGTATCTGGGAGTACAGTTAGACTAGAAGCTAGACTGGACTGCCAACACAGATGCCTTGTGCAGGAAGGCACAGAGTCGAATGTACTTCCTAAGAAGGTTGGCGTCATTCAATGTCTGTAGTGAGATGCTGAAGATGTTCTATAGGTCAGTTGTGGAGAGCGCCCTCTTCTTTGTGGTGGCGTGTTGGGGAGGAAGCATTAAGAAGAGGGACGCCTCACGTCTTAATAAGCTGGTAAGGAAGGCGGGCTCTGTCGTGGGCAAAGTACTGGAGAGTTTAACATCGGTAGCTGAGCGAAGGGCGCTGAGTAGGCTACGGTCAATTATGGATAACTCTGAACATCCTCTACATAGCACCATCCAGAGACAGAGAAGCAGTTTCAGCGACAGGTTACTATCGATGCAATGCTCCTCAGACAGGATGAAGAGGTCAATACTCCCCAATGCCATTAGGCTTTACAATTCTACCGCCAGGACTTAAGAACTTTTTAAAGCTATTATTAATGCTTTTTGAGATGGTGATTTAGATGCATATCATATTTTTTTTTACTGAGTTAAGTATTGTATGTAATTAGTTTTGCTACAACAAGTGTATGGGACATTGGAAAAAAGTTGAATTTCCCCATGGGGATGAATAAAGTATCTATCTATCTATCTATCTATCTTTCTTAGGCATTTTAATACAAGCATTCTCTTTCCTCTGTAATTTTAAACATGATCTTATATCTTAGCTTACTAAAATCATCTAAACCGTGCCCAGCTGAAAGATATTCAATATACCTTGAACTTCAGTAATTTTCAACTGTATTAAACCTTTTCTGATAAGTATTTTGCAGAAGAGATTGAACCATGCTGTTCTTTCTTCTTATCTCGGGGTGGAGCTGACATTGCTCTATTCATTTCCTTGGCAATTGTCACTTTCATTTTGTCCAGACTAAATGAAAACTGACTTATCCATTCTCACCTCCAGCTTCAATGCAGACTGCAATCATAGGGAATTACTATTTTTTTAAATTCAATTTTGAGAAGGCAGCCCAGGGCCATAAATTAAGGAAGACTCAACAGAAGAGACTGCTCCCTGTCTATCGAAGAATCAAAATATTCAAACTGAATGTAGAAGCTCTTTTCTCATTGAGTTACAGAAATTGTGAACTGAAAATAATCTTTCATAGGTCACCAAATGTCACCATTTAATCATTTGATATTGAAAGCAATTTTGATTGTTGCTGTATGTATCCTATATTTGTTTTTATTGCTTTATGTCCAGCTGCAATTCAAGAAATGTGAGAGGAAAAGCATGATGTATTTTTCAAATATGAGAAAATCTGCAGATCCGGAAATCTGGTCCTAATGAAGAGTCTTGGCCCGAAACATCAACTATTTACTCTTTTCCATAGATGCTGCCTGGCCTGCTGAGTTCCTCCAGCATTTTGATCTATAGTCGGATACCAGAATTTCACAAAATATTCCAGGCGTGGTGTCACTGATGTCCTTTATAGATGAAGCATGACATCCCAACTCTTGTACTCATTGCCCCTTCCAGAGATAAGTGTGCCAAGTGCTTTCTTTGCCACATTTTTGATCTCTATCGCCACTGTCAGGGAACTACAGTATGTACCTGTACTCCGATGTCTCTCAGGGTGATATAAGTTATTGTGAAACTCCTGGCCCGACTTTACTTCTAAAAATGGATCAATTCAGTTGGGCTAAGTTAAATTCCATCTGCCATTCCTTTGTGTACAGTGCTTTCTGAACTGAACTAGATGCTGATGTGACCTTAGGGGACTTCTTCACTGCCCACTATACCACCAAGCTTGGATTCATCTGCAAACTAATTAATCATGCTACCTACATTCTCATCCAAATCATTAATACTTATGACAAACAACAGAAACATTTGTAACAATTCTTGTGGCACACCAATGGTCTGAGAAACACCCCTCCACTACACCCCTCTGATACCCTCCAATAAGCAACTATCCAGTTGGCCAGCTTACCCAAGATGATATATGATCTCATCTTTCAGACTAGTCTACTTATAGGACCTGGTCAAAATTCTGCTGAGATCCATGTAGATAATGTGTGTCATCCTGCCTTCATCAATCCACTTTGTTACCTCTTCAAGGAACTTAAATAAGTTTTAGGGACATAATTTCCCACACACAAAACCATGCTGACAATCTGTAATCAGTCCTAACAGGAAACGTCGACTGCTTGTTCATTTCCATTGATGCTGCCTGACCTGCTAAATTCTTCCAGAACTTTGAGCGTGTTGCTTTGTAATCAGTCTTGTCCTTTCTAAATGCAGGTAGGTCCTATCTCTCAGGACCCACTTCCCTAATTTACCACAGAATGATGTTGGCCTCTCCAGCCTGTAGTTCTCTGTCCTATCTTTGTAGCCCATCTTAAATAAAGGCACAACTTTAGCCTCCTTCAGTTTTCCAGTACCAGGCAAAGAAAGCTACAAAAATTTCTGCTAGGTTCCCTGCAAGTTCTTCCTTTGATTTCCATAATATCCTAGGTTACATTTTATCAGTCCCCCAGGATGTATTCACCTTTATGTCCCTCAAAACCTCTTTTATAATATCTGTATTCTTCAGGACATCAATCAGTGTTCTCTGTCCTGAATTCCATGATCTCATGCACAGTAAAGATAGTAAAGAATTATCCATTGAAGATTTCCCCAATTTCCTGTTGCTGGCTTCATACATAGATGACCCACACTAATCCTTCAGGGTGGGGGGGGGGTGGGGAGTAATCCTTTCCCTGTTACCCTTGGCTTGTAATATACTCAGAAACATTTGGGCTTTTTGTTTACCTTCTCAGCCTAGGATACCTTGTGTCCCTTTTTTGCTCTCTGGGTTTCCTTCTTAAATGTATTCCTACATCCCTGCCAAGGGATTCACTGGATCCCAGCTGCCTATACTTGACATATGTCTCTTACTAATTCATGACCAGAATCTCTATCTTCCTGGCCAGTGGTTTCCCTAATCTTGCCAGCTTTGCCCTTCACTCTTAAAGGAGCATGCTTTAATGAAATCTCCTTATCTTACTTTTAAAGTTCTCCCATTTGCCACACATGAACAACCACTCCCAATTAACTTTGACAAGTTCTTCTCTAATGCCCCAAAAAAAGCCTTACCTCAGTTTTGGATTGCAAGTAGAATTATGGTCACTGGTCCCAAAGTGCTCCCCCACTGACATTTCATCCACTTGCCATTCCTCATTTCCCAATAGGAAGTCATGTTATTTATTAGGTCTTTATTAGACAATCTACATATTGCTTCAGAAAGCTTTCCTGGACACCCTTAACAAATTACGCCCCATCCAATCCCTTGGCTCTATAGAATCCTCAGTCCGTACTACTGAAGTTAAAATCACATTTACAACCCTAATAGTCCTGCAGCTGTCTGTAATCTTCCTTTATATTTGTTCCTCTAATTTCCACTGACTTCGTGGTGCCTCTAGTAGAATTCCATTATTTCTACGTTGTACCCACATAGCCTCCCCTATGAATATCCTCTTAAAGAACTGCAGTGATATTCTCTCTGTTCAAAAATAAACCTCCCTCTCGTGCCACCATTTCTATCACACCCAGAGCATCTGTATCCCAGAACACTGAGCTCCCAGTTGTATCATAGAACATAGAACTGTACAGCACAGGGTAGACCATCATGTTGGGTCAAACTAATTTGATCAATGACTCCTGATTATTCTAATCCCTCTTCCCTGCATATTAATCAAATTCCTCCATTCTCCATTCATGTGCCTGTTCAAGAATCTCTTAAACACTCCAATGCCAGCTGCCTCTTCCATCATCACGGGCCGTGTATTCCAGACCCCTATCACTCTCTGTGAACAAAGCATGCCTCACTCATCTCTATACTTTCCCCTTCTCACCTTAAATACATGCCCTCTATTACAGATATTTCAATCCTGGGAAAAAGATACTGGCTATCTACGCATCACATAATTTTATAAACTTCTATCAAATCTCCCCTCAGCCTGCACCACTCTAGAGAAAACAGCCCTGACTTGCCCAGTCTCTTCTCTGAGATGTCTACCAAACCAGGCAGCTTCCCAGTAAAACTTCTCTGCAGCCTCAAACATACTCCTGTAATAGCTCAATCCCATTTTCCTATCCATGACCTGTGTACATCTGCCTCATTGTCCTGACTGCTGAACTTGTTTGCTTTAATTTTTATATCTTTCAAAAACCTTTTCCTCTGCCATACTACAAGTTTGGGTTGCACCCCTGCCAGACTAGTAAGTAACTCCAGTAAATTTCCTTGCTTGGAAATTGGTCCATTCCAACCCATCCCTCTTGTACAGGTCAGCTCTACCCCGGAGGTAATCCCAGTAGTCCAAGAATCTCAATCTCTCCCTCCTACAAATTGTCTGTCATACATTCATCTGCCAAGTCCTCTGATTGCTACCCCCTCACTAGCATGCAGCACCTTGTACACAGCAAGCACGCACAGGTCCACTGCCATACAAAGGGATTGAAGGGTAAGCACAGGAACCACACATCCAGTTTGTGCCACTCAGTGTTGTTGCATTCATCGCCCAATGGAATTCCGTGTTCAGATTCTGCCTGCAGCTATTATCTCCCATCGGATGATTCCGAGTTTCAGCACTGTGCAACCTGCACCAGCATTCTTTGCCTTTCCTTGCTGGGTGGGAACATCAGGTTGGACTGGTTGTAACTGGGAAAGTACCACCTTAAAGTTCCTTTTGTCTTCCACTATCCCATTAATAAGGTAGATAACAGATGCACAAACTATCCAAAACATATAAAGTATTACGATCACTTAAGATTGGAAGTAATAATGTTCAACTAGTTCATTTACTCAGTACTTGTCATCAAGGTTCTTCTGGCTACTGGCTCTCTGGTCTGGTGGCACCACTGGCTTAACATGCGATGCATGGACACAAATTGACTTCCCGTTGACCCTGGAACAGTATACATGGTAAGCAGTACTTTTAATAGGCCTTCCCACCAGAGCTCAGGGCAATTCTTTCACCGGTAGGATCTCACCAATAGTCAGTCTATCGGCTGGCAGCTTTGGCACGCTGAAGTCATCATGGTCTTCTTGGGCTTCAAGCATCTGTTGATGGAAATCTTTAAGAGTAGTGTTAGTGCTACGTAGCATTGCAACACACTGTGATGAGAGTCCCTGACAAGGACGGCTTGGACCCAAATGCTGGGACATCCAAAGCAAGGTTCGAGACACGATATCAATATCAAACTGGATCTGAACACAAAACAAACGCTGGGCAATATCACTAATAGGCTTATGATTGAGCTCAGAACCACCGTTGAGGTTCCATAAATACTCAATTCATGGCACTCTAAACACAAATACCAATTAGAGCGACTATCCGGAACCCCTAAAGGCTGTAGATTTGGACATTTGGCCCATAGGTGACCTGCTTCCCCACAATAAAAGCAGTGACCTTGACTCCAAAGCCAGGATCTCTCAAGGGCAGAGAGCCAAGTTCCACCGACCTGCATGGGTTCAACTGGATCTTGAGCAGGCGAGAGGATGGTCGTGGTCCAAAGTTGGGGACTGCAATGCATAGGAACCGGGCTCGGACTGGCTCTCTTCGACCTCCTAAAGTGGTCCCACTTTCACTCTGCCAGACGGTTATTGAGACAGATGGACTTGCCAAGGCCTCCCTGTTCCAACCACTCTCCTGGGCCAAGGTCTGAAATTTGATCACGTAGTTGGCTGCTGTCTGCCCTTCCTGTCGACTCTTCATTAGGTGGTCCAAGGCTCAGCCCAAAGGCCACCTTTCCGCACTCTGAAGGGAACTGGGATGGCTGGAGTTCAAATACTACTGAGCCTTGGATGAGGAAGCCATGGCAAGAAACCGGGTCACTGTTAAATTTCTCTGGGATCAGAAGATGCACTGGCTCCTCAGAGCGACTGACAACCTCACCTGAGCGACTTTGGCTTCCTTCCTGCAATAGTAGGCACATGGTGACCTGGAGGTCACGTATCTCCAGGCTCTGTCTTGAAATTTTCTTGCTGTGGCTGGCCACGAAAGGCTCCAATACCCTGCTGGTTCCATGTTATCTGTGACGAGAGTCCTTGATGAGGATGGCTTGGACCCAAATGCTGG
This sequence comes from Hemitrygon akajei, assembly GCF_048418815.1. Taxonomy (NCBI): domain Eukaryota; kingdom Metazoa; phylum Chordata; class Chondrichthyes; order Myliobatiformes; family Dasyatidae; genus Hemitrygon; species Hemitrygon akajei. The sequence goes on along the minus strand of NC_133127.1, from coordinate 93,881,725 downwards.
GGTATCCAAGGCAAGGATCGAAATGGTATCAAAGTGGATCTGAGCATGAAACAAATGCTAGACGATATCACTAGCAGGCTTACAATTGAGCACCAAACCACCGTTCAGGTGTTCCTTAAATACTCAATTCTTGGTGCTTGAAACATGATTATCAACTTGTGGTACCGTCCTGAGCCTTTAGAGGGGCTGTGCCAGATATCCGTACTCCAGGGAATTTGAGTGTCTAAATCTTGGAAGCTGGAGTGGTTGGGTGTGTTTTGCAACAGATGCTTTCACTCAGGAATGTCCATCTGTTTAACCAAAAGGAGAGGAAACTGGCGAGGAGAGGAGAATGTGATGTCCCAATTCTGTCCCATGCAGAGATAGTCCTGTTACACAGTTTAGAGCACAGCACATTGGCTGAGAGCCAGTGGAAGTGCCTCAGGCCAATTTCCTCATACCGTTTAGCCAATCAGTTTATCTGTGAACCATTTTGTCTTTCTACTGCTCCCACAGATCATGGGTCATACGGGCAGGAAGTGTGATGTCTACACTGCAAGGCTTCTGCTAACTCGTGTATCACTTCTCCGGGATTGTCAGAGCTGCTCTCAGGGATTCAAAGCCTAGAGATAAATTCTCATAATAAACAATTAGGAACAATTATAGCATCATTTCTACAAGTTGCATAGGCTTCTAATCATTGAGAAAACAAACATATATTAACAAGTGTGTAGTTAATATATTTAGGTAAATATACAAAGCCTATTTGAAGATGTACTGATGGTCTCCCAGCAGTGGGAGATAATGGCAGTGTTTTCCTGGGATTTTGTCTCTGGCAGATTATACAGTCCACTGCCACTTTTCTTGCTATATTTGGGAATCTTGGTGCATCCTATTCATTTCTGATTATACCCATCCTTGATTGTCTTGCTTTCGTCCAGAAATCCTGTTCAGAGGTTTGACCGTTTGGGAAACATAGAAGCAGATCATTTACACACTGAAGCAGCATGGGAGGGTTTTTGTGAAATCAAAATGCACTTTAAAAGGATTACCTCCTTTTCCCCATCGAGTCTCCAGTACTCATGCAAGCAAGCATTTCATTATCATCAGTCTGCGTCTGGGGAAGGCTTAGGACTTGATTTTCTCCTTCACATCTGAAAAGTGACTTTACAAGAA